>NC_140483.1:27982500-28400000 GCF_964271855.1 Acomys minous | reverse complement strand
TCACACAAAGCTGGATTGTCTTAAAGCAGAGGTTAAGGGCACTGACTGTTCCTCCAGAGGTTCTGAGTTCAATTCCCAGCAAACACATGGTGGCTCACAACCATCTATAATGTGATTTGATGCCCCCTTCTGGCTTGCAGGTGTACATGCAGGCAGAGCACTGTGTAGATAATAATAAATAAATCAATCTTTTTTTTTTTTTTTAAAGCAGAGTTCCCTCCACTTTCCCAAATGCAGGCCAGGCCATCTAATGGGCCTTTCAAGGGCGAACCCTATCCAAAAACACCCAGCATGCTCCAGTGTTGTCTTGCAGAAAACAGAACACGTGAGAGAGCTGGCTCCACAGAGGAACAGGGGTGAGCCAGCCGTGCACTGAGTCATGCTTCCCCAGGGAGATGAGGAATATTCTGGGACAGCCACATTTTCCACCACAGTGAGAGCCTGGGGTCTTTGCCAGGACAGATGAGAGAGCCTGCAGTGTCTGCGGCCAGACAGTCATGCCTGCTGCCTAGGGTCCTAAACAAATAGAATAATAGCGAATGGGCTTAGGGCCCAAGGCTTTCAGCCATCAGGCAGACAAATGCCTGCGGCTCGCTGGTTTTAGAAAATCTGACAGACAACAGAGCTTGAGAGTGAATGCAGAGAAGGCTGGGACAAAGGAGAAAGCATCTAAATCTTCCACAATCCCCATCTTCTAAGCATGTCTGTACTGTGTGTCAACACTTGGACCGTTGATACTCAAAGCTTATCCTGTTTCCTTGGGTGCCAAGGCCCGACAAAGATAAATCTCTCTGTACCGAATTCCACTATTGATCTATTGATGCCCCAGACTCAAGTGGTCATCCGCTTTGCTTCCCCACAAATATTACGTGCCCTCTCTCTCTTTAGAAGTGATTTCCCAACGTCCCCTTACATTCGGCTCATCATGCTAAGAGTTTAATGACTATGGAAAGGTATGTACAGGAGTAGACAGCCGCAGTTAATTTAACAACGGACAAAATAAGATGGGCAGCTTTTCTTGAATTGACAGAGACATTCAGCTTTCCAAAAAATTACTCCCAGGCCTTGGTCTTCAGTGATCTTCCAACTTGCATCCTAACCCCCTGGCCCCTTACTCTCCATCACCCTCACCTCAGGGTCCAGATATATCACCACTCGTCAGAACCACAGGGAGGAAGAATGACATCCGAACTCAACTTGGAAGCAGGGCCCACAAGTGAGTGCTTGCACATGACTGGCTGTAGCTCAGACAGCATAACGTCAGATCTGAGAGTTCATACCACAGCCTATGGAAATGACACTTTTCCCAAGGAAACACTGGAGAAGTGGCATGATGGGTGTGCGCTGAACACCATACAACACGGCCTATGACTCACTGTTCCCAGGCTGTCTAGACACATTAGTGGGCTCTTTAAATTTCCTGAGTCATGGTGCTACATTATACCTTTCCAAACTGAATGAAGCCCCCAAGGTTATACGTTTTCAACTCTTTAGCATCTCGGCATACTGCCTGGCCCTTAATATAAAAGCTGTCAGAAGAATAAGTACATGTTGCAAGCTCCTAAAAGCAGCAACCACAGTGAAATTGACATTGATAGAGTGGTGTGTTAATAGTTGATTTTTTTAAAAAAGAAAAAACCCTTTCTTTGTGCTCATTATCCTGCTCGATGCTTTTAACAGCCCTGCATAGTGAACCAACAGCCGTGTTCTACATTTCCCACACGGAAATGCTGCCACTTCCGCATCTGGTACCTTCTCTTACATCGCTTTAGCTGCCTTGAATTAAATGGTAAAACTAGACACATGAAAAAAATGGATCTTTCCTCCTACTTTGGGGTGTGTGTGTGTGTGTGTGTGTGTGTGTGTGTGTGTGTGTGCACTTCTGCACATGAGTGTTCCACTGAACCTAGAGGAGATTATTAGGTCTCTTAGACCTTGAATTATAAGAGGTTATAAACCACCCTATGTGAGTGCTTAGAGTTGAACTTTGGTCCTCTGCAAGAACGGTAGATGCTCTCAGTCACTGAGACGCCGCTCCAGTCCTGTGTGTTTGTCTGGCACAAGCTCCATGTATCCCTGCATGGTCTGTGACTTACTTTGTAAACCAGGATTCCCTAAAAACTTTTAGGAAACATTTTGTGCCTCTGTATCCTCAGAGTGCTAGGATCACACCCCCACCGCCCCTTCTATGTTGAAAAGCTCTCTGCAGCGTACATGTGACGCCTGTCAAATGAATGTCTGGTGTCTCTGTGCTCTCAAGCATTCAGAGACTCAGAAAGATCATCATTCTGCACTAGAGACAAAACAAAACAAAACAAAAACAAAAAACCAATCATGACCAGCTCGCAGACATGTGTGGGATTTGTTTGGTGGGAACCACAGTGCTGTTCTGATTTCAGGCTGAGCAGCATCTCTCTGGCTATCCCAGCACCACTGGAACCTGGCAAGAAAGTGAATTCTTGCGCCATACAGACATGCTGTTACTAATCCGTTCCCACCGGACTGGAGGAATATGTAAATACAGCACATATTTATTTAGCTAGGAGAATCCAAATTTGTCGTCCAGTGGTCTGCAAACAACAAACACATGTCACCAGAGGAACCACAAGCCTTCAGAGACTTTCTGCTCTCATCCCTGGCCTTGAGCAGCTCCAGCTGCTGCAGGTCACATCCCAGCCAGTCTGCCAGCTGGGTGGAGACTACAGAAATGGAGGGTTAGGAATTGAGCAACTTTTTTTTTTCCCAAATGATTCTTCTCTGGCTCTATGACATTTCAGTAGGTTTGTTGAACGATCTATTTGGACAAGGTCACCTGTTTGATGACCTTTCAGCCTGGCTTTCCCTGCCAATCAAACTCAGCTTTCTCCGCCACTATCCCCCACCCCCCTACACACACACACCCATATCCAGTTTATAAGGCAGAGAGTCACTTTGCTTAATTCCTGGGCATTTGTAGTTCACAACAATAAAACTTAGTTGAGGAGCACATTTGTCTCCTCTCTCCCAGTGTGAATGATCCAGCCAAAGACAATCGTTAACCCGTGACCTGTTGTCCAGATTTTAACACAAGATGACACTTGTTGGCAAGACCGTTCCTGTGATGCTGTGTCCGTGTCAGAAATGAGCTCATATGCCTTCCATCAGGGAGTCTGTTATCCCACCCTCGTTGGATGGTCTCATGCAGCGCATTTCCCACAGGCCTGATGAAAAGAGGACGTTCCACACTGATTGCCCGGAGTAAGTGAGGAGCTATTATTGCAGAGATGAAGCTCCTCATCTCTTGAGGAAAACTAATCCAGATATTACCATTTAAAAGAGTGCACACTGAGTTTGCATGTCCCCGTGCGTCCCTAAGAAGTGCCACGTCACCCATTCTGGCTGGCCACAGTTCCTCCGAGCTTCAGCAAAATCAATTGTCCCTTTCATCAGCTGGAGTGGCTGTCACAGTTACCGACCCCTGTTTATACTGTTGATGTCTATTTGCTGCCTGCAGAGAGGAGATGCCTCCCTTGTGTTCAGACTTCAAAACCAGACATTGTCACAGATGTGTCTGATCCTCAGACACTGATGTGTCAGTTCGCCCAAGCTGTGAGCTACTTAGAACAAAGCAAACCTCTCAATTACAGATCAAGTCCACTCCCATCTTCAGGACTATAGAAGGCATCATTCATTCATTCATTCATTCATTCATTCATTCATTTCTCCAGTCAGTTACTAAATGTGACAGGATATAAAGTAAGTACAATTCACAGACTTGGGATAAGTTCCTCACAGTGGCGACTCTATTGCTTTAGTTAGCAGTACCTTCCCTGTGCTCACGGAAAACCTGAGCTACGAAAGTTGCACTATGATTCAAAGAGATCCAGCTACCTCCACACCCCGTGTTACTTGGAGAGCGCTCAGCTACTTACCTCTCAACACGGGAAGAAAAGAAGAACAATACAAATCAAGCATTAGGCAGATACACGCTAGACATCTAATGGCAAAGTGAAGGTGGAGGGGATGTTTGCTTTAGTTAGAGGGAGGGAGAAGTTGGAGGTGACGCCGTCCTTGCTGCTGTGCAGGTTGGGATAGCCAGGAGATAATACAGCTGATGGCTGTCAACAGTAATCAAGATAAATGTGACCGCTGCCGACCAGCCCTGGGCCTGAAGCGAGAGCTGGAGGCTCTCTTCCAAAAGAGCAATTTGAAAAAAGTTCAGGGACTTTCCTCTTCTAATTTAAGTCACAGACACCCCGGGAGCTATGCTTCCCCTGCGTGGTGATGCATATCTGAACCGTTTGAAATATGAACCCCCAAATGCCACAGAGGATAGACACTCACATTTTATGCCCCTAGTCACAACCCAAGTTCCCAGAATTCAGTCTGCCTACACAGAGAAGGGCACTTCTGTCACTGCAGAGGACATGGCGTGTGGTCCTACTTGGCCAATGCCCAGCTCTCTGGGTGAGGAGTCGAAATACCTGCTTCTTTGCCAGTGTCTTTTTGTTTTCATTTGTTTGTTTTGCATATAAATCATTTGGGTTTTTAATCATTCTGCCTTCGGAAAAGCAGTTCAAACAAGCTCTGATGTCACAGGCGCTAAGAGTGCCAGGCCACTAACAAAGTCATCTACCCTGAAGGGGCCTCACTTCTTATTGTGTGTCAGGAAAGGCATTACACATGCAGCTTGATCATGAACAGACTGGGGTTATGCAAGAGAGTTCCCGGTGACTTACCTGTCACAAAGTTATCATCTTCTTTTATTTAAATCTAACAAGCCAATTCTGTACGTCAAGTCTATACATTTAAAAATATATTTCAGCATAATGCTCTTATCTGTCTGTCTGTCTGTCTGTCTGTCTGTCTATCTATGTATCTATTTATTCACTTTACATCTTGGTCATAGCACCATCCCTCCTCACCTTCCAGCCCCACCCTGCCTCCCTCTCCTCTGTCCCCCTCCCCTAGTCCTGAGAAAGGGGAGCCTCTCTTCCCATTCACCCCAGCTCATCAAGTCACATCAGGGCTGAGCTTGTCCTACTCCCTTGTGGCCTGGCAAGCCATTCACACCAGGAGGAGGTAACTGAACAGTTGGAAAGAGAGTCCATGTCAGAGAGAGCCCCCGCTCCTCTTACTAGGGGACCCACATGAAGCCAGAGTGCCCATCAGCTACATCTCTGTAGGGGACCTAGGTCCAGTCCATGCAAGATCCTCGGTTTGTACTTCAGTCTCAGCAGGCCCCGTGTCTCCTCTATGCCCCATAAACACCAACTCATAAAAGATGTGTGTGGTGCCTTGTACCAATGATACTTCAAAGTGATCTCTACACCAGTCATCCTATGATGTAGTCAGCAAATTGAGTCCGGTTGTACCTACGGACAACTTCCACAGTTCAAGTATCACAGATGAGAAAATTCTATGTCAATGTTCCTTCAGTTCAAACTAATCTTCAGCTGCCCATAATTAAGATATAATTATTTCCGTCTTATTCATCCCTATCTGACACAAGATGTGGTACAAAGCTTGTGATCCAGTTCTCTAAGCTTTGGAACAAGAAGTAAGAAACTGTAACCCAAAAGATACTTGTTGAAGGTGATAGGGAAAATAAGCACACACACGTGCATGTGGGTACACATGTGCACACACATGCATATACATACACTACCCTGTGATATTCTTTAATGGAAAGAAAGTAAATATGTCCTCCTGTATTTCTCAGAAGCACTTCAAAATAGACTCATTTCTTTAATATATTGTCAGTCCCTTCACCTTGCTATGCAGTGATTGATTATTTAACTGGGCTAGAAATGTGTGGCAATGCTCTGTATGAGGAACTCTGCCAAAAAGCTGTCTGAAATTGCACAGTAATTCACAAGAAAGCTGAAACCACACTAAATTACTCCCCTTTTATCCTCAAGAAAGCCAACACCATGTCCAATAAAGCATTATCATCTAGTTTCCTTTGGCTTCTTTTAGTTTTCTGAAAAGTATTTAAATTTTGTCTCAGTTCTAACCCTAAGTTTAAAGCCGCTTATCTCTCCAAAGAATGATTGCTAAGGCCTTTATTCATTAGGACTGTGTGTGTGTGTGTGTGTGTGTGTGTGTGTGTGTGTGTGTGTGTGTGTGTGTGTTCATAAAGAAATAAATGGACATACCACATTTTCCGGCATATAAGACAACTTTTTAACCCTGAAAAAAATCCATGCCAAAATCGAGGTTGCCTTATACACTGGGTATTTACCTGCTGTTTGCTTCCCCTTGCTTCATATGTTCCATGCATATAGTGTGGGGGGGTGCTGTGGCCAATTCCCCACTCTGTGTGGAGAGTAGGAAGCAGGGAAGAGCAAGCTGCACACATCTTCCTGTACCTTGAGGAGGAGGAGAATGTGAGCATGGATTGTCTCTCCATTCAGGCTGCCTGTCTTCTGTTTGAGTGTGGAGCGTGCCTTAAAGGGGCAGTGTAGACTGGCACTGTGTGTCTCCTGGCATTTAATAAAGTGCCTAGCTGTCTGTGTCCTGCCTGTAAATAGGCCCATGCCCAAGTCTGCTGCACAGGGTGTGCAATGGAAGAGGGATAGTCTTATATGGTGAGTATATTTGAAACATTATGTTTTAATTGGAAAAGTTGGGGATTGCCTTATATGCCCAGTTGCCTTATATGCTGGAAAATATGGTATATTTTGGACTAAAAATATGGAATCCTAGGCTGAATTGAAACAGAAGTTCTTGGTGCGGGTGGTGTTTGGAAGGTTCATATTCCACCAATGATTTCGTTTCTGCTTCCATGTTTTTAGTTTCTAAGTCTCCTTCACCATTACTCTTAATCCAAGGTTCTAAAAGGAAGCCTAAATATGATCTAGTGGTTTCATCACAAAAACCAAACAAAACACAGCCAAAAATCAAAGCTAAAACTAATTTGGACCAAGATGGAAATATATCAATGACAAATACCTCACTGTCTCTGGAAAATTATAGAAATTAACTCGACAGCTGACTCTGAAACAAAAAAAGAGATAAAGTCCTAGAAAAAAAACCTGTCCACTGGTCATAAGGCCCCTCACCAGAGAAAACATTAGAGGGCTGCTTGCCCCTCTGGAACCTAAGACTTACTGATGTTTATTTTAAGTGCAAGTTTTCCCCAGATTATCCCAAATGTTTTTTAACTATTCAAGTGATCTGGGGACAGAGCAGCAGGTCAATAGAAACAAGAGTCAACCAGCTTGGGCACGTGGGTGTGGCCTAATCAATAGTGCTGAACACAGATGTTGCTATAGCAGAAATAAACATGTATCTAAATGCTTCCTCTTAAAGTTCTAGAATATGTTTTATGAAGTAAAGAAAACACTTTCAAAGTCCTACTTAGGTGATGCATGTTCTCAACAGTCCCCCTTTCTGTGGGTAAACTGCTGTACAGCCAGTGTCACTGAGTCCTCAGGTCACAAGCCAGTGGGATCCCAGCAGGGCCCGGTTAGTTCTTTTATTAAGTACTTCGCTAGACTTTTGTTTGTTTGTTTGTTTGACAAAGGAAATTCTGTTTCGGGGTCTCTTTACAAGCACAAAAGAGATTTAAATTTTTCCCTTTCTGAACATATCAAGTAAAAAATGCATGCAACCATGTGGGATCAAGCTTGGTATCGAGGATGGCCCTAGTGACTTCTTCAAAAGAGACAAATCATAAGAGGGAGTGAGCTGTGCAGGCAAAGGGATGACTAAGAAAAGCCCAAAGAGACAGTTTAGATTTCTGATTCAGTCTCACCTGTCTTGGGCTAATCTTGGTCCTGCTGCATCTTAACAATCATTGTAGACCCGCCCCCCCCATCAGCCCTTCTAATTCATAAATCAGGACTTTGTGAAAATTCTTACAATCTTAAGAGAAAAGGCAAGTGGTGGTATAAATGTGTACGCTTGGCCAATGGGAGGTGAAGCCAGAAGTATCTGGTGTTGGAAGTTTTCTTAGCTACACAGTGAGTTCAAGGCCAGCTTAGGCTATCTGAGATCTGTCTCGGGAAAGTCATTGCAATCTTTTTTTTTATCCTGAAAGGACCTGTTTTGGTCCCAAAGAATCCTGGTGACAAATCTTTATGAGAACCATGGGATTCTAAATTTGTCCCAGGATTGACTTGATCTTTGAGAATAAAGAAGGAAGAATAAGAAAAGGGAGTGGAGGTGGTGATGCCGGTGGAGGAGGAAAATATTGGTTAATGATTCTACACCTGCCTTGTATAATTATTATCACATGCACATACCTTCACTGGTTGCAGTGGGAATGAACACAAAAGCCTTCATTTTTAATAGATCAGGAAACCAGTTAAATTAATCCCTCAAAGCCATTTATTTATTCACAAAATATTTGCCATTTAGCAGGAACTACTATTCAGCTGCCAGAGAAATGAAACAACAGTGGACAGGTAGAACTGTGCCTTTGTAGAGCTCACATTTTAAACACATTTGCTGTTACCAGTCATGATAAGAAATATGTTAAGCTACCACATAATGTGTACACATAATAAATGCATACATACATTTGAATAGAGTTCTCACGCACAGACTTTATTGCAAGCAATGTACCATTTGACCCGATACTTTCTGTTCTGTCGTGTTCTTTCTCAAGCTGCTATATTAGTTATTTTTCTTGTTGCTGTGACAAAGCATATGACAAAAGCAACTTAAGGAAAGAAAGGTTTACTTTTTTCTCACAATTCAAGGGTGCAATCCACATGGCAGGAAGTCACGTCATGTGTGGATAGAGGCAGCTCCAGATTGTCCCCAGTCAGAAGATGATGATTCCTGATGTTTAGCCTGCTTCCCCAGTTTAATTTAGTGCAAGGCCCCCACCTCATGGGATGGTACCTGCTACATTTAGGGTGGATCTTCCCACCTCATTCAGTCTAATCTAGAAAATTCCCTTACAGTCAAGCCCAAAGACTTGTCTCCAAGATGACTTTAGATGCTTTCAAGTGGACAGCCAATCATAACCAGTTCAATTGATTTTATGATCTTACAATAAGTCAGGATCCAATTTGAAACACTGTCCCGGCTTACTTGAATAGAAGGGAAATAATTCAACATGACTTCAAAGGCAGGGGACATCTTCTGCATATTTTGCAGTTACAATTGCTTTGCTGCATGTGCTTAGTGTACAGGTCAATGGCCAGGGAAAGGAAGGTGAGAAATGGAAAAAAATACCGATCACTTTGGCTTGGCAGAGAGCATCTAATCCAGTTCAGTTTTCTCAAGATCTTCCTCTCTCCTTCACACTAACCTTCTGTCTGCTCCAACCCTTTGTTCTCTCCACACAGGCTGACGACAGAGTACCCAGGCCACTATGGGGAAGATATGGACATGATTTCCTATAGCTATGATTACTACATCCGAGGAGCAACAACCACTTTCTCTGCAGTGGAAAGGTGAGAAGGGTCACCCCTTCCTGGGGGACTCCGGGTTAAGGGCTGTGTGGCTTCACTCCTTGCTGGGATTCTGACTATGGGTACTTTTACCTGGTGACCTCCATAATTTAATTACCTGCTTCATTAAAGGTTAACTGTGGGTGTGGTTAGGCAGCAGGAACCAACTGAGAACCAAGAGTTCTCAGGAACTTGCCTCCCCAGGCAGTGTAACCTTGCACAAGAAGGACAAACACTAACATACTCCATAGTGGAGTCTGCAACTTGGCACGGGCATCCCTTGATGTTCTATGCAACGCCTGGGCTCAACCTCAGGAACCACTTGACATGACAAGGAGAAGTTGGGATGGTTGAAAGAGTATTCGCTGCCAAATTGGACCCCCTTTAGTCCCCATGCCTCTATGTGTTCCCCACTTAGAATTGTGGGAAGGAAGAGAGAGAAGAAGAGGAGGGGATTCACAAGGAAGAACACACAAAGTCCATCCTCTTGGTACTTTCACTCAGCTAGAACACAACATTTGGGAGTGAACAGCTCAGAGCAATCAGAAATCCATTGCTCATCTATTGAATTTCTTGGGAAATTCAAGATTGAGGCCAGTGGCAGATATGTGGTGAAGACCACTCTTTGCTTCAAAGGTGGAGCCTCTCTCTGTGTCCCCCGCCCTCCCCCACACACAGCTGGGCCACGCCTAGTTACAAAGGGCACTACTACCATCTGCCCGGGCAGCATTGTTCTGACATAATCAGCTCCCACCACCCTTGCTTCTTAGTACCACTTAACACTACGGTTATATTGGAACCAGTCTCCAGCACACAGATTTTGTGAGAGACTTTAACATTCAGACCTCAGGACCTAACCAATCATAGCTAGAAATTAAAAGGGGGAAGCCATGCCATGATGAACTTAGACTCTTTCCTGAATGAAAAGAAGATTCGAGTAACTTCAGAAAAAGAGCACTAACTTGCACCCTGCCCCCATTTTCCCCATTATTCCTTTGTGGTCTTCTCCCAAATACACTGAAAACGTAAGAAGACAAGGCTCAAAAATTCCTGTAGACATGATTGTCATATGGACCTTTTGGCTATCTGTCTAGTAATGCATGAGAAAAGTATGGGGAAATTCAGAAGCTGAGAGCTGACTTGATTACTTGTATTCCCGTTATAATAATGTCACATGAAAATGAATTCTGGGAAGAGTATCCACACACATTCTGAAAAACAAGTAAAACTGAAGGTAAAAACCTCATGAGTGAACAGACTGTGACTGTGAGCCATTTATTCTTGGAGTATGTGCTTCCAAATGAAGTTGCATCTCACTTAGCTACAGTTCATTTATTTAATAGGGAATACAATTTTTAAAGACATAAAACTAGTTCTGGAAAAGCATTTGTAAGTTCCAGTTCCCACGGACTAAGATTCTGGTTTCTCCACAGGAGAACACCTCGGTTTTCATTATGTGACTTTTGTTTGAAAGACAGAGAGGATTTTAACTTGTTTAGTTACCCATTTTCTAAAAGGTACAGTTGAGAAAGGGAGTGGTACTTTGGAACAACTCATCCTAATGCAGAGAAACAATTGAGTGGTGTCTCACACCGCAGATAAATTCAAGAAGAGAGAGAAAGACCCAAGAACTCAAAGAGTGAGCAAATCTAGTATCACCGAGCAGCGAAGTGTCCATCAAAATTCAGAATGTTGTACCAGTATCCAGTGTTCCTAAAGATTCTCCCAGGTTAAAGGGTAAATTGGTTTGAAGACCTCTGGTTAAAAATTTTAATGGAAAAAGAAAACAGTAAAGAGTGAATGAATGGCACCCAAAATTGGTGCTAAATAAATTTTGTTTTGGCAGTTAAAATGGCCAGTTCTTGCTGGCTTGGAAATAATTAGTTACATCAATTGAACAGGATCACTGGAGACTGGCATGTAGTATCTCTAGATTGTTTTAAAATGAATTCCACTTCCCCCAAGATAAAATAGAATTAGCATAGCCATGTTGTTTTAGTTTCTTCGTTTCTGCTGGACATGGTGTGTTTACCGCCAACCCCACTGGCCAAATACCCAGACCAAGGGCTTCCCATCCATGTGCTACTAACTTGTGGACGTCTCCTCCTGCATAGCGTCTCATCCTGGGTCCAGACGGTGATTTGTTGCAAACGGTCCTTCCTGTGATTCTAGGTGTTAGGGCTACCCACTCCGTGCCACTGCTATCTGCCTCCGGTGTGATAAGCAAAACGCTTTGCAGCCATTGCCAAATATACCACAGAACCCCTGAGCCCCTAGTTAAAAGTTACTGTCTGGGACGGAAAACAGAACTGGTTAGACCCTTTCATTCCTTTAGGACCAAGTCTGAATTTTTCGCAGTGCCCACTAACTGCCTCTTAAATGAACAACATGAGTACTTGGCCTCAACATCTTTCTTACCTTCTTCATGCATAGATATGTCCTGCTTAGCTGTGATAATTAAATTCTCTTGAAAAAAAAAACGCGCACACACAGCACCAGCTTGCTAATCATCTAAGGCAAGCGGTATCCTCTGTGGGTGATTTTACAAGAACAAATATCAACGCACAGCTCATTGCCCTAGGCCCTCAAAGACTGTGCTGGAGAGCGCTATGCTCGGTGGCTCTGCATAGACAAACTGAAAAAAAAAACAGACTAGAATTAGGGAGCTGGCCTTGGGCTATTTGCTCACCATGCCTGCCACCCCCATCCCCCACTCAGGATAGCCCGGTCATTCCCACAGATTTCCCATTCAGAAGCAGTGCAGAGACAGTCAGCCATAGTGTTTAGGATACACTGAAAGAAACCTGGTAGAGTCAAACAGGAGGAGGAGAAAGGACGGCACTTTGGAAGAAATTGCTTGGTTGGATACGGATAAAGTCTTCCAGCGTTTTATTGGGATTACGCAAAGAGCATGACAGCTTTGTCCTCAGGTGGCATTAGGGGCACCTAGCAAGGGAAGTAGCATAGCACAAGAGAAAGACCAAGATTTGAGTCCAGCACACTGGAAATCTGATGTCATCACCTATCACTTGTAATCCTTTAAAGCAAGTCTTAGTCCACTGAGCCTATTTCTTCTCAAAACAATGAGTCATAGTGGGGACTACTGAGAGAACACGTTGTAGAGTGTCTCCGCAGGGCCGGGCATGGTGGAAGTGCTAGGAGCTCCATGCTAACAGTGGTCACTCTCATGGTTAAGTAGTATCAGACCACAGGAGCTCTATGCAGAGTAGATAACTCCTTGTGTCTCTACTAAGAGAACATGGTACAAAGCTTAGTGAACAGCGCGCATACCCACAACACATTTTTCAAAACTGAGCAACTCTGTGCCCTCTCAAATCTATCCCATCTCTTAAACAGGCCATTCCATTTCTGGTAGGTAGGGCATTCCACACTTTAAGATGTTTTGAGTTGTCCCCACTCACCTTCTTTTGTGGCTTCAAAGGGAAAACCCACAGTGTATCCCCTGGATCCTGGCACATAGAGAGTGCTGGGTAGAAGGGAAGTGCTGGCAGAGAAATGGATGGCCTCTTAGAAGGACGATTCTTCACAGTGAAATGGAGATGATGCTAATAAATGCTGGACTTGTTAGTTCTGGAGACACCTAGGAGGCTCAGCCATGGAGGACTATCCACCAGCCGTGAATGAGAGCCTCCACGTGACCTATAAACCCTAAGCCCCGAAACCCTGCCATAGCTCTTCACTGCTTTTCCCCAGCCAAGACTCTCTGTTCTCACTGATGTTTCTCTTCTGGCTCCTCCCACAGGGATCGCCAATGGAAGTTCATAATGTGCCGGATGACCGATTACGACTGTGAATTTGCAAATGTTTAGATTAGCCACGTAGAGAAGTCCAGGTGAAGGGTAAAGGGCCAGGTGTCCTGAGGGTGCCATGTCATACATGCTAATATTAATGAGAACATCTGTAGTTCTTTCTTTCGCTCTCTTCCTTGGGATGAGAGTTATGGTGTCAGCTGCCTGGGCCTTTCTCACCACAATTACACATATAAATAAACCCACAACTAAGCCGTGTTTCTCACTTTCCACACATTCAATAACAGCCATCTCCAGTTGCTGCTGCTGACTTCCTTCCACAGCACATAATACAACCAAGGCACATAATACAGCCAGTGCCTGAATGCTGACAGCCTGCACCCCAGAGCACCTGCCACAGCCTTCAAGCTGCTCTCACTATAACCTGGGCTTCAAATTCAGCCTAGTGAACTTGGAGAGCGGTGTGAGAATTGTATTCTGTAGTTAAGTCTGTTTGAGTGACAAACACCCAGAGACCTCACCTGGAGTTCAGGCGGGATTGGGAGGGGCACTCTCTGTCTTGAGGGAACATGTACCCATTCTCTTCTTCAGCAAGAGCCACACATACTTAGGAGTCCAAGTAAAGATTTATGTGCCCCAGAAGAGAGGGCACCTGGAGGTGAAGGGGGAGGTGGGAGGGTTTGAGGAAGGAGCTGAAAGAGTTTAGGCTGAAAGATCTTCCTCAATTCAAAGATTATGTCAGCATACCCACTAATGAAAGTGAATTTGAGGGCCAGGAGAACCTATGAGAATCTGCCTCAAGATGGAAATAATGAAAGGAAGATGAGCACATAGGATTCAGATTGGGAAGCTGGGGACACAAGAGTGGCCAGGGGAGAAGGGATCTTGGGTCATCAGCATCTTGAGACACTCCCAATATTCTTAGGAAGAGTACCGTATTCCCACAAGCCAAGGGGACGTTGCTTGCACTTACCTGGTACTGAAGGATCCTCCACTGCTTCCCATGGAGCTTGGAAGTCAATTCTGCAGAGATGACATTGTCTTTCTTCCCCTAGCCATTTGTACTTCTTCTTCACAACAACAACAACAATAATAAATAATAAGAGTACCAATATTCTCTGTGCCACAAATATCAAAGGTCAATTCGTGTTCCCTCCCCTCCCCTTTTGATTACTCATTAACTCATTCTGAAAATACAGTTTCACATTGTCATTTGTGACAAGGGTTAAAGAATATAGTGATGGTAATGATACTATGTGATTAGAGGAACGAGATCATTAAAACACAAATTGACACGTGCTTGCGTCACCTAAGGATCAAACAAAGGATGAAAGCACGTTTCCTTGGCTTTGAATCTAGCTACTTTCCCTTTAGCATCTTCCAGTTGTCCATACCCCAATACATGACAAGACACTGTAGCCTTAGGGAGCTCATATTCCCTTTATCTACACCACTTGCTTATTCTTTTAACTCTGTTACCCTTCCCTCAGCTTCTTTCTGGGTGGGTCCAGGAAAGAAGCTGGATGGGCAAACCCCCAGGGGGTACACTTTGCTATACACCCCACCTAGGTGATGAAATAGCAGGTCTCAGCCAACAGCAGCTGCATTCCCCACAGTGAGGTCCCAGCTTTGTGATGGGCAAGACAGACCTAAAGATGTACTCTTTTGTTTTAAGTCTTAAGAACTTTCTTTTTTCGAGACAGGGTTTCTCTGTGTAGCCTTGACTGTCCTGGACTTGCTTTGTAGACCAGGCTGGCCTCGAACTCACAGCAATCCACCTGTCTCTGCCTCCCAAGTGCTGGGATTAAAGGCGTGAGCCACCACCACCGCCCAGCAACTCTTAAGAACTTTTTAATAACGTGGTTTTGCTGAGTTCCTCTATTTCGTTGCTGCTGATCCTCTGCAGTTTTAATTTATAATGAGAATCTTCCTGGTGTTATTTTTCACAGAGGGTGTCATTAATATTTTAGCAATCACAGTACTGGTGCAGGATGACAATGAGCAAATGGCCTTTGTTGGGTACGTGTGGAGGCCAGCAGGAAGCGGGACAAACAGTGCTGATGGGCTGACTCAGTATCCACATCCACGGTGGCAAGGAAGAGCTGGTGGGGATGTCGGGTGCAGGGGCCTGTGGCTGGGAGGAGCTGTCAGGAGGAGGAAGTCAGGGAAAGAACAGAGGGCCATCCGCACCGCCTTTTATTCCACTGGAGTTCTTACACTTCTTTCTCCCTTCTCAACCCTGATCCCTTACAACACCCCAACACCAGGTAGGAGAGAAAGAAGATTAATGGGGGAAGGGGGTGTAGTTTTCCTTAGCTACTTCCGGCTTCTTGGGGCCTTTGGATTTCTTGAGGCAAATCCAATCTTCACAGTCAGGATGTCTCCAACTTCCTCTTGTAGAATTGCTTCAAGAGCAACCAGGAGCAGCAGGGGAGCAGCAGGGGCAGGGGAGCAGCAGGGACAGGGGAGAAGCAGGGGCAGGGGAGCGGCAGGGGGAGAGCCAGGGGGAGTGGCAGGAGGAGCATTAGGGGGAGCGGCAGGGGGAGCGGCAGGGGGAGCGGCAGGGGGAGCGGCAGGGGGGAGCAGCATCTGCCTTAGTCTTTCTCAGAGCCCCCCAGTCTGGGCTCCCACATTTATTCCCTCTCTGGAGTCCTCAGAAGTAAGCAATTCGCAGCTGGCAAAGAGCCCCTCTCAGAGCCCACATGAGGCAAATAGTCCACTGCTATGGACAATCAGAATCTGCCCCACATCCTACCCCTGGGATTAAAGCAAAAACATGTTTACAGAACATAACTGAGTTTGCAAAGACACCAAAACTTCCACTACAGCCATCCAGTGAGAGGGGACTATGTCACATGGTATAAAAGACACTTTTACAAAAAGAAAAAGTACCCTTTGTACGCAAGACAAGGACCAGGACAGGAAAGACATTGTCAGCTTGGTTCGGATATGGATCATTTACATTTTATATTATCTGTCGATCATCAAGAACTGAGTACCGGAGAGAAGAACAAGTCCAAGATCTATTGAGGAGTCCGGTCTCATAGCTCCGTTCTGTCCACGAACCTTCTCTACTGTCTTTGACATGAAACCTGCCTTTTTAAGGCAAACTGTCTAAAATGAAGACATTTATCTAGGCCAGTGGTTCTCAAGTGTCCTGATGCTGAGAACCTTTAATACAGTTCCTCATGTGAGGTGACCCCAACCATAACTTCATTTTCATTGCTACTTCATAACTATAATTTTGCTACTGCTGTGAATCATAGTGTAAATATCTGTGCTTCCTGATGGTCTTAGGTGACCCCCATGAAAGGTCATTCGACTCCCAAGAGGTCCTGACCCACAGGTTGAGAACCACTGATCTAGGTGATTGTTACACTTTTTGCAATTCCAGATTCTCCTGCCTTCTTTCCCAAACGGCTGATAACGGGATTCCTGAGGCAATTTTTTTCCTGGGTAAATAGCCTGGCATTGTGGTTGAAGACATAGGTTCTACCCCAAGATGTAGCAAAATAGAGCTATATAATATTAGACAAATCCTCCAAAGCCATGGTTTTCTGTGTCCAATAAAGAAAGAATTCCTTTCTGTGTGAGGTCCAGGAACCTCACAAGATGCTGCCACTTAAAACAAAGTGGGCAGACAAAGAGAAACGAGATTTGATTCCCATCTCACAGGACCTGTGTGTACTAAGGAAATGGTAGGCAATGCAGGCCAGTGGGGCAGGAAGACGAAGCTGAGGGAGCCAAGTCAGCTCTGGCCTCACAGAAGGAGAAGAAACACTATGGGCTTTGGGCATCACCCTCCCCCGCCCCAGCTCTGTCATTTCCCAGCATCACAATCTTGGCCCAAATTACCTGCCCTTCTTGATTCTATTTCTCTATCCATAGAGATAATAATACCTGCAATATGGACTTGTTACAAAAAAATAAATGCAGTCACATAATAGTTGGCATGTGAGAACCCAGTAAACTCAGGAAAAGAAGGGGCTAGTGTGCATATATACACAGAGGTAGAATTTCTCAGAAAGCGGGGTCTTAATAGGCATCGTGGCAACTCTTCCAATGACAGGAAAAAGAGGTGGGACTTAAGTTTGTCTCTCACTCATCCATTTGTTTGGTTACTGAGACAATAACTTATCACACGTTTATTATTGACCAGCTGCTGAATAAGGCGCAGTTTCTATGTTTTAGACTCTAAAATTCAGAGGATGAACTAAAAGAATGACATAAGTGTCATTATGGTATAGTAGTTAGCATAGCCACCTTCTAAGAATCAGAAAAACAAATAAAACAGTATAGTACAGTGTAGTGAGAATTTTGGTGTTTTTTTTAAAAAAAAAAACCAGTTATGTTATATAAGCATGGTTTTGTTTTAATCCCAGGTGTGGGATATGGGGCTGCTTTGGATTGTTCACGGCAGCTGACTGCTTGCCTCTTGTGGGCTCTGCAGGGGTGTGATTCTGCCAGCTGAAGATGGTTTAATTCTGAGGACTCTAGGGAGGGTATAAAAAAGACTAGAGCCCAAGAGAAGGGGTACGGCTGTTCCTCCTGGGGCTCCCTGCCCCTGCTGTTGCTGCTCTGTCAAGTGGTTGAGAGAAAAGAGACAAGAAGAAGTCAGAGACATCCTGATGAGACAAAGACTGGACTCGCCCCAAGGAACCCAGTGCCCCAGTCAGCAGCAGGCAGTCTAAAAAGATCCAGAGGCCTCTCTCTCCACTAACCTTCTGTCTCTCCTACCTGGTGTTGGGATGTTGGAGGGGTTTGCATGGAGAAGGGGGTTAGATATAAGAACCCAAATAAAATAGGTTAAAAAAGAAAACATGTGAACAGTAGTTTCATAAGTCAAAGGTAAGTGGCGTTTCAGTAGAGGGTAGTGAAGGTTTAAGTTGAGGAAGTAGCATTTCAGATAATGAAAACAACATAATGATGGATATAAAGCAATCTATGAACGTAAAGAGACTTTCCCAAGATATGGGCCTTACCAAGGGAGTCTTGGAGGACCAGTGTGCAGCCATAAGCAAGAACTGGTAGCTCTTACCAACACCTACGGCATGCCATTATTTGTTCATGTTATTGAGATTTATTGTATTTCCCTGAATGCTTGGGCCATGATACCTAAGGAAATGGACACACACACACACACACACACACACACACACACACACACACACACATTTTTATCTTTAGGCTCTACTTCTTTGACTGAGATATTTGACAGAACAAAAGAGGCAGTCCAGTAGGGGCAGGAAGAAATGAGAATAAAATAATATGTAATATATATGAAAACGCTATAACAAAATCCTTGTGTTGTGTTCTAACCTCAAATATCTAGAAATAAATTTTTTAAAAGATGTCTGTGACTGATGAGGGATGGAGACTCCGTCTTTCTCATGTGTGAATCCCCTAATTAGTTATCCAATACTAAGTGGTCAGCCCTAAAAACATACCCACACGAGCAACACTAAGTGGACTCGGTGCAGCAGGTTGTATGTATATACTTGTGTGTGTGTGTGTGTGTGTGTGTGTGTGTGTGTGTGTGTGTGTGTGTGTAAATATATGACAAAAACTAATGAAAAAGGAAAGCAATAGAGGTGATAAAAGTGGGTGGACTTGGATGTAGAGGCAGGGGAACAGTGGGATAGGGACCAGGGTCTGCTGATAGGGGACTGAAGGCGATCACAGTATTCTATATGCATGAAATGTCACAATGTAAGTCATTATTTGTGCAATTAATAAATGCTAGTAAAATGGAAACAAATATTGAGTATCAACATTTCCTTAATGCCTCCTGAAGGATGCACTCTGATGAAAAAAAAAATAACAAAAAAGAAGTCCAAGAAAGTAAGAAAGACTTCAAATTCTAGAACTGTCTGTCTTCTGCATACATTCTTGTGCAAGGCTTTTCTTCTGTCTACTGGGGCCTCTCGAACTCCAGGCCGATGGAATCTTTTCTCCTGTTTACCCGACAAAATACTGTTCAGTGAAGCCCACACCAAAGCAGTTACTCCCATTGTGGTGGCACACAGACTAGAGAAACTGCGTTCACCTTCATTGTAGTCTCTCTCAGTTTTAATTAGTTCCGCTCCACTCTGTTTATTGAAGCCACAGTTAAGGACTTGAGCCTGAGTATCTTCCCGGAATCCCCAGTCATTGAGCAGGGGCAGGTGGAGCTATTTGCAGAACCTGTGTATGCTGGTTGGTTTTATGTCAACTGGACCCAAGCTGAGGGAACCTGAACTGAGAAAATGACTCCATAAGATTCAGCTGTAAGCAAGACTGTGGGGGTTATTTTCTTAATTAGTGACTGATAGGAGAGGGCACAGCCTACTGTGTGCGGGGACAATCCCTGGGTTCTATACGAAAGTAGGCTGAGCAAGCAATGGGGAGCAAGCCAATAAGAAGCACCCCTTCATGGCCTTGGCATCAGCTCCTGCCTTCAGGCTCCAGCCTCGTTTGAGTTCAAGTCATTATAAGGAATAATAATCTATTCATACACGGCCAAGATTACCATGAGACTTGTAGCTTTTCATATATTTAAAAACTTAAAACTAACCAAAACTCTATTAAATGTAAAATGTACTTAGGAGATGCCATTGCGCTCTCTAACTGTCCCCTCTCACCCTTCCGTGGCCTCCTTGCTCTCCTCACCACAAAACACGTCTGTTCACTCAGCTCGGTGAGTTATACATGTGAATGAATGGGTGTCAGTGACAAATGCTGAACAGAAGTTTTGCAAAATGCATGAGTG
This sequence comes from Acomys minous, assembly GCF_964271855.1. NCBI lineage: Eukaryota > Metazoa > Chordata > Mammalia > Rodentia > Muridae > Acomys > Acomys minous. The sequence continues at coordinate 28,380,096 of NC_140483.1, read as the reverse complement.
CATGGCTCAGCGGACGAAGTGCTTGTCCAGCAAGTATGAGGACAAGAGCTCCTACTCCTAGAACCCATGTAAATGCCAGGCAGCTATGACTGCCTGCCTTTAATCTCAGCACTTGGGTGGCAGAAACAGGATTCCTGGAGCAGCTAGCAATCTACAGAAGCTAAAATTGTCAAGATCCATGTTCAACAAGGGATCCTGCCTCAGCGGAGTGGAGAACAGTTGAGAAAGACACAAAACCTCCACCTAAGGCCTCCACACACATGTGAGGAGTCCACGCACATGGGAGTCTACACCCATGCAAACATGCATACACATACATGCATGCACACCATACATTAAAAAATGAAAGTGCAACTTATGATACTCCTTAGAATGTAGCATTACTGTTTTGCCTTGTTCTACTTATGCCCTTCTTCCTCCCCCAATTAAAACACTTAGCATCATGTTTACCATCAAAATAAAAAAAAAATTCTAAATCTTACAAAACAAAAGCTGCCACTGGCTGCCAAGCAGGTCAGCCCTAGGCCAGTGTTCCAGCTGCAAGGTGGCCATATGCTTACTCCATGGAAAGAATGAGGTTACAAACACCAGACCCTTTCATCTAAGCAGCCGCCTAGTGTGCTGTAATTTAATATACAGAATTACCTGCTTTTTCCAGTGTTTCTCCTCAACCCTAAAGAGAACAGCATGCTTGTTCAGTATGTCTTGTGGCCAGTGAGAAACTAGCATTTCAGGCAGCAACTAGAAACCTTTTCTCTGCTTCACCAGAGTTCAGTTCCGGAGCAGAGACTCAGTTTCCTTCTACAGCTCTTGTACACTCTTCCAGATCTGGAGTCCTCCCCTGGGTCTTTGGCCTGTTGTCTCCACCTTCCCTTTACTTGGCACATCTCCTGCGTCTCCAAGGCACAGAGTGGCTTTCATGGACGCTACATCCTTTCGCAAAATAAAATAGGGCCCCAAATGGAAAACCAACTAAATTGCCCTGTTAACTTTAAATCGTGCCACAGAGCCCTGCTAAGCGCTTGACTCTGCCACCGTGTGATCTCCTTCATCTGCTACTGGACTGTAAACCTACACCCCCAGAAGGAATTTAATTACCACTGCGAATGATAGTTAGAACATTAATCTAGAGTGTTATCAGTTTTTCTGAGAAGACCTAAACAATCAACCATTGAAAACCATTGTGAAGTTTTATTAAGAGGCGAGGCACTACATTGGTGCTATGGTTCTGGGGGTTCAATGCCCACCTCTTACTCTTTTCCAGCATCATTAAGAAACGATGATCATTTATTAGACCCCTTCAAAAGCTATTCACTAATGACAGGTGAGATGGAAAACATGACAGTTTGTCACATACTTGAAAACATGTCACCATCCTAGGTAACTGAATGCCTCTTCTTTTTTTTTTCTTTTTAATGAATCAAAAGCCGTATTGAACTGAGTATCTGAGCAGCCGTTGGTGATGATGAAACCAAACGTCATTGGCCAATCCCCAAATAGACTGCAGAGAGAGGCCAGCAGGGCTCAGGCTGACAAGTATGGACAAAGTGTATCACAAGACTGGAAGAAGAGGCTGTGGAACCTTGAGAGGATTCTTGCAGAGACTGGTGGGACAGTGGCTGGTCCTGACTGGTCCTGGCTGGTCCTGGCTGGTCCTGCATGGTCCTGCATGGTCCTGCATGGTCCTGCATGGTCCTGGCTGGCTCTGAAAAGAGAAAGGGATCTTTTTCTTTGTTTATTTTTGTTGTTGCAATTACTGTTTGGTTTCACTTGGCTGTGCTTTGTCAAGGCAGGATCTCATTCATCCCTCGGGCTGCCCTTGAACTTGTGATTCCTCCTCTCCTGCTTCCTGATGCCCGGAAGTACTGGAGTGGATTCCCCACACCTGACTGGTAGAGAGGAACTTCCGACTCAGATTAAAAGGGGCGGGGAATCCCACTCATAGGTCCCACCAAAACCAACATCCACTCGCACCATCATTATCTGCATTCTGCGTACCCAGTGCTGTCAGGTCCACCGCACACGCGGGTTTATTCAACCATGCTAACTCAAAAGAAATAGTGCTTTTATCTCACACATCTAAAGATCAAAATTCTTGTAAGCAAAATGCTTAGCCTGGTGTCTGGGTTCCCAAGGGATCTCTGGCTCAGAAGCACAAGTCATCCCACTACTAGGCATTAGCTTCGTGTCTCATCTGTGGTGCGTCATGGCAGGAGACCCCACCCCTGTCCAAGAGCCACATAAATCAATCCATTAATTTTTGTGTCTGCAGGCCTCTTTCATTGGCAATCTCACCGATGAGCTCATTAGCCCAGGGCCCCATAGAAAGCTGTTTTTGGAAGCCAAACATGCCCCGTGTCACACCTGCCTTTTCCCTGACACGAGAGAACATGTCATGCAGATTGGTTCTGCTCACTGGCTTACCGGAGGAAGGAACTGGAAGTCTCTCACAGCGTAAAACAGCACAGCATGTGCTGGAGAACTCACAAGGGACAGGCAGGTTCTCAAGGGTAAGCCATGAGAAAACTCACAGGGCCCTGCACAGGGGTCAAAAATGGGGTAAGGTGGACAACTCAGGCCTTCCCATGCTGACAGCATTGTTTGTTCTAAGTTGACAACTGGGCATGGGTGTGCTTTCCTATATGGAATGACAGCAAGATGTCACTCATCAATGACTGCCATGGCTCCTGGTTCAAACTGAAAGAGGCCAAAAAGCACATAGCATATTTTTTTCCTTGCAGAGAATTTTTTTAAAAATCTTAAACAGGGACACAAGGACTAAAACCAGAGAGGTTACTGAATGATAGAAGGATACAGGCCATCACGCTCACAGGAATGAAACACAGGCAACAGTGTGCTACTTCAGAGGTAGGAGGTCTCTATGGGCCGGTGAACAGATGACAACACAACCAGTGAAAGAAGACGGTCCCTGCTAGTAGTTGAGGTGCTTGAGCAAGCCAGGGGAGGGAGGGTATGCTTCATGCTCATAAGGAAAAGCAACTTTGTGCCTTCTGCCTCTAGCCCTCCATGTGAGGGAAATGACTTACCCCAAACACAGGGACTGGATCTAGAATGCAAGTATTCCACACAGGCAGGGGAGGGGACACAGATCTCCACACAGCCAGGGGAGGAAACACAGATCTCCACACAGCCAGAGGAGGAAACACAGATCTCCACACAGCCAGAGGAGGAAACACAGATCTCCACACAGCCAGGGGAGGGAACACAAATCTCCACACAGCCAGGGGAGGGAACACAGATCTCCACACAGCCAGGGGAGGGGACACAGATCTCCACACAGCCAGGGGAGGGGACACAGATCTCCACACACCCAGAGGAAGGGACACAGATCTCCACACAGCCAGGGGAGGAAACACAGATCTCCACACAGCCAGAGGAGAGGACACAGATCTCCACACAGCCAGGGGAGGGAACACAGATCTCCACACAGCCAGGGGAGGGGACACAGATCTCCACACAGCCAGGGGAGGGGACACAGATCTCCACACAGCCAGAGGAGGGGACACAGATCTCCACACAGCCAGGGGAGGGGACACAGATCTCCACACAGCCAGGGGTGGGGACACAGAACTCCACACAGTCAGGGGAGGGGACACAGATCTCCACACAGCCAGGGGAGGGGACACAGATATCCACACAGCCAGGGGAGGGGACACAGATCTCCACACAGCCAGGGGTGGGGACGTGCCTCTGTGAACTCACACACTCAGGGGGCTGAGAAAAGACGATTACAAGTTGGAAGCCAGTCTAGGCTGTGTATCTAGACCCCGTTTCAAAAGCACATACACGCATGCACCCATTCATACATACAAACACACTCATAAAAGGTTTTAGGATCTGAGAGTGACAATATAATCTGTCGAGTCCCTACCTGGTTGTCTGGTGAGCCACACATAGGTGCTTGTGCCCCCATGACCTAGCTGGTCTTCCATCTAATACAGCCTCTGCAGACAGGTAGGTAGGCATACTGCCATTTTCAAAATTGACTCACAGTTCCTAGAAGCAGGAGGCAACCTGCCCAGGGTCACACGCCAGTGGGGGTGGGACTTGAACTCAAACCTACAGCTCAGCTGTTTCTGCTGTGTTGTTTAGAGCTGAGGGTTTCCTCTGGGAATAAAAAAGAGGTACAGCTTCAAGCTTCAAACTGCTTTGTAGTTCCGTAGCCAAACACACAACAGGAAGAAGTGATTGGCATGCTTATTTTAATATTGTAAATGTTTTCCCTATTTAAAAAAAAAAAGGGCTGGTGTGGTGAGGTCATCTGGAGAATGTTGCTGGGGGGCGGTTACAGAGCCAGCTTTGGGGGGAGGTCTGCAAACCGTAGCAATGCTATCCTGGCTTTTTCACATTCATGTGGACTTTGCATACCCAGCACACCAACACCAAGGCGATTCAGCATCTTTGGAGGCAGTTCTCAGATTGTTTGCCTTCTAAGACGATTTCTGATAAGAAACAAGAAACGCAGTGTAGCCCAAGCAAGCAGAACAACAGTGTCAACCAGCACAGTGAATTGCCTTTGCATGTCTCCCGGGCCGTCTGCACAGACTCACGGCCTTACTCATCGTTGCCGTGTGTGCACTTCCAGCCTTTCTGCCTAGGCAATCTTCACTCTCAATGGACTCCACTGTTCTCTCATGTGATGAAACCCCGGGATGCTCCGTCCATTGGCAGAAATGTGCTGTTCTGGCAATCAAAGCTCCATTACTTTTCTTTCCAAGCTTATCTCAAGCACACAGGCTACCTACGTCACAAACTACATTGGTGGCTTGTGTTTGGTAGTAATAACAGACTCTAGAGATGGAAGTTATTTTACTACTTTTACTTTTCAGCAGACTCATGCCGACCCTCCTCACTGTAGCTGAGCCCTGCCTTGCCCTGGGGTCCTCTTGAGTGCATCCTGAATGCATGTGTATGTCCGGATACTGTGGTGTCAGTAGTTACCATCTTCACCCACTAAGGAATTCCCACAGTGGAGCTTTTTATTGGCTTTCATTGCATCCCAGGCTCCCTCTCGTCTCCAAGAAATCTACCCCCTGTGCTTTCTGCATGCCGGGGTACCTCTCCACTCACCCCTTTTCTGCATCAGTGACTACATTTCCTGGTTCCTGAGGCAAATTAACAGTACCTTACCTGTGCTGTCAAACACCTAGTGATGTCAACTTGAAACACTTGTCACATGTCTTCACTTTCCTGTTTGGAGAGGGATTAAATGTTCTCTTTGTTTGTCCCTTTGTACAAGGTACACAGAATATAGTGGGTATTCATTAACTAGCAAATGTTTAAAGAATGAACAATGAGGGTCTGTGGCATCATGGGAAATAACAAGCCGGCACTATCAATTCTTTGCCCCAGACTATGGCAACAGCTTTCTTTCTGGTCTCCTATCTCCATGCTTGCTTGCATCTTTCAAATCTAATCACCAGACAATGAACTTACTGTGGAAAAAGATTGAGTCAGACTCACCTTTGTACCCTGCCCCCCCCCATAGTCTACACAGGTCCCAATAATGCACTCCTTCATGCCGCCCATTGAACCAATGGTATCTGACAGTGTAATACTGGATAGGCATGAAAAAATATTTCAAAGTATTGCAAAGGAAAACAAACTTTGAAGTAGAAATCAAGTATGTAATGTGTGTGTGTGTGTGTGTGTGTGTACCATGTGGTGTGATAGAGACCAGAGGACAACTTGTGGGAGTTGGTTCTCTTCTTCGACCACGCAGGTTCTAAGGATCAAACGCAGGCCCTTGGGCTTGGCATCAAGCGCCTTTACTTACTAATCTATCTCACTGGACCTTAACATTTCTTATTAGAAGTTCTCAACTGAAGACAATGTTCCAATACTGTTCGGTACAACCCCAAATCTCATGATATTGTAAAAGATAATAGTAAAAAAAATATGCAAAGATTTCATAAGTGCAGCTAATTTCACAAAGCAGCTTTTCAATGTCCATTTCCAGAGTGCATGATACACAACACTGACATCATTGTGTTTATCAATGTAACATACAGCAACTCATTGTATTCCACCACATCAGCTACCATGCAATGCTTCCTATTGAAAGGCAAAATCTCAGTCAACTGATCAATATATATTTATTAAAAACATCTCAGGAGGATGCTACAATATTGTCTGTAGTAGGGAAATACTGGAATGAGACTTTTGAGACTCAAACAGCTCACAAGCTCTTTAGGCAGACCAAAGAGACAGTCAAGGGCAGTAAGAGACAATAGATAAACAAACATTCAGAAACTAATCACATACATCTGATGAGAGGAAGGTTAGATGGAGGAAGTGGAACTCAGGGAAGGGTTTGAATAGCCAGCAATGATGGTTTTCATTGTGTTAAAACGCAGGTTTTGTTAACTTGTGGCTTTACTCGTTTTCTAAATATGCATCAGAATTATGAGTCCAACGCAAACTTATCTCCATCTCCAAAAGTCAATTTGTTTCCTGTACAACGTGCCCTGCACATGAATTTTACCAATGAACCAAACAAAAACGTTATATAATTCTTCCACACACTTGTATGGTGTCGGTTGTCACTTTATAAATAAATCAGATACCTAGAAATGATGGTGCTCAAGTTACAAAGCTGTATGAAACAGGACCAAGACTTGAACTCAAGCCTTCTGAAGGTAAAACCCAAGCTTCCCAGGGCCTTTGAACACGCAATGCCGTTTTCCCTGAAACTAGCCATCCTTCCAATCCTCTCCATCACAAATCTACAGACTACCTTGGTTAAGGCACATTTGGTTGGACACATTGACTAGAAAACCTATACAGCACCTCTTGTAATATGGAAAGAACACCCCCCTCTCTAGTCTCCACTGGCGCCATCAGTTCAGCCGCAGCTGACTTTTCCTGTCTAGCTGCACGTCGGAGCAATAAAGGTACAAATGATGCAACCGATTTATTTAATCAGAGGATTTAAGCACATTAGCTGGGCTACTGAGAGTGAGACAAAGCCCGAGTCTTATTTAGCTTAGCTTACATTACCTCATCCTTACTGTTATCGTATTTAAAATGCTGGATTCCTGATTGTAAGCATCATGTCCTCCTTAAAACTTCATTCTGCCCATCAGATGTCCTAATTAAATTTGTTTACATGACACAAAAACACTCAAGAGTCTCTTCTAGCTTCCTTTGTATGTTCATGCTCATATACAATATTTTCCTCAATTATATAATTACTGAGTGTAGCAGGGACTATTTGTTTTGATTTGAATATCATGTACATTAAATATCCATAGGGTTCTCTACTTTCTTTTTTAAAATTTAAGTAATTTATTCAGATTGCATCTCAAGTGTTATCTCCTCACTTGTATCATCCTGTTCCTCCCTCCCTCCCTCTTTCGCCCTATTCCCCTTCCCTAGGTCTGTGACAGAAGGGGACCTCCTCCCCTACCGTATGATCAATGCTTGTTAGGTCTTATCCTGGTAACCAGCTTACCCTTCCTCGAGTGTCACCAGGCCTCCCCACCAAGGGGAAGTAGTCAAATAGGGGGCACCAGAGTTCATGTCAGAGTCAGTCCCTGCTCTCCACACAACTGTGGAGAATGTGCTGTCCATTAGCTAGATCTTGATAGGGGTTCTAGGTTTACTGCATGTGTTGCCTATGGTTGGTACAGTAGTTTGAGTAGACTGCCCTGAGTCCAGATCCACCAGCCCTAATAGTCTTCTTGTAGATTTTTAGGACCCTCTGGATCCTCCTATTTCCCCATTCTCCCTTACCTTTCTCACCTGGAGTCTCAATAGGAAGTCCCAGTACCCATCCCAATCTCCGGCTAAGTGAAGACTCTCAGGGGACATCCTTGTTGGCCTAGTGTCCAATTATAAATGAGTATATGCCATGTGTATCTTTCTGGATCTGGGTTAACTCACTCAGGATGATCATTTCTACTTCCATCCATTTGCCTGCAAATTTCAGGATTTCCTTGTTATTAATAGCTGAGTAGTATTCCATAGTGTAAATGTACTACAGTTTCTTTATCCATTCTTCAACTGAGGGACATCTTCATTGTTTCCAGGTTTTGGCTATTACAAATAAGGCTGCTATGAACATGGTGAGCATCAGTCCTTGTTGTGTGGTGGAGCATCTTCTGGGTATACTCCAAGGAGTGGAATAGCTGGGTCTTAAGGTAGCCCTATTCCAAGTTTTCTGAGAAAGCGCCAGATTGATTTCCAAAGTGGTTGTACAGGTTTTCACTCCCACAGGCACTGAAGGAGTGTTCCCCTTTCTCCACATCCTCGCCAGCATGTGCTGTCACTTGAGCTTTTGATCTGAGCCAATCTGATGGGTATAAGATGGAATCTCAGAGTCGTTTAGATTTGCATTTTTCTGATGACTAAGGATGTTGAGCATTTCTTTAAGTGTTTCTCAGCCATTCAATATTCCTCTGTTAAGAATTCTCTGAAACTTTAGGTGTGAGAAGCCTGGGAGAAAGAGGAAATGGAAGGACCCAGTGGGTCCTGGAAAACTACAGGCGAGTCTGGGCCCTGGGGCCCTCCGCAAACTGTGGCAACAGCCAAGGAAAAAATAGGCAGTAAAAACCTTGAACCCCTACCCGGACTAGCCGATGGACATTCTCCACTGTTGAGTGGAGAAGGAGATCTAACTTTCACACAAACTCTGGTGCCCCATATTTGAACATGTCCCTTGGACGGAGATGCCTGGTGGCACTCAGAGGAAAGATAAGAGGTCACCAAGGAGAGACTTGATACCGTATGAGCATATTCAGGGGGAGGAGGTCCCCCTCAGACACAGACTTAGGGGAGGGGAGGGGAGTAGGGGGGAAGTGGGAGGAAGGGAGGAATGGGAGGATACATGGGATGGGCTAACAACGGAGATGTAATATGTATAAATTAATAAAAATGTATTTAAAAAAAATAGAATACCAAAAAAAAAAAAAAAGAATTCTCTGTTTAATTCTGAGCCCCATTTCTTAATTGGGTTATTTGGTTTGGTGGTGTTTAAATTTCTTGAGCTCTTTATATATTTTGGATATTAGTCCTTTATCAGATGTAGGGTTGATTAAGATATTTTCCCAGTCTGTAGGCTGTCACTTTGTTCTGTTGACAGTGTCTCCTGCCTTACAGAAGTTTCTCAGCCTCATGAGGTCCCATTATTAATTGTTGACCTTAGAGCCTAGGCTGTTGGAGTTCTGTTCAGGAAGTTGTCTCCTGTGCCAATAAGTTCCGGGCTCTTCTCCACTTTTTCTTCTAATAGATTTAGTGTGCCTGGTTTTATGTTGAGGTCTTTGAGCCACTTGGACTTTAGTTTTGTGCAGGAAATACGGATCTATTTGCATTTTTCTACATGTAGACATCCAGTTAAACCAGCACCATTTGTTGAAGATGCTATCCTTTTACCATTGAATAGATTTGGCTTCTTTGTCAAAAATCAAGTGTAAATAGGTGTATGGATTTATTTCTGTGTCTTTGATTTGATTCTACTGGTCAACCAGCCTATTGTTATGGCTGTACTACTCTGTTTGTTGCTCTATAGCACAGCTTGAGATCAGGTATGGAGATTCCTCCAGAGGATCTTTTAATGTACATTTTTGTTTTAGCTATTCTGAGTTTTTTGTTTTTCCATATGAAGTTGAAAATTGATCTTTCAATGTCTTTAAAAAATTGTGTAGGTATTTTCATAGTGATTGCATTGAATCTGTAAATTGCTTTTGGTAAGATGGCCATTTTTATTATGTTAATTCTCCTGATCAACGAACAAGGGAGATCTTTCCATCTTCTGATGTCATCTTCAATCTCCTTCTGCAGAGATTTGAAGTTTTTTTCAAACAACTCCTTCACTTGCTTGGTAAGAGTTACTCCTAGATACTTGATATTGTTTGTGGCTATCGTGAAGGGTGTAGTTTCCCTAATTTCTTTCTCACCACAATTGTCATTTGTGTACAGGAAGGCTACTGAGTTTTTTGAGTTAATTTTGTATCCAGCCACTTTGCTGAAGGTGTTTATTAGCTGTAGGAGTTCTCTGGTGGAATTTTGGCAGTCACTTATGTACACTGTCATATTATCTGCAAATAGGGATAATTTAACTTCCTCTTTTCCCATGTGGATCCCCGTTGATCTCCTTTTGATGTCTTATTGCTCTGGCTAGAACTTCAAGAACTATATTGAAAAGATATGGAGAAAGTTGACAGCCTTATCTGGTCCCTGATTTTAGAGGAATTTCCTTGAGTTTCTCTCCATTTAATTTAATGTTGTCTATTGGCCTGCTGTATATAACCTTTATTATGTTTAGATATGTGCCTTATATCCCTGGTCTCTCCAAAACTTTAAACATGAATGGGCATTGAATTTTGTCAAATGCTTTTTCTTCATCTAAGGAGATGATCATGTGGGTTTTTTTTTCTTTCACTTTGTTTATATGGTAGATTACATTGATGGACTCCCATGTATTGAACCATCCCCTAAATGCCTGGAATGAAGCCTTACTTGGTCATAGTGAATGGTATCTTTGATGTGTTCTTGGATTTGGTTTGTGAGTGTTTTATTGAGTATTTTTGCATCAATGTTCATAAGAGAAATTGGTCTGAAATTTTCTTTCTTTGTTGGGTCTTTGTGAGGTTTAAGGTATCAAAGTGACTGTGGCCTCATAGAATGAGTTTGGTAATGTTCCATCTGTTTCTATTTTGTGGAATAGCTTGAAGAGTATCGCTATTAACTCTTCTTTGAAGGTCTGGTAGAATTCTGCGCTGAAACTACCTGGCCCTGGGCTTTTTTTGCTTGGGAGACTTTTAATGACTGCTTCTATTTCTACAGGAGAAATAGGACTACTTAATTTGTTTATCTGATCTTGATTCAATTTTGGCAAGTGGAATCTATCAAGAATATTGCCCATTTCCTTTAGATTTTCAAATTTTGTGGCATATAAGACTTTAAAGTAGGACCTAATGATTCTTCGTATTTCTTCAGTGTCTCCTGTTATGTCTCCCTCTTCATTTCTGATTTTGTTGATTTGGATAGTGTCTCTCTGCCTTTTAGTTAGTTTTGGCTAATGATTTGTCTATCCTGTTGATTTTCTCAAAGAAGCACTTTCTTGTAGCACTAATTATACCGTAGGCTATTGGCCCAAATCATTATGATGAGAATTGTCACAGGTCCCTTGAAGCTATTAGAAGCAAAACTTTACCTTTCATCCAGCTCCTGTACTCCAATGATGCCCTTAGAAGACATGGATCATAGATTAATTTATCAAACCATTATTCATAATAATGTCACACCAAGAGACCTCCTAGGATACCCTGCATACAGCTGATGGATGCCATCTTGTTATTTGTCCTTAGGCCATTGCTGGGGTGTGGTTACCACTAAGCTCACCTGAATCTGCCATCTGTTTCCACCTTGATCTGACTTTTAAGTCTTGGCTGTGTGATATAGTCACTATAGCCCAACACAAATATCCCCTATGAAAAACAGCATGGTCTTTTGAATGAAAACAGCTTACTCCTAATCAGGACTACAAATCATATACATTTCATTAGTCAAAGATGACAAAAGAGGAAACTGAATAAACTAAGCATTTTGTCTCTCAGATCTATTCAACTGAAGACTTTGTCCTTGGATATTTGTCCTAAAACATACTAATATCTAAAGCCAAATTCCTATTAGTCAGCAGGAAACTGCTTTAGTCCATGCAGTATAATGAAATGGAAGGTGCTGTCCAAATGTGAGCCAAGTGTCACAACGGGCCCCTCATACTCTCACCTTGCTTCCTGTTTGATCCAATACTCAAATATGTTTGGAGTATGCATGCCAAGAAGTGACATGAAATTGCCATGTAATTTATCTGAGCACATCACAAACCAAAGGGCCGACTGTTATTACATGTAGCCCTTGAGTCAGGGTGAACGGCAGACCCAGACTGAACTGTACATTGCAAAACAGGTGTCAGGAGAACAGAAACTTGTGATTGGCAAGCAGACAAGACCTTATGCATGCTTTGGGCTGAAAATTGAGGACCATTACCACAGTATATGTGAAATTTCAGCAGTTGTAATAACTGCTTCCTCTGTGGTTTCTAAAGACTGTAAGAACAAATGAAACCACTCTTTCAGGAAAACATTATATCTTGTAAAAGAAGAAATTTTTTTTCAAAGAAAGCTGCAATGGTTTTCACAGAAGTAAACTACTTGAAACAAATTTTTAAAAAGGGCTTGCACAGTAGGAATTTACTCCAGTTGAAAATGTCGGCCAGCAGGAATAAGTTGTTTGATTTATCCAGTTCTTCCTAACTTGTGTGAGTGTTACGTGCATGAGTGTCTCATCGAGTGAATGCCACTCCACAGTGCCCTTCTCTTAACCAATCCGATGAAAACACTTGAATTTCCTTAATCTTGCAGTCAAATTTAAAGTGTTTCCTTTTACATTGGTCAACATTTCCACCTTTTTCTAGAAAGCAATGGATTTTTTTCATTGATTTAAATTTTAAGTGTTTTATTTGTTTCCTTTTATTTTTATCATTTCTCTGCAGGCTCAACTCATTGGTGGCCCAGTAGGGATAAATTTTTCTTGATTCAACATCTGCTAAGGCCAGCATGTATACACATCCTGTGTCCCTCCTCACAAAGCCTTGCTCTCTTGCTCTCTTGCTGTCCCAGTCCAGAGCACCTTATACTCTACCCCTTTATATCTATATGAGTCCAGGCAATAGTTTTACCTGATGGGCCCCAAATCATTTACATTGTTCTGCGTTTTCCCCAAACTTGATTAAATTTGCACCAGTATCTTCTCTATGGCTAGATTATGATGTCTTTAAAGTTAAAACCACCATGTGTATTTTTTTCCTTATTTGCAGCTCACCCTCAAAGCTCCTGGTCAAGAACAGGACTCGTACTCAGTGTGCAGTGAACCCTGCCTTACAGACTCCTCACCCGTCAAAGCTGAAGGAACTTGGGCTTTACTGAGGTGTTCTAAAGTGGCAAGTGAGAACGGGGAGTTAATACTACCAACAGGTCAGCGTATGGCATGGTAGCGTGTCTTAGCGTACTCCAACAAACTCCAACCGATCCTCAACAGCTCCGTAGAGTATGGAGAGATGATCATCGTCCCTCTGAGTCACCTGCCCAGAGCTACACTGACTGGACAGGAAGGGCGAAAAAACTCTGTCTCCCTCAGGCCCAGCATTGGGTTGCTGCCCACACACAACTGTCTCTCAAGCCAAAGGTTGGGGTTTGCATTAATTTTTTTTTTTTTTGATACATTTCTCTGTGTGAGTAAGAGACAGGGATCTAATTTTCTCTTCTACATGTGGCTATCAAGTTTCTCAGCACCATTCGTGGAAGAGTCTACTTTTCCCCCATTGTAGATTTGTGGCCTTTTTGTTGAAAATCAGATTGCTAAGTGACTCTACCTATCTGTTTTTCTATCAGGACCATGATGTTTGTTAATAATGATTGGCAGCATAATTTGAAATCAGATACTGTGATGCCTCCAATACTGATTTTTGCTTGTTTGTTTGCTTGGTTTTTTTTTTCTCTCTCTCTCAAGATAACATTGGTTGCCTGGAGCTTTCTGTGCTTCTCTGTAAAGTTCAGAGTCCTCTTCCTATTTCTGAGAAGAATGCTCCTGAAACTTTGCCGGGGAATAGTCATCTCACAGTGGTAATGGTGCTGTTCCCTGAGCACGGGAAGTCTTTCTATGTGGAGGTCCTGCACTGCGGAGGTCCTGCACCGCAGAGGTCCTGCACCGCGGAGGTCCTGCACCGCAGAGGTTCTGCACCTCCTTTGTTAGGTGTCTTTTGGGGCCTTTGTTTCCTCGCTTGGTTTACTTTGTGACTATGATGAGTGAGACTCTCCCCATGCGTGCTTTCTCAGCACATCTGCTAATGGTAGAGCTGAAACAGTGTAGAAAAGCTGCAGGCTTTTAACATTGTAGAGTGAGTGAGTGCGTGAGTGCGTGAGTGCGTGAGTGCGTGAGTGCGTGCGTGAGTTAGGTTTTTGTTTTGGTTAGTTTCTTTTTTTTTTTTTTTTTTTTTTTTTTTTTTTTTTTTTTGGTTTTTCGAGACAGGGTTTCTCTGTGTAGCCTTGACTGTCCTGGACTCACTTTGTAGACCAGGTTGGCCTCGAACTCACAGCAATCCGCCTGCCTCTGCCTCCCGAGTGCTGGGATTAAAGGCGTGCGCCACCACGCCCGGCCTGTTTTGGTTAGTTTCTTGAGACAGGGTTTCTCTTTGTAGCTCCGGCTGTCCTGGACTGACTTTGTAAATCATGCTGGCCTCGGACTCACAGAGATCTGCCTGCCTCTGTCTCTGCCTCCTTCAGTGCTAGGATTACAGGAGTGTGCCACTGTGCCATGCTTTATTTGTTGGTTTGTCTTCTTATGGGGCCATGCCAGGGTGCATAGCTCTTACAGGAGCTAATAACTCTTTCCTTTCTCTCTGTGGGGACAGGGATCAAGCCCAGGTTATGCTTGGTGGCACGCACCTTCACCTTGAGTTCAGGATTGTTTCGGCCGCAGATAATTTACCTCTTTCCTATTTGAATCTCTCCTGTTTCTTTCTCTTGTCCTATCCCTCTGAAGCATCCATGTTGCTAAAAAAATTATAGACTTTTCTGAGTGTGTAACATGTGCAAATTACTACTAAAATATTTACATAGATTATATTATTTAATAAAACCATTGAGTGCTAAATACTTTTACATGCACATTTCATGAATGATAAAGCTGAAGCCAGACAGTAATGAATTAAATTAACCACATAAATGGTGGTTTTAGCAGTCTAAGAGGCATGTTTTCAATCACCTTAATTGATATTTTTTTTCTTTTTATGAGCTAATCATTTGTTGGATGTGGGAGGGTTGCAAACACTTATGGAAGGATCTTTGAAATCACTTATTGCTTCACTTTGCAATTGTGTTTTCTCGGTGAAATGGGGAGTAACTTTCATCATCCTGTTTCAGTGATGGAACACATTAGCACTGAACAGTCTAGTTACGGCACATGGAACATAGCCCTGTAGATTTCGGTTTGCAAATCCTTGCTAAGTAAATAGGAACACGAAGAGAGGAAGAGGCAAGCACCCTTGTCTGATTCTGAGAACATTCCTGGCAGCCAACTGATCGGTTTTCTCCAGCATTCTGCAATGCCAAGGGCTGGAATCCCAGAGTGTTAGCTTTGTAATGAGCAGATTATCCATGACCGTCACATGTTTCTGTTACATTCAAAGTGACAGAGACAATGGGCATCTTTGTCTAGACTGTTCAGATGGCACTCACATTCTTCCTCTCTGCTATGAAGTTGGGGACCAGAAAACTCTCTCTCCCTTTCTCTCTTCTCTCTTCTCTCTTCTCTCTTCTCTCTTCTCTCTTCTCTCTTCTCTCTTCTCTCTTCTCTCTTCTCTCTTCTCTCTTCTCTCTTCTCTCTCTCTCTCTCTCTCTCTCTCTCTCTCTCTCTCTCTCTCTCTTCAACTTTAACTTACATATACCCCAGTAATGGAGAAGGGAGGAGAAGGGAATGAATGAGAAAAAGGGAGGATCAGAGCAGAGGGAGAAAGGTCTACCTCAGTGTGGTGGTTTGAATGAAAATAGGCTCAAAGGAGTGGCACAATTAGATGTGGTCTTTTTGGAGTAGTGTGGTCTTGTTGGAGGAAGTGTATCACTAGAGGTGGGTTTTGAGGTTTCAGAAACTCAAGCCAGGCCCAACATTACTCTGTCTTCCTTCTGCCTGCCAATCTGGATGTAGAACTCCAGCTACCTATCCAGCACCACGCTTGACTGCGTGCTGCCATGCTTCCCACCATGACAGCAATGGACTAAACCTCTGAACTGGAAGCCAGACCCAATGAAATGCTTTCTTTCATAAGATCATGGTGTCTCACATGTATCACAGCAATAAAATCCTAACAAGACACCTAGGAATCTGCTGCAGACTCCTTATGAGTAAGGACAGGTATGCGAAGTTGGTAACTAGGAACGCAGGGCTATCTCTCAAAGCATACTCAACTGCCAAGAAATGAAACCCATTCTTTTGAAGTACAAAGACCTCTTTTTAGTGTTAGAGGACCTATCATCTCAATTTACGTGGGTTACTTCAGTTTGGACACTGGAAACTTCACTTCTCCAGAATTCTTCCCTGAGATTCAGAAAGTCCTTACAGCAATGTGTATGCAAATAAGGGAAAGTGCACAACACCCTCACAGTGGTTTAAACGAATGACAGAAACAACTGAGTGTGACGTAGGTTACTTGCTCTCTGTAACGGTAGTTAAGGCATGTGTTAGCCCCATTGTCCCTGCGATCTTGGCCCAGCTTTCCCTTAGTTCCCAGGTCTCTATGATCTCCGTCAAATGACACAAAACCAGGCACGGGGATAATAATGCAGAGTAGACAGGGCTCGTTACAGATATGGTATAAGGAATTCGCAAGGGCAAGAGCGAGCAATGAGCAAAGACTCCATGTTTTCATCACAATTGGCTTTCATCGTGTGTGCATTCTCTTCGCTCACTGGTCAGTGCACGCTGTTGAACGCATCCTTCTGTCTAACAATAAAACAGCACGGTCCTTTAGCCTTCTCTTTTGGAGTTGCTCAGTTTGTGATGGTGCCGGTGCTATCACTGTTTTTATATTTATTGTCTAAACATCTAGGAAACATGATTTGAATAGTCTGAATACTGAAACTAACATTATCTCAACAAAACACTAATGTTCATAATGATGGTACATTACACTGTGTTTACAGCTTGTGGTTTGGAGGAACACACAGTGGATGATCTATTATTGTGAACTGGAGTTAATGGTTGTTAACATCAGTTAGGTATCAATATGCTTGAAGGTCATTGAAAATGGAGTCCTCCCTCACAATCAGTAACTTGTAAAATCAGGAAATAAAACTTAGGGAATTTGATTACCATTCAAAAGAATGGAGTCTGGGCCCCAGCTCTAGCCATAGGTGGACATACAATATTTTAAATTGCCTCAAAGATCATAAGATTACTATCTAGAAAGAGGATTTCCAGAAAAGAACAAAGAAATACTACAATGTCCTCCCATAGGACATAATCAAATGGCCACTGAGTTAACTTGGACATCCCCAACAGATATGTGTGCATCACCATCCATCCCCTGATTTCCCCCATGAGGTCAAGACAGCTAAAGGGCCATCGGAGAATTAAAGGGTAAAATCTGATTAATAGATATACTGACCTCTGTAGTGTAGAATTGATCCCAACTAAGCTGACCAATGAGCGTGAGTTCTGGACTTTATCAAGTAAGTGTTAAGTCAAGAAACAAGCTACCTGCCTTCAGATAATCTGTACTTTGATCTCAATTTTCATATCATCGCAAATTCTATGAATATTTTAAATTCTTATAGTTTGTGTGTGTGTGTGTGTTGTGTGTGTGTGTGTGTGTGTGTGTGTGTGTGTGTGTGTGTGTAGTTCATCTGTGGAAACCCATTCTCATCTCCCACCATATTCTGGGACTCACACTCAGGTGTTCAGCCTTGGCAGCAAGCTCTCTTCCACACAGCCATCTCTCTAGCCCTGAATTATATGGATTTTAATGGAATCACAGAATCCACTTTGTTCCTCTATTTACATATTTAGCAGGTGGGACAAATGCACATTCTGGACAACGTGATCCCATATGTACTTACAGTTCCTTAAG
This sequence comes from Acomys minous, assembly GCF_964271855.1. Classification (NCBI taxonomy): domain Eukaryota; kingdom Metazoa; phylum Chordata; class Mammalia; order Rodentia; family Muridae; genus Acomys; species Acomys minous. The sequence goes on along the minus strand of NC_140483.1, from coordinate 28,362,449 downwards.
AGGTGTGTTCTAAAAAATGTATATATTGTTATGGGTCTGGGAAAGCCATTTTATAGTTGTCCAGCATTTCAATATTTTGCCATGCCTTCCAAAACTTTTGCAGATGATATGGATGCAGTAATTTTAAGAGCATGGCCAGGACTCTTCTGGTGCTCTCCTTTGTAGAGAGGGAGATTGTTTCCCCATGTGCATGGACTATACTTACTTCTCATTTTGCAAATATGATGGCAGGAGTGTCAGACATCATTTTGTTATATAAATTCTTTTCTTCTCACCTTGGAGGCCCTCTTGCTCTCTCTCACTCTTGACTCCCCTACTCTGGATGAAGCCGGCTGGTTGTTGTGAGGACTCCAGGAAGATTATACAAAGCCCCACATATTGAATCCAGTTGACAGGCAGGTAAGGACCTCTGGATGTAGATTCTCCTTCAGACAAGGGCTGAGATGACTAACCTGTGATGGAGAGGCATTGGCTGGAGTATTCTAGGAGTACCATGGGAAATGGAGCATTTAAACTCATCATTTTGAGCTGCCAAGATTAAGTGACCAATAATGAACACAATGCGCATCCTTCTTTAACTCTTCCTGTCATTCAGCTGTCTCTTCCCTCCTCATTCTTGTCACACATGACAGATGTGCCAACTAGCCAAAACCATAATTGCTCTGAATCCCTCTCCTTCTGCTTCTTCACCGACATCATCTGCTAATTAGTTATTGCCTATTATGATAACAGTGCTACTGTCATCTCTTTCTTTGTCTCTATGGTTACAACCCGAAAAGGTTGTTTAAAACTTTCCTACAATCACTCATCCATAAATGGTGCTCTAGAGCAGTGGTTCTCAACCTGTGGGTTGTGACCCTCTTGGGAGGCTTTTGTATAGATAACTTACATGTCAGAATTTTACATTGCAACTTACAACAGCAGCAAAATTACAGTTATGAAGTAGTAATAAGATAATTTCCTGGTTGCAGGTCACCACAACACGAGGAACTGTACTAAAAGGTCACAGTGTTAGGAAGGTTGAGAACCACTGCTGTAGTGACTTCTCTGTTTCATCTCTTCCTTTCCAGAGTGGAGCTTCTTAAAATAATTGTCTTGGTTTCCTCTACTTCAACTTAAAAATATCATACCACCTCTTTTTTTTTAATAAAATGAATTATATCTTACCTAAACTCTATAAACTGAACTCCAGAAGATAGTCACACATCTCATATGAGATGTTCTTTTTATCTCTACCTCAAAATACTAAATATTAAATTTCCTACATTTCTTTCTATTGCAGAAAGTGCTCCATCAGTTTTGGGGTCTGGACTCTTCTTGTCATTCTCTCTCTCTCTCTCTCTCTCTCTCTCTCTCTCTCTCTCTCTCTCTCTTTCTCTTTCTCTCTCTCTTCTCTCTCTCTCTCTCTCTCTCTCTCTCTCTCTCTCTCTCTCTCTCTCTCTCTCTCTGTGTGTGTGTGTGTGTGTGTGTGTGTGTGTGTGTGTGTGTGTGTGTGACTCTGTCCTTGCCTGGGTAAATATCACTCTCTCTGTGTCACTTTGTCCACACTTATCTAAAATTCACAGTGCCAGACCCCATTTCCCTCTTCTTTGTCTAATGTGTCTATCCAGCATATGGAGTGCAGCCATATGGAGCCTTGAACAGCCCCTGTATTCTCCTGGTTCTAAGGTGTGTGCCTGCTCTTCTCGTTAGCCCTCCCTTTCCCAGACAACTCCTCATACCTTAAAGAGGTCTTCTCTGAGTAACCCAGAGAGTTGTGACTCTGCTCTCAATTCCCACATCTTTGATTCACCCTTATCAGAGAGCGTATGCTGAATAGTAATCATTTTGCTGCCCTGGAATATATTTTGTTTGTCAGTATCTCTCTAGCACCTAGGACAGATCCTTTCATACCAAGCAGCTGCGTGATCACTGTTATGTATATTGAGTACATAGTTGAGTACAAACTAACATGAACTATAAGGTTATGCATTGATTTTTTTTAGGGCCACCCTATGAAATTGTCTTAAGTCTGGTGGTGTAAATTACAGAAGTATGATTGCCCATAGTCCTGGAGGCTTGAAGTGTCAACAGAACCATGCTGTTTTGAATAGCATAGAAGGGAAAGCTTTGTTCTGAAAGACACTAGCCAACTCACTATACTTTGTCCTCTCCCCCTAATTTATACCTGTCGCCCATGAAAAATATGTTATCTCTATCCTACTGTCTCTGCCTTGGTTAGGATTACTATTAGTGTGATGAAACACCATGACCAAAGGCAAACTGGGGAGGAAAGAGCTTATTTGTCTTACACTTCCACATCATAGTCAATCCCTGGAAGTCAGGACAGGAACTCAATCACACTAGGAACCTGGAGTCAGGAGCTGATGCAGAAGCCATGGAGGAGTGCTGCTTACCAGCTTGCCAATCATGGCTTGCTTAGTCTACCTTTTTGTGGGCAGGGCTGGCTTCACTCACAATGGGCTGGACCCCCTGCCCCCATCACTAATTAAGAAAGTGCCCTATAGATGGACCTTATAGAGGCATTTTGTCAGTTGAGGTTCCCTTAGTTCAGGTGACTCTAGCTTGTGTCAAGGTGATGTCAAACGGGCCAGCACAATCCTTAATGTTTTAATCCACTACAAATCTAAACAACAACAAAAATGTATCTAAATGACACCTCAAAAATCCTCTCTCTGATCACCTAGATCATCTAAATCACATATAAATAAGACCCTGGTGTGGTTCCTCCTAGAACAGAGGATCCGTGATGGACTGGTGAGCCAGAAAATGAGTTGCCTGCTTCTCAAACACACAGGTAAAACATATATGTTTTTATCCCAGAGGGAAGACAAGAGATGGAATTAAGGGGACTCTGTTCTCTCCCACATTCAAAACTAAGCAAGGAAACCCCCTTTGGGTTTCAGTGCCCATGAATGTTCCTCTTTGGCTTTTTGATCCATCCTTAGCTCCAGTGCCTGTGCCCTCAGCATCAGCTCCATCATCCTTAGGCCTCTGGGTCCACAGCTCTACTCAATGAGTTACTCCTGTTCCTGAAGGCCAGCACATGTGTACAGCTGTGTCATTTTTTTTTCACCTCATTTCCTCCCTATATGATTAAAAGACTCTGAAGACGCCTTGTTAATTTTGTCTGCCCTCTATTCAAATTCAGACGAAACTGCCAATGCTTTGGAGGTACAATAATCCTGCAAGATTAATGGGCCATCTATGTATATACCAAGGGAGTCACTCTAATACACAATAGTTTCCCACATATACTTCTCTAGGCCAGCCCTTCACTCTTCCTGGCTTCCTCCAACATGAGGGTGTGTATCCATGAGTTGAATGCCTAATCTCTTTAAAGATTGTCCTCATGTGCCCTTGGCCTTCTCCCAGATCACATTTACTTAACAGTGCATTTCATCTTTTCAGCATTCTTTAGAATTTGGATAATATGAAAATCTCCCAAATCATCAAAGGCTGGTTCTTCTTACTTAACAGTTTCTTCTTCACTCTGTCCTACCTCTCTCATTTACTATACCTGGGAAAGAGAAACCAGGCTGCACCTTCCATTTTGCTTAGATATCTTCTCTGCTAAATGACCAACTTCATCATTTATAGCTTCCACCTAACACAACATGTTTTAGCCAAACTTTTTACCACTTTAAAAAAAAATATTGCCTTTCTCTGATTTCCAATGTGATCTTCCCCATTTCCTTCTGGGACCTGACCTAAAATTCCTTTATATTTATACTTCTTTAAGATAATATCAGATATTTCTTCGTCTTTTATGTTTTTAATTAATTCTTCAAGAAGTTTATAAAATGTGTTTTGATCGTAGTCATTCTCCTCCTCACTCTAAACCCATCCAGATCCACTTCTACATCTCTACTACCCAAAAGTCCTTGTTCCCTTTTAAAAAGATTGTCCCATTGAGTTTAGTTGGTGTTCCTCATATTCTCGTGGTATGAGTCCATCCCCTGGGATGTGATCAACCTTCCAGGGACAGGACCACACTCATAAAGAAAACGTATCCTTCTTCCCCCAGAAACAACCAGCTGTTTGTGGTTCCCTGGCTGTGGTTGGAGGCTCATGAACCCCTTCCCACTCCATGCTAGAATGCTGACTTGGTTTAATCCTTGCAGACATTCTGCAGACAACCATGGATGCTATGCGTTCTTGCCACTATTGTACCATGGGCGTATCTTGCCAAACCAACCATTACTGTAGATCACAGGGTCCACATGGGGACAAGGTTGACGATGACTCCTCTTTGCCCCTAGCAACTCAATAGCACATTGCAGTACTATGAAAGCTCAATGTCAGATTTCTCTATCATGCCTCTAAAATTCTTTGGCTTGTACCAATTACCTAATTCCAGAACTACTTCTAAAGTTTTTAAATGTCTATTGCAGCAACACTTTGCTCCCTGGTATTAAAAAATCCATGTCAGCTCTACAAAGGGAAACAGAATGGTTTCAAAGGGATATTAGGGTTTGTTTTAAGATTGTCTTATATGATTTAGGGATTACCAGGATGCTGGGAACCTTTGAATGGGAGCTGATGGTCTAGTCCTCAGGAAAAGTCACTTGTACTGTGATAAATTTCATTTTTTCCTTTAAGTCTTTTCCACCATTGGTTGGATGAGTCCAACCTAGATAACCAAGGAGAATAAATACTTACAGTAAATTAATTAGATCTCTCTGGCTTGAACCTTTGTATAGTAATATTAAATTATTGGCTCACAAAAATAATTTGACTACTGCCATAGTCACTTTTTTATTTCTGTGACAAAACACCAGGATCAAGGCAATGTATAAAGGGAACCATCTAATTGTTTAATGGGGCTTATGGTTTCAGAGGATTAGAGCCCATGATGGTGGAGCAAAGGCATGGTGGCTAAAGAAACTAAGAGCTCACATCTTGATTTACAAGCAATATGCTGACAGAGGCACATTGAGACTGGCACAAATGGTTTTTTGAAACCACAGTGGCTGCCCTGAGTGACATACCTCCTATTACAAGCCAATTCTCCTAATCCTTCCCAAACAGCTCCATCATTTGGCTGCTAAGTATTCAAACATTAGAACCCATGGAGCCCATGTTCATGCAAACCACCACAACTACCACATGAGGTAGAAAATACACCCGCAGTCATACATGGAAGTAAATATTTTATGATTTTGTTATAGAATAATATATTGCATTGTAAAGATTTATTACCTACAGCATAGCCTTGTACTGCTTCTCTGAATAGCCAGTAATTGATTAAAAGAAGTTGGAGTGAGGGATAGACTCATATTTTTGCCCATCATTCCCTTGAGTTGGCTCCCAAGCTGGAAGGATATATCATTGGCATTGTTTCCTCACATATTATAATGCTCCTTCAAATCCAAGTACACAACACAGAGGGAACATGCCTGTATTTCTCAAGTTGTGAATTTTTCTTAGGTAGTTTTACTTGGGTCATACTATTAAATCTAATTTTTAATTTTCTTATCAATATAGAATGCATTAGCTACACACAGGCTCTTGATATATTTATGTAGGCATTGTTCAAGAGTATAACATAGAAAACTTATATTAAAAAGGGCCACCTAGGCCAGAGTAGAGCACACACGTGCAAAGAAAGGTTGGGAAAGCTGATGAAGAAAGTTTTGAGTCTTTCACTGGTGAGATTTCTCACATTTAGGAACGTGTCTTTCAACCCTGCTGGCCATGGCATCCAAAGCCAACCTCTTCCCCCCTCCTCCATCACGACCGATACGGGATGAGCTGTCCAGGCTCCCTAGCAGATAAGAGGAAGAATCCTCCGTGGAGCAGGCAGTGCCCAATAGTGGTAGAACACATCTCCAGTGAAGACTGGCACCTATTCTGTGGAGACATGGTGGAAATCTTAGAAGGCAAGGATGCTGGGAAGCAAGGCAAGGAGACAGCAGAACTGGGTTGTCCTGGAGGGGTTGAACATGCATTACTACTACACTGGTGGGACCAAGGATCACTGAGGGACCATGATCGCTAATGATGCCCCCTTGCTTCATCACAAAGTCAAGCTAGTGGACCCTGTTCACAGGAAACCCACTGATACCCAGTGGAGATTTACTGAGACAGAAGAGTGGGTTCAAGTCTCTACAAGATCTCGGAGAATTATCCCTAAACCTGAATGTCCTAGAGCAGATGCCAATGTCCCTGAAACACGAACTAATGGCCCTAAGGACACATCAGTGGAAGATGCTCTGGAAGGAACTTATGTGCCGCAGCTAAAGACATTAGAAGAAGATGTGATGGCAGCAATGGGGATCCAGGAGACTCAAAGGCAGAAAAGTTTCTTGATACTCAGCCTGAGAGTGCTGCTTCTGCCTGCTCAGTCTTCACCTTGAGGGTGGAGGCCCCTCTTCTTAAAACACCAATAAAGAGCATTGAGTTGCTCATTTTTTAAGCCACCTATCACACTGCTAACTTCCTATGATGACAAATCTAAAAATAATCAACAAAAACAAACTCCCTTTGGTGAATCCTTCATCCTTCAGAGTTGACTTATGCCACATTGGTTTAAAGATGCATCTTTTCAGTGCACTAAAACTATTTTGACCTAAGAGGCTTGTTCAAGCTCAGTAAGCATTACAAAATCAATTCCCAAAGCCAGAATAACCATGCATCAAGATAAAACTACTGTAGAAGAATCATATCATGGTATGCTTTTGTATGAAAGTCTTTTATTTAATTCTGACTGGGAAGGCATTACATACGTTTAATAGCCATAGAATAAGAGGGAGGGCAACTGAGGCCTTCACAAAGCACACTGCCATCTCCTGTGGGAATGCTCATGTCACTCATCAGTGGCATAACCTTCACATATACTTTAGCTGACATATTCATTTCCATCTCTCTAGAATAAAGACTCACATTGGCCTGTGGACCAGTCATTTCTTTTAATATCAAAGTCTCTATGACAATGCCTCTTTCTGGACATAAAACCAAATTGCTTTTTAATAACTTCTTTGAGTTAGGTGTGACCTCATGATAATTTCTGGCCAATGATTTTCAAGTGCTAAATGTCACTTCTGGATAGGGACAGTTGCCTGCCAAAACAACACAGCCATCTCTTACTTGGGGTTTGCTTTGGGTCCCAAAGTGCAAACAATATGGAACACAGGTATCCATCAAATTTGTGAAGGACACATGCCATGAACAAAAAACAAACCTGGTGTTTTAGCCCTGGAGACTTTGGGACTGTTTTTCACTATAGAAATGTTTTTCACCATTTCTATCTTATCTAGGAAGATGACATCATATATCTTATCTGTGAGATTTGAGTTATGTCTCATGACATTTTTGTTTCCGTTTTCCAAAGTTTTTGGAAAACTCACCACTGAGGCTTGTTTCAACATATTATCTATAGAGTCATAAACACATTATACATGCATTTATAATTCTTACCCACCTGACCCTAAGTTTGTAGATAGAGTACAAATTGCCACAAATACTCTTATCTAGTCAATATAGGTAATTAATTTCAAATTTTCAAAACAGTTTTATTTTCTATGTGATTTTATTAAAATAACCAAGAAGGGCCTGGGGAATACATTTAATCTGTGTTTTATTTTCATCTGTTTTTCTTAATAGTTGTTTGGGTTAGCTTACATAGGCCTGTAAGACAATCAGGTTGGCTCCTGCTATATTGTGTGTAATTAACTTCTCCTCTAACCATCAAATGTGACCATCAATTCACACCCTCTATTAAGGAGGTTCTGTCATATTAAAGATTCAGCCTAGTGTGAAGTATAATTCATTGTGCATGAAAGATAGTTAAGAAAGGGCATTCAAAGCTCTTCGTGCCCCTTTCTTCTGATAGAACATCACCACCTCCACCACCACCACCACCATCATCATTGTCATCATTTCTTTCTCATCAGTCTGAGAGAGAAAAAGGATAGAAAACACACTCTGGAGGGAACTATTCACATAAGAACAATTAATCAAGTTGCAAAGTCAGTTCCTTACACATATGGAGAGAAAATTTGTAAACATTTTGGATAAAAATGACACATGAAATGTTATTTGTCACTTTTAGAAAGTGACAGTTCATTATTCAGAAGTGTAATGAAGGCACACATCTCCTTCAATGTGTAATTTCCAAGCGGTTTTGTTCAAAAATCACAAGTATATGTAAAAGCCTGACACTAGCAAATGTTACCTTGTGGCTTCATGGTTTCCTCTGCTAAGTTTCTTTGAGGTGAATTACTCAGAAGCTCTAGAAATTGGGGCTATTAATAACAGTCACTCAGGACAGAGGACAGCAGAGATGAAAGTCTCGGGAAAGTCGTCACCATCAAGTCAACAAGTCCTTCACCTCACTGCTCGGCATCCAGCCAATGTTGGCAGCTTGCAAAAGGCACAACTTCTATTCCCTTGCCACTCTGCAGCCTTGAAAGATGAGTCAAGGATTATTTTAACTTAGGCAGTAATTTACACTTTAAGCATTACTGTTTCATGACTACATTACAAATTTAAGATCAGGAGGGCCAAGGGTCTTGAAAGATCTTAAATTATAGGGCAATTTTCCAAGCATTTAGACTCTCTCAGCCAGCAAGAAATCTGTTTCCCTGAAAAATGGTGCATGAAAAGAATCAGGTCCTGCAAGCAATATTTAATAGAGATAAAGACTGTCCGTTACTCACTATTTGTTATCAACTTGGATATGTGCCCTTGCCAAATTCGTACCATGGAAGTGAGCTCAGCATCTCCATTTCATACACAGGGCCTGTGAGGATGAGGGAGTAAATACTTTATCTGGTACCTCAAAATATTTGAATCACATCTCCAAATTTTATAAGCATAGACCCTAATTTATCTTGCTCCTAGCAGGGAAATTATTTGAGGTTCTGAGGTTACAGAGTGACTCAGTGGGCATTTTGTTCTAAGAAAATATCTTGAATAACCAAAGACAAAGTATTAATGTCAAAATGTCCAAGGAAGAGAATAGTGATGTCACAGCATTGGGAGCGAGCAATAGAGACTGGAGACATCAACTATCTAAAGTGACATCTTAAGGCTGGAGCTTAAAAGAAAATAAAAAGACACATCTGAAACATGACGTTGATTTTCACAATTCTTATAACTGTATATTTCCTTTTAACTTCACTTTCCTTTGCCTAGTGTAAATAAGAATATCCCATTTTTTTTCCATAAACAGGTCCTGCACCAGTTACAGCCGGGGTGTGACCTCTCTTCCCACGCATGTCCTTAAGCTCACTGTCTAGCATACCTAGGAGAGACAGACAACCAAATAGTTAACTGACAGAGTGGCATTTGATTCACCACTATTTTTTTTTCATTTATTTTTTTAAACAGACTATTATCCCAATTGCTTCAAAGAGCCCTGTCTCCAAACATTCATTTTGCAAACAGTACCTTCTCTTACACTTTTATGTGGTGTTTAGGGTACTTCAATCTCAGAATTGCCAAAGCACTGTTTCTGAGGATAAAACCTTCTTTTTTTAATTTAAAAAAATGGCTTTCCATGATGATGACAATGAGTACAGTAGGGACACCAATAAAGATTTAAAAGCAAAAGCAAAAACAAACCTAAAACCCCAAACTTGTTGACTGCCTTATATCCATCCAAAAGCCAGACCACTTGATTCTTATAAAATACCCATTACCGCTCACCAGAAACAGAGCTTGTTCAAATGTATTTATCAAATTACACTAACTCTTAACCTAGTCCAAGAAAACCACCTACAAATTAAAACAAAACAAAACAAAAAACAATTCATGGATATATTCTTTTGTTCAGGAATCAATGTCTTAGCCTACTTTCTGTTACTATAACAAAATATCTGAGATAAAATCAGTTTTAAAAAAATAAAAGTTTATTTGACTCATGGGTTTTAGGGGCTACAAAATACAGGCATCTGGGAAGTGCTTACTTGCTATGACATAGCAGAGGGACATGGCAGAACATAGTAGCTCATGTCTCTTTGTATTCTTATAAAGTCCCTAATCTACGGCCAATGCCATCAATGTTGTAGTGTCAGCTTTAGAGAAGTAAACATGATGGGCCTGACTTTTCACTATGCTGCATGATGTATGCATGGTCATGGTGCTAGCACCCACCCAATCAGAACAAAGATCAGGAAAATGTAAACCTAGAATCAGTAAGTTTTGAGCAACTCATTTGGTGTCTAAACAAGCACCTTGATGTCACAGATTGATGTATGAGTGCACAAACCAAAAAAAAAAAAAAAAGGAAAGTGGTTCCTCTACTGGGGCATAAAATGCTTAGAGATGTTGGGCTTGTAGATAATAGCTAATGACTTTTGGAACTTATGGCCTAAGAAAGAGATGCCCCTCCATTTTCTTTCTACATGTAGTCTTACTGCAAGTGAACTGTGTTAGTTTAGCTAGGATACGTTCGGCCTTGTCCTTACAAAGTGCCATCTTACTGATTTCATGTTTTAATGAAAATAGTGGTTCTCCCCAAGACCCCCAAAAATAAATGGTTGATTTTACGTACTTACTAAAATAAGAGGCAGATTTGGTGACTGAGCAATTCATAGTTATTTCTCTATAGGAGAACATATTTGGACACAGGAACTCATTTGGATAAGTGTTCCCAGAGGCCTGTACATGAAGTCGTGGGGTCTATTCCATAGTCATATGCGGAACCTTTAAGGGGTATAGACTCATTGGAGGACATAAAGTCATAGGGATTTGCCATTAGAGGGGGTTGTAAAATGTTGGCCTCCTCTTGGTTTTTCTCATAAGGTGAGTGTCTTTGCGCTAACACATGCTGTGGTCACATGTTCTGTCTTGCAAGCTGACTGAAAGAACAAACAAAGTAATAATGTACAGGATTTCCAAAGGCCTTTCCTCTTTACAAGCTGATCATTTGGCATTCTTGAAAATAAGATATGTGGGTGTTTGACATGTATGTCTGTGGGGGTCGGAAGAGGGTGTTGGATCCCCTGGAACTGGGTTACCAACAGTAGTGAGCTGCTTTATGGGTGCTGGGAATCAAATCTGGGTCATCTGGAAGAGAAGCCTGTACTCTTAAAGGCTGAGCCACCTCTCAAGCCCCCTTCCCTATTTATTAATGGACACATGAACTATCATGTGTTTGTATCATAGTTTATTCAACCAAGCCTCCACTGACAGACATGTGTGCCTTTTCTCTTTCTTTCTTTCTTTCTTACTTTTCTTTTCTTTTCTTTCTTTCTTTCTTTCTTTCTTTCTTTTTTTTTTAAGGTATGGCAAATATTTTATTTTTTAATTGATTTTAAAAATTGATTATAATTTATTCCCATTACATCCCGATTGTTATTTCCTTATTCTTATTTTCCTTCCTACCCTCTCTCCCCCTCCACCCCATTCTCCTCCCCCCAGGCCTCCAACAGGGAGGCCCTCTTCCCCCACCTTCTGGCCACAGTCCATCAGGTCTCATCAGGATAGCCTGCGACCACTTCCTCTGTGTGCCTGCAAAGCTGCACTGCCAAGGGGCAGTGATCAAACTGTGGGCCCCAGAGTGCATGTCAGAGGTTCAGCAGCAGTGTCCTCTCCCTGCCACCAATGTGGAGAATTGTCTGTCTATCAGCTACTTCTTTCTTTTTGTTTTTGTTTTTGTTTTGTGGGGTTTTTTTGTTTTTGTTTTTGTTTTTTTTTTTTTGGTTTTTCGAGACAGGGTTTCTCTGTGTAGCCTTGGCTGTCCTGGACTCACTTTGTAGACCAGGCTGGCCTCAAACTCACAGCGATCCGCCTGCCTCTGCCTCCCGAGTCCTGGGATTAAAGGCGTGCGCCACCACGCCCGGCTGGGTCTAGTCACTATTACAAATAACTACGATCAGCCGGGTGTGGTGGCACACGCCTTTAATCCCAGGACTCAGGAGGCAAAGGCAAGCGGATCTCTGTGACTTTGAGGCCAGCCTGGTCTACAAAGCAAGTCCAGGACAGCGAAGGCTACATAAAGAAACCCTGTCTCAAACAAAACAAAACAAAACAACAACAACAACAACAAGAAGTAACAATGATCAAAATATCAAGTGTAGCTCATTGCATTGCTGCCAAGGTACCTGTGTAGGTAATATATATATATATATATATATATATATTGCCAGTCTATTCTTGGAAACAATATTTTTAGAAGATGGATTGCTGAGACAAAGGGTATTTGCATGCATATTACCAGCAATTGATGAATACACTCCATGCACCTATTTTGCATTTTTACCAGCAGTGTGTCTCAGAGCCCCTTTACCACCAACAAGTATGTTGTCAGGTTTTTGTATTTTGCATCTGACAGACAAGAAGTGATATCCAATTGTAGTTATGATATCTGGATCTTGTTTTGAATGAGGCTGAGCGTTCTCTCATATGTTTAAAAGTAATATAAACAAATTTAAATTCAAATATAAACACATAAATAAAAGCAATAAGCAAGAATGCTAACTCACAAGGCAGGCACGGCAGAATAACATTAGATCTCTTTTCAACTATCTGAAAAGCCAGGAAAGTGAGAACTGATGAACTTCTTTCCCTGAAAGTCAACAGCCAGCCAACATGGCTACTTCCAGCAAAGCTAATGCTGTGAGAAAACAAGGCCATTTCAAGGCAAGCACAGACCAAGGCAGCTCCTGACCACCAAGACAGCACTGCAGACACAAGACTGCCCTCAGAGGAAGAGGAAAGATGGCCTCCACCCCAAGAGCACAGCAGAGAGTCAGTTTCAGGAGAGAAAGAAGTGGGCAAAAGATAGGCAGGAAGGGACCCTCATGTCCAATACAGTAAGCCAACCAACCGTTAACACTTACGAAGAAGGTAGACAAACAAACAAGCAAACAATTCAACTAACCAGATACATAATTAACAAAATTGTATCAGAGTGAAATAGGAGTTTTTGCAGATCAAAATAGAGTAAACCCAGAGCCCATCATGGTGGAATTGGTGCATCTGGGGAGTGAGAGGGGCTGTGCCAGCAGACAGTGTGAACCCTAGTCCACAAGAGGCAGCCTCCAGGAGCCCTCGCTGTACTTTCAGGAGCAGAAATATAATAAAGGGGGAAGGGCAGGCAGACAGGACATGCAGCGACACGGGCAGAGGAGAAGGGGGTCAGTTTGTTGAATCTAGACTTTCCCTGGGCCACATTCTCGGAGCTCAGAGCAAATGTCATAGAGCTTTATTATTGGAACCTGGCCTGCAAAAGGCCCTTCAGACAGCACGGAAGATGCTGAGTCAGAAGCGTTGGGTAAATGGAAGAGTGATCTGAGCCACAGACGCAAAGGAACACGGACGTGGTCCAAACATGTGCCCACGAGTGGGAAGGACTGCCCAGGAGCAGGAGCAGCAAACTCAGTCAGAACCAGTGAAAGGTCACCCAGCAGCCTCAGCAGCATCTTCCCACGAGCTGCAAAAAATTGCCCGGGGCTGTGACTGGCATCAGTGGAATAGCACAGGTATAGGGACAAGAGCCAGTAATCCAGTGTGTGTGTGTGTGTGTGTGTGTGTGTGTGTGTGTGTGTGTGTGTGTTGGGATTTAGTCTCCCTGCCTTGGTCTCCTGAGAACCAGGGTTATTTTGGGTTGGCTAATTGCATTTCTTTCCCCCTTCCTCTTTTTATTCTGGTGATGGGAGAGAGGCAGAGCCACAGACCTCACTGGCCAGCCCAGCAAGTTGATGCGCTCTGACCTCAACGATAAACCCTGTCTCAAAAATAAGGTAGAGATTGAATATAGAAGAAGACAATTGCTGTTGATCCTGAGCATACTAATGCATGCACAGAGGTTCGCATGCACGTGTGTGTGTGTTTGTGTGTGTGTGTGTGTGTGTGCATGCACACCCCCAAATGTATATTCACACATACACTTTTTTTTTTTATTAGAAAATGTGTTCGGAGAAATCAGAGGATGCTTATAAACTCCTGAAATGATTTAAAGAGATTATGAACAAACAGATGAATGAAATAAGAAATTCAATACAAGATTTGAAAATGAGATTCAGTAAAGAGAGCTGGCAAGTTGACTCAGTAGGCAAAGGTACCTGCTGCCAAGCAGGATGATCTGAAACTCGTAAAACTTACACAGTGGAGGGAAATAACTGACACCCGCATTGTCCTTTGATTCCACCACCACCACATGCCGTGGCACACACTGCAGCCCCTGACAAGCACAACATAGAAAATGAAAAGAAAAAATCAGTCTGAAATACTGGAAATGAAAAGTTGAGAAACAAACAAACAAAATCTCCATGGAGAGCTTCACCAATGGAATGGACTCGGTAAGTGCTAGAACATCAGACACTGTATCATGTCAGTCAGTGTGCGTGTGTGTGTGTGTGTCTGTGTGTCTGTGTGTGTGTGTGTGTGTGTGTCTGTGTGTCTGTGTGTCTATGTGTCTGTGTGTCTGTGTGTCTGTGTGTATGTGCATGCATGTTCACATACCCATGCATTTACATAGGTGCTGGGGGTTTGAACTTGGGTCCTCATGCTTGCACAGCAGGCACTCTACCTACTGAGCCCTCTTACCAGTCCTTTCTGTAGCTATTTTATCCATGTATTAACAATAAGGAAAATTAATGGGCAGTGATGATGTTGAACACATTTCACAAATGCTTATAATGGATAAATTCTAAAGTGCTAGCGGTTTAACACATAAAATAATATATATCTATTTCTATAACACATAAAACCCAATCACCAGGAGAACTGGCCACACGTCCACTTAAGACACTCAGTTAGGAGTTGTGCTAATGAAGCCTCTGCCAACTTCAGGATGGTTTCTGAGGCTTTTCTGGGAGCTGCCATCCAGAGAGTGGAATATTAAAGAGAGCATGAATAATATATGGGAGTTCCTTTGGGTGGGGAAGGCTTTCCAATCATAGACAACACCTGCATCCAACTTCCATTAGACACATGGCTGCACCCAGGAGCAAGGGGGCTGGGGAACATAGCTCAATAGCCCGGTGACTGCTCCCTTCAATGTCTGCTATGGAGAAAGGAGTTGAAATGGCTAGTAGATGCCGAGTTGTCTCTGCTACAAACTTCTGTCAGAAGAGCCACGCATGGGACTCTTAGGAGGTGAGGATCCAAATAAAAAGTTGGCTCCAGGTTGAAAAATCCTGTTTCCAAAAGATGCTATAGCCTGGTCCCTGGGATCTATGAGTGCCACAAAAGGCAATGAAGACAGGAAGATTGGAAGGAAGTGGGAGGAGAAAGCAAAGGGAAGAGACAGGGGAAGGGAGGAAGGGGTCTTGAGGTAGGTAACAGTTTTCTGAGGAGCCGTAACAGAAAGAGGCAGGAAAAGGTTGTGCACCCGGACACAGGAGAGAAGAGGACATACAGTGATGAGGATTTGAAACTGCTGAGCATGATGGTGTGTGTGACAAAGCTGCAACCCAGGGAAGGCCAGCAGCCACCAGAAACTGAGTGGGACAGTGAAAAGATTCACCAGAGCTTCTGAACGAAGCACAGCCTGCCGACATCTCTATTTCACCACCGTGCTGTTGAGTTCAGACTTCTAGCCCCTGGCCTTCTAGTTCCTTGTTTTGAGCTGTTAGTCTGTAGCGGGTTTTGTAGACATCATAGGAAACTAGCCCTTGATGATTAACTGACTTAAGAATTCCCAGTTGATCATGAGGTGACACCAAACGCTAAAGCACATCTATTGGGTCATCGAGGTGGCTCATCAGTGAAGACCGCTGCTCTTCCAGAAGATCAGGGTTCAACTCCCAACACTCACGTAGTGGCTCACAACTGTCTGTAACTCTAGCCCATAAGGGATCCAATGCCCTCCTCTGGCCTCCAAGGGCACACTGCACACATGAGGTGCACAGGAGGAAAAAAAACCACCCATATACATAAAATGAAAACAGCATTTTAAGTATTTATCTTTATAGCATCCTTTCTATGTTTAGAGAGATGGGATCTGTATTAGACACTAAAGGGCTGATACTGGATGTGAGAGGAGGGGCTATAAGGTGGACATATTGGAAACTTTCACTGAAGCTATTCCCCGCCCACTGGCATAAATGTGTCACAGCTTCCGGGCCCTGAATTTCATGGGAGCAGAGCAGGGTTTCTATGGCACTGAGCTGGCAGCCACACCTCTAGCCAAGAGCGTGAGTCAGCTCACAGCAGTGAGCGTTGCTGCCTAAGAACACAGAGCGAGCAAGCTCCTTCCGTTTTGTCTTTGATTCAAATATGCAGGCAGATCAGCAACTTTTCAACCAAAGAAAGACTCTGGTGTTTGACAGGTACAGTCTATAGAGATTAATGGCCCCTTTAAGCTGGGGAGTTAATTAATTGACAAAAAAAAATGATGAATGTGGCTGAGTTATGCTTTGCTGCTCCCAGGCTCACCATGCCCACCCACATCAGGTAATCTTCAGCAAGGCCTCAACTCACCTGCCAGGGAAGAGAATATTGCCCGTGCACTTGCCAGTTCACCAGGGTAACAGGATGCATTCCAGTAACCAGCTCAGAATCAAAGAAGAACCTCTGGGGATTCAGATCTCCCTATCCCCAGGGGAGTCTGAGGAAATAGGAAATCATTAGCTTGGCTGCCAGTAACATGGTGCATAAAAATGAGGGAACTGTGGATTTCTCAGCTCCCACATTGCCCACTATTCAGGACTCTGGTCCATGCACAGGATCCAGCTACCTTGTGTGACTCTCAAAAGACCAAAGAGCACTGCATGTGTAGTCTTGAGATCTGGTTTAAGCCCAGCTCTATCAAAACAGATTTGGAGATGTAGTTATCACTTGGTGCTTCAACTTTTTTGCCTGTAGAAATGACACTTGATAGCCTATGACCATATAGTGGGGCAGGAGGTCTCCCTCGGTATTAGACCTCGGGGAGGGAAATAGGGTGAAAGAAGGAGGGAGAGAGGAATGGGAGGATACAACAGATGGGATAACAATTGAGTTGTAATCTGAACAAATTAATTAAATTAAAAATAAATAATAAAATAAATAATAAATAAATAAATAATAAAAAAAAAGAAATGGGAGCCATAATAAGTTCTTCCCAAACTCCCCAACATCTAACATTTGGGACCCTGCATCTAGGTAATTCACATTATCAAGACATTATCTGGACATGTGGACACATCTGCATGCCTGGCTGCATCCTTCAGGCCCAGAAGGGGAGCACGGTCTGGATATTCCCATATACATGGCTAGAGCACACTGACCGGAGTATTCTGCCCCACAGGAGTCTCTAAGGTATGTTATAAACTTCACAGATAGAGCTCTCTGTTGCTCCTCAGCAGAGCTGGGTGCAGGGTACATCACCAAGAGATGACTTCACTAGTAAGAATCAGTTCTGGTGGGAGAGTGATCAGTATTAAATTAGAGCTTTGAATCCTAGACCATGACGCCTTACCATAGTGACTGTTAATCTTGGTGGTCAGTTTGATTGGATCTGGGATCACTTAAAGTGCCTTTCTGGGTGTGACTAGCAGAGTGTTTCTTAGAAGCATTGACAGAGGGAGAATATGCACTCCCCACAAACAGGCAGCACCCTCCATGGCAATGCACATATAACCAGTATAGCTTTTGCCTGTTCTCCTTTACTTCTTGCTAGTGAGTGCATCCACTCTGCTAGTGCTGCTACTGCTGTCATCCTTTGCTAACATCAGAACCCAGGTTCTTCAGCCTTTCAGAATGAACTTACAAATGGTTCTTCCAGAATCCTCTAGGCCTTAGCTCCAGATTTGAACTGGGGAGACATCCAGCTTCATGGGCTGAGCAGCTATCAGATTCCAACCCCTTCTAGCATCTAACCAGACATTGTTGGGTGACCCTTGTGAGCCAGTCTAATCAACATGCTTTGTAATATACATTCATTCTATAGGTTCTGTTCCTTTAGAGCAGCAGTTGTCAACCTGTGAGTTACTACATTCCCTTTGGCAAAACCTCTACCTCCAAAAATATTTACAGGAAGATTTGTAACAGTAGCAAAAGTACAATTGTGAAGTAGCAATGCCGTAATTTTACGGTTGGGGGTCACTGCAACATGAGGAACTGTATTAAAGGGTTGCAGCATTAGGAAGGCTGAGCACCACCGCTCTAGAGAACCTCCCCTCATAGAACCATTAAGGCAGACTTGTTTTCATTTTGGTTAGTTGTTTGCAGGTGCTAGAGATTGCAGCTGGGGTCTCATACACACAGGCAAGTGCTCTACTACTCAGTGACATTCCTAACCACTATTTACCTTTCATTTTGAGACAAGGTCTGACCAAATTGCCTAGGCATCCCCTGAACTTGCAATCTTCTTGCCTTAGTCTCCTGTCCCTCAGATTATTGGCCTGTGTTGCCATGCTTTGCTATGTCTTTGTATACATGGCTTTTGCTGCTATGTCGAAATACATGACATGAGGCAACTGAAGAAAGGAAGGGCTTATTTTGGCTTACACTTCAAGAGAGCACAGTCCATCCTGAAAGAAAAAATAAACAAACAAGCAAAACATGGCAGCAGGAATGTGATTAAACAGGCCACGTTGCTTCTGTAGTTAGAAAGTGAACAGGAAGAGAGTCCAGGCTATAAAAAGCCCAAGGCCGGTTTTTAATGACCAACCTCTTCCAGTGAGGCTCTGCCTCCTAAAGTTCCCACAAGTTCCCAAAGCAGAACCACCAACTGGAGATGAAGCCTTCCTGCACACGACCACATGGGGCACACTTACATTCAACCCTAGATAGTATAGGGAAAACTCAGCTTAGTGTGTGAAAAGTAAATGAACGGCAAAGGTCATGTTACAGAAATCCAACGAAAATGTATACTCACATTACAAAGCGTCCGACTTACTAAGGCAGCCAATGGACCTGGTTCCTGGTGTGCAGCCTTGTGTTCCAGGAAGGTGGGATGTGCTTCCAGTTTGAACTTAGGTCTTCTGCATCCTAGGGGAGACAAGAGGCAACTTACATTTCCTCATACTGAGCTCCTTTCTTTAGCACATGAGGATAACAATGATTCGGTGAAAATGTCTGCAGGAGTAAAGACACTAATGAGTATACTAAACCACCTGATGAGCCAGGAGTATCTGATCTGAGGAACTAATTTTGCCAATGATTGAGGACACACTGGGGAAGGAATAAAGATAGACGGGGACAAAAAGTGACCATTGCAACTAGAGAGATGGGACAGGCTGAGGGGAGACAGATGGTTTTTGGGTGCATCATTTGTTGTTTGTTTTTGTGATGTTAAGGATTGGAACTCAGAGCCTTGCGTGTGGGGGACAAAGGCTCTACCACCAAGCCACATGCCTAGCCATCTTTCTTTCTTCTTTATTCCTTTCTGGTCCTATTGTGAGTTTGAATCTAATTAAAAGTGATGGAACAAGGTCCCCAAAGAGTCACAAGGGATAGGACCCAATATGTTTAGCGGGAAACTGAAATAGAATGAGCACGATTGTGGCTTAGCGTGGGGGGATCTGACGCTGAAGGAGAGCGGCTAAGGCCTCCTGTTCCAGCAGTGACTGTGTCCTCCTCGGAAGGAAATGCCTTTGCCTGAGGACAATAGTGCACTCTGAGGTTAGGACTGAAGCCACCTGGGGAAAGTAAGGGCTGGATGCTCAAACAAGGTTATAAATATTCAAAAGGTAGCTAGAATAGGACTTGATTGCTTCATCTGACCCATCAGAGTTCACCTGAGAAACGTAAAAGAACTCTTGAATAAGACTAAGGGCTCTGTGGGAGGTGAAAACTGGATGTGTAGGCCACTGTCATCTGAAGTTAAATACTTGTTTCCAAAAAGCTTCAGGGGCAAAGCTAAGGGATGCAATACGTTCTTCACATGGATCCCTAGGGAATGGAGTTCAGCAGAGGGGCTGGACTGTAATAGCAACAGCATTAATAATGCAGGGTGCTTATACCGTGGCAGTATGCAGGATGCTTACACCGTGGCAGCATGCAGGGCACTTACACTGTGGCAGAGTGCAGGGAGCTTATACATGGCAGCATGCAGGGTGCTTATACCTTGGCAGCATGTAAGATGCTTACACTGTGGCAGCAGCATGTAGGATGCTTACACCGTGGCAGCCTGCAAGATGCTTACAGATGCATGGTCTGTTTCACTCAAGCTTCAGAACATGCAAATTTAGGTATTCATAAAATAAAAATAGTTCTGTATGATAACAAGATCCATTGTGCTCATTATTATGGTTTGTCTCTGGCTTGCTCCCACCAAAAGGGCTCAAGTGAGTGTTGAAGGCTTGGTCCCCAGCTAGTAGATCCAATCACCAAGAGGGAGTTGAATCATGAGGGCATTAATTTCATCAACTGGTTGATCCATCATCAACTGATTGATGCATCATTGAGTGCATAGGGAACGGACTATTAGGAGGTGGGGCCTACTTGGAGTAAGTACACTCCCAGGGGTCTGCTTAGCTCTTTCTTGTCAGTTGGTCTCTTCACAACCTGGCTTCCTCATGTGAGCAGCCTCCACAGCCACTTGCAGTGTCTATCATCATAGCCTGGTCCCCACAGGTTCATAGACATAGAACAAGTGAACAATGGACTGAAAACTCTGGCAGTGGGAGCCAAGACAAATCTTTCCTACTTTAAGTTGTCAGTGAAACGGCACTTAAAATTTCCTACCTATCGCTCCTCCTTTCCCACCTCGGTAATGACGTCAGTGTTTAGCCAGTTGTTCGAGCAGAACACAATTGCCCTGGGTCCTTCTCTTTCACTCTAACCTCCTCATGCAACATCCAATCTATCTGCCAGTCTTGCTACTTGTACAACTGAATTTTTCTGAATTTAATCATCTTTTACAATTCCCAATACCTAATCAAAATATCAGGAAAAAATCTATAAAAATACATATTTGGTCCCTGGGCCATAATTTGTGTTTCTGCCCTAATCTAAACCTTTTTTCATTTTCACCCTTACTATATACATACTCTCTTAAATAGATTCCCTCACTCAACTCTTTGATGTACGTAGGTCATTCTTTTAACTGTAACCCCTTTGAAACAACAATCAATTTCTGATAATAATAATAATAATAATAATAATAATAATAATAATAATAACAACAACAATAATAATAATAATAAAGTATACTGTTAAAATCAGAACAACTCCAGCCCCTGGCTTTACAGTGACCTTGAGCTTATCTCAACTCTCATCTCCCACTCCACTTCCTACCATGATCTCTTTGCCAGCCCCTCTGCTCACAGTGACCACTTTGCAATTCTTTAAATTCCTAAGCTTTCCATCTATTTGAGTCTTAGATATTGCAGTTCACTCATTTTGAAACCATCTTGTCATGGTAGATGCTTCCTCATTTCCAGCACCACCACTGCCGAAGAGTCCGGTCTAACCAACAGAACATTATAGGCTCGTGGGTCCCAACACTCTGTGTCCCTTCAACTTGGGTAATTTCCATAACGCGATGCCCAGAACCCATTTTACATACTGCTTTACATGGTAAAAAACTTCTGCGTCTACACATATTAGAAGGAGAAAGACCTTGTCCTGTTTGTTGATGTGTCTATCATGACCCTCACAGTTCTGGTAGGTCCTCAAAATAATATTTGTTGAGCGAAACAGAGAAGGGTGGAGTGGTGTGGTGGTTTGAATAGGTACCTACCACCCCCCATACATTCAAGCGTTTGAATGCTTGCCCAATGGGAGTGGCACTGTTAGCAAGTGTAGCCTTACTGGGGTAGGTGTGGCCTTGATTGAGGAGTGTGTCACTGTGGAAGCAGGGCTTTGAGGTCTTAAGTGCTCAAGCTGTACCCCATGTGAAACACATTCAGTCCCCTTCTGCTGTCTACAAACCAAGATGTAGAACTCTCAGCTTCTTCTCCAGCACCAGGTCTGCCTGCACGCTGCCATGCTTCCTTCCCACCATCATGGTAATGGACTAGCCCTCTGAAACTGTAAGCCAGGCCCTCAGATGAGTTTTTAAAAGAGTTGCCTTAGTCATGTTATCTCTTCACAGCAATAAAGTCCTAACTCAGACAGTTAGATAAATGATTAATAGCAAATGATTTGAAGATAAGATTCAATTCCAAAGCCTCTCTGTGCTCTTATAATTCTTCCATACTCAGTTGTCAACAAGTCTTTGAAAGCCTTCTTGAAGATATGTGGGATAACATTGAACACTGTACATTTTAATTAAGAAAAATGGTTCGTGCTAATAAGTTAAATGCCTGTCCCTTTTCTCAGTAGCATAATTATCAGATCGTAACTCAGCAAAGAACTGCTTCCAACCTGGAGAAAGTATAACACTGAATGAGATAGAAAAGGTGGGGCCTTTTTCTCTTTTCTGACCACTAGGAAAGTCAGATTACTTAGAATCAGGAGTAACATCAGGGCAGAGGGATCTAGAGTTAAAATAGCTTGGATAAGCCCTGACAGCATACTTTCTAGATAGGGACACTTAGACAAACCATCGAGCCTCCCTTGAAAGTATTTCATCATTCAGGTAAAGATAACATGAGTCTCCAGTTTGACTGCAAAAATTAATACATATTTCTATATAAAAGATTTCTCTGTAAGGATATGGTTTTTGGAAGTGATTTTTTTCCACCTCACCCAGGAAAGACTGGCTTCTAAACTTTAAATTCAACATTTACAGACTTACACTTAAACTATGGCAACATACTGAAGATATACTTTCAAAACCAGACCCTATTCAAACACGAACTCTGCCTAAATTTGAGAAGTAGGAAAACATTCACCCAAGCATTCACATTACCTGGAAAGTTACACTTTGAAAAAAAAAAATCAGATCTGAATGTTCTCACGAATTCTCTCCATTCCACTGGAGGCTGCTGCTGAGTGCTACAATTAACTTCTGGTTGACAGAGCTCTTTTTCTTTGTTCCCCTGTGTTCGTTCTTCCAAAAGCAACTCAATTGCTTCTCCTGATTAATTTCTAACTATATATATACTTAATAGAATTAAAAACCAGCACCTGTGCCATACAAAGAGACATCAGATGGGCTACTAAAATAACATTCTTTTTCAAAGACAGAATTTGGTCTACCTAAGCCAACCTCACCTGAGTACAAAATAGGAAGGAAGCAATGAATGCTAAACTGGCCTCAAAGGCCATGTGTGGGACATTGCCACTGATAATAGGTCCACGGGCTCCCTGTCCCAGCATTCAGGTAGTGTACTTACTTAGTTTTACTTACTTGCTGGAGCTTTGGCTGCTAGGGTCTCCTCCCAAATTGCCCTAATGCAGGACTAGAGGGAAAACCTTTCTTCTCCCACATGTACTGGTCACTATCACAAAGCAACTAATCGATGGACAAGGTAGAAGCCAAGTCCCAGCAACCGACTCAGCTGCGAAAAGCTGTTTGTATTCCTCTCTAGATGTTGGAGAAGAAAGAGAAAGGGAAGGTGTTAGCTGGGTTGAAGCATCTTTTCCTCCTCCCCATATTCTCTCCCACAGAAACTCTTCAGGCTGTTTCAAAATAATGTTCACCTCTTCCTCATTATGGCTCAATCTGCCATATGGCATCAAAAATCCTAGATGATATAGTCATTTTAGAGACACAACATTGGAAGCATCTTACAAATGAAAAACAGTTGCAATTTAGCTTTTCTACTTTAGTGTTCCAGTCCAAAATTATCTTCATAGGCTCATATTTTGAAGCTAATTTCACCACTGGGCCACAAGCTCCTGTTGAATTAAGAAAATCCATGAAGGACCTTTGGGATATCAGATAGTGTTTCCCAGTAGGTGGCGCTGTTCTGGGAGGCTGTGAAACTTTAGCAGGTGGGATCTAGGGTAGGTGACTTAGGTAGGGACTTGGAAGGTTGTTCCAGGCCCTACTTCCTCCTTCACACTCTGCTTCTTGGTCAGCCATAATGTGAATAGCATCCACCATGCTCTTTAGCGGCCTCCCCTTAACTAAGTAGCCATGAATTCTCCATGATGGACTGAAACCCTCTGAAACTGGGAACCTTTAATCCTGTAGGCTGTTTCTGTCAGGTATTGTGGTCATTGAAACACCAAAGGACCTAGTACGCCTACACTGGTGCCAATTATGTGAAATTAGTTGAACTCTGTCTCTCTCCAACAAACGCTTATATGTTGTATTAGAAAAGTGTTGTGAAGCTTTCCCTCCTGGTCCCAAGCTCCCAGAATAACGACTCATGAGACTCAAAATATATTTACAAACACCCAGGCCATATAGCTAGGCTTGTTCGCTATCTAGCTAATAACTTAAAAAAACCCATTTACTCTAAGCTACGTGCTGCCATGTGGCTGGTTACCTCTGCTCAGGATCCATATGTCTGCTCTCCTCCATCTTCCCCAGGTGAATCTCTAGTGCCTGCTGTATCCCAGAATCCTTTTTGCCTTCCGGATGTCTTATCTTCTATTCTACCTACCATAGAGGCCATAGCATTTTCTTTTAATTGACAGGCAACGAATCCATGCAATGCACATGATATTCTCTCTACAGAAAAGCACGGAACCGTCCAGACTGCTAGCAAGCGGCCATCCATTGGTTACAAGCCGCACCAATCTCTTTTACATCTTTGCTGTCAGATTGCGGGCGGTTTCTTTATAGAGCTGAGATTCATTTTTCTTCATCTTTAAAATGGTTACAACCTATCCGTTTAAAAAGAAACAATGAAAATAAAACCTAATAAGAAACTCACTATCAGTATAAGGTGCTAAGCGCCTGTAGTGTAATAATAATGCCTTAATTCTACACATGCAAAACAGATTCTGAAAACAGTGGTAAAGGTGACCAGCATACACAGTAGCTCTAGAGGTACCTCAGCGCTGAGAACTTTGGAAAGGAACTCTCCCTCATTCATAAATCTGTCTGATTCACTCACTCACAAAGATAAATTGTTGTAATAGGGAGACAACAACAGAGAAACAGAAAGAACTGTTCCTGTGTCTGGTTGCTTGTAATGACAAAACACAAATCAATTATTAAGTGTCTATCATCTAACTGTGTTTTCTGTGATCTCTAAAATCTAATCATTAAAAATTGCTGTTTCAATGTGTGACTCACAGGTCACAGGTACCATTAAGTCAGAGGCAGTCGAGCGTTCGCTGAGTCACACTGCACTGGAAACAGATCCAGGCATAGATGAAGGCATCTTCAAAGTAAAGCAGCCAGGGCGTTAGAGCAGCGTCTGTAACTGGGAGAGGAAACAAACGACAATGCAGCTCTAGATTATTCAAAGACTCCTCTACAGATCCATCCACAAATAAAAAGGCTATTAAGAACAATCCATCATTTACTTTTGTCTGGCATTTTTCTTATGCTCACATGCCTTCTCTGTATACATTTCCAATATTATTATTTTTCCCATTTACCAAACTTATACTAATATCATTTTTTTATCACTAATTCAGGGAGGGGAGAATAGTTTCTTTAAAAAGCCAGAGGTCCATTGAGATGTAACAAGAATAAATAAATAAATTAATTTTTTAAAAAAAAAGCCAGAGGTCCATTAAAGAGTGCAGTGAAGGAAACAGATGTTATCAACTGCTTGCTGATTACTGCCTGTTCTAAATGGATAAATGAGTAACTTATCTTGCTGCCCAGCCTTACAATAATTATCACATTTTATTACATTAATCTATTAACCTCTTTGGTTTTGTTCTCTTGGAGTGCATTCGTGTCTTCCTTGAGTTGTTGGGACGTGTTTACAATCTTTTTTTTTTTTTAATGTTAGGTCCAGAAGTCTAAATCATTCTTCTAGGGGGATTTACTGAGGAATTGGTAACTTTCAGAGGAGATGTGTGTTGGTTTTTCATGTTGGTCTTCTTTCTGCACTGGTACTTGACATCTGGATTTGTTTGTTGGTGAGCCTTTTTGGTTTAAGGGTTTGAGTTTGGGGTTTTGTTGTTGTTGTTTCATTTTTTGTTCAAGTCATCTTTCATCTTTCTATGGATGTGTTTGGATTGTCCAGGAGAAGACTATTAGTAGGGTTGAGATATTATTTTCCTATGTGGGAATAACATTGAGAGCCATGGGCCTTGAGAGTTAGTCTTGCCCTGGGAGTCAGCTAGTCTCTGTAATAACAGTTATCAAAGGTTAACACAGCTCTGCCTGGGCCCTGCTTCTATTACTCATGGTGTGGCTCCTCCATGCTTGAGTGCTCAGGTCAATGCAGCATGCTCTCTGCTTCCACTGACTCTGCCTCATGTTGGGGGCCCCTTAAACCTTGGTAACCTATCCTGGGTCATCTCTGACCCATGACCTACCCTTGATATGTGTTGTGCAGCTCTGTAATGGTGATCATTAACTGATTCACACTGTTCATGAGAGAGCTACTCTTTGAATAGTGTCACATATTTTGTCCAAGTTGATCTTGACAGAAGGGTTTTTGAATAACAAAAATCAAGACTCTAAGAAGCTAAATATCTTGACTAAGACCATTGCCCTGGAAACCAGATGGGCACAATCCTACATAGCATTTGCTTCTGTATGTTCTTTGTATGACATTTGTTTATATGTTTTTGTGAACATTTATTCAGTGGCACACATTTGGCTACAGGTATAACATGCTGAATAAAACAGAGAGAGAGAGAGAGAGAGAGAGAGAGAGAGAGAGAGAGAGAGAGAGAGAGAGAGAGCACAAACCCAGTCACACCCCTCCTCCAACAAGGCCACACCTCCTAATCCTTCCCCAACAATTCCAAGCATTCAAACAAATAAGCTACTGGGTCCGTTCTCATTCAAACCACCACATCAAGCTTTTATTCAGTCTGAGGTTATGTCCTGAGTACTTGCTTTGTAACTAGCAACATTCTAGGTGCAGAGGAGACTGCTGTATACAAAGTCGCCCAGGCCTTCAGTCATAGCGATTCCTTCCAGCAGCCGTTACTAAACACTTCACACACAGCTAATGAATCCATGGCAGCTCTCGGAGGAGGACCATTTCATTGGCCCCTCCCAGGAAGGATCTGACATATGGGTGATTGAGGACTATGTGTGTGTGTGTGTGTGTGTGTGTGTGTGTGTGTGTGTGTGTGTGTCCTAGGATCATTCTGTGAGATAAACACAAGTAAAAGTCAAGAAGAGCCCAGTGCAGAAAGCTGGAATTGTCCCAGCTGCAGGCATGGGAGAACTCAAGGTCCCACAAAGACAGACCAAATAGCTTTCTGTTCAGTCTTTTTATTTGTTTAGTTGATTGGTTGGTGTTTGTTTGTTTGTTTGTTTGTTTGTTTTTCGAGACAGGGTTTCTCTGTGTAGGCTTGGCTGTCCTAAACTCACTTCGTAGACCAGGGCTGGCCTCAAACTCACAGAGATCTGCCTGCTTCTGCCTCCTGAGTGCTGGGATAAAAGGCATGCGCCACCATGCCCGGCCTTTCTGTTCAGTCTTATGAATGATTGTCTTAAAGTTTTGCATGACCTTTTATTATAAAACCACCATTGCCCTTCAATGAAATTATGTCTATTGGCTAGACTTCATTCTACAGTCAGGACGGGAATCATCTATGTTCTCTGCTAACAGAATCCTCCATAGCCAGGTTCCGAGAGGCACGTGGCTGTGATGGATCTGTTTGGGGGGGATTCTGAGAAAGTGGCAATGCCTCTGGCTGCTTTATTGATTTTCTTTCCACCCTACTGCCT
Source organism: Acomys minous (assembly GCF_964271855.1). Classification (NCBI taxonomy): domain Eukaryota; kingdom Metazoa; phylum Chordata; class Mammalia; order Rodentia; family Muridae; genus Acomys; species Acomys minous. Next base: position 28,334,917 of record NC_140483.1, on the reverse strand, counting down.
TTTCACTTCCATGAGTCTTTAATTATGGAAACTGTTTTGCTTTGGTCAGGAACCAGATTCCCTGCTCCCCCTCCCCTGAAGTTATGCCCCCAAAGCTCCTTGATTAGGAAGACCTCCCGGGAATGTGAGCAAGAGGCCATCCCAGCATCGGTGTTGTGCATTTTAAAACCCATGATGACACAACAAGCCTGGACAAGGAGGGACACTGACCCTCCTCCTCTCTTTCTACCCTTTCACTTCCCAGTCTTGCCCAGTTAAAGTCAGCTGGTATGATCTCATTGCCATTCTTCTAAACCTTTAGCCTTGAAGTAGAGGTTAAGTGATTGGGAGTCTCGCAATGGTCAAGTTGGTATATTAATTTGCTGGAGTTAAAGGATGCCCAGGCAGAGTTGGTAAAACAGCATTTCCAAGCGTACCCGTTTGATAGCAATGATGCTAAAAAAGACATTTGTATTTGAATCAGCAGACTGAGCAATGACCACCCTTGCCAGTGTAGTGGGCAGCACCATCTAATCCATTGAGAAACAGATGGAGCTCGAAGGCAGAAATCTGACTCGCCTTTGTCTCGTCCTCATATTCTCGTCCCCTCACTCCAACCCCCTTGACTCTCCCTCCTCCCTCAGCACTCACACCTCCCTGAAAATTTACCCTTTGCTTCCTTTACACATCAATCTTCCTGGCTCTAGTTCCTTCGGACTCTGGGACTAGCATTTGGAGGTGCCCTGGTTCTCAGACCTGCAGACTGAGGTTGGCTCACTGCCTGCTTTCCTGGCTCTCCAGCTTGCAGATGACAGCATTTCACTGGGATCTCACAACCTCCATAGTGCTATGGACCAATTTCTTGTACACAAAAAGTTTGTCTGTCTGTCTGCTTGCCTAATTTGAATGTATGTATGTATATCTATCTATCTATCTATCTATCTATCTATCTATCTATCTGCAATCTATCTACCCACCCTTAGCACCTGGTGACCTGGAAGAGGTCACATGTGTCTATGCTGAACTAGTTCTTTGTTATACGGGCTGCACTGTCATGTGTGATAGCTTCAACCACAGAGCCCCAAGGGCCAGTCCCACTGACCAGCCTTGCTCCTGTGTGGGAGCATTAGCCATTGTATATAAGGATGGATTCTACCAATCGACCTCTACCTTTATGCCTCAGCCTTTCACTGGGCACACATATTTGCCTCCCCTCCTGCCTCCAAAGCCCACCAGCACTTAGGCTCTCCAGTCTCATCTCTTTGCCACAGTGTGTTCTGGGCACCATATTTTCTGGACTGAGAATTTTTGGGCCACATCTACATACACCCATCTTTGGCAGACTGTGCTATACCCTGTTTGTTTTGTTTTCAATTCTCCTTCCTTTATTTGGGTGGTAACAGCTCAGAGAGTCAGATAGCCAATCAGAACCCAGGAATGACATGCCTGTACGTTCTTTCTTGCTTCAGTTCCTAGTGTTTGCAGTGTTCAGGTAGATTTTTTGGGTGTGTATCTGGGACCAACAACTTAATAACTGCTGTACAACTGTCCTTTCCATAAACAGAAAAGACAGAGACTGTTTGCTTTACAACCTTTTCAACTCTTAGTCCTCTGAGCCTCTTACAAAGACAGGGGGAGATAGTGATAGAAAACCTGGCATTTGAACTGGGTTCTGCCTAATAAGGCCCTAGAAGTAAAAATTTGGGGCATTTTGGGGCTGGAGAGTTGGCTCAGCAGTTAAGAATATGTTCTGTTCTTGCAGAGGACCTGAGTTCAGTTCTCACACCCACCATGGCCACTTATAAATACTATAACTCTAGATCCAGGAACTCTGACTTTATCTGGAGGCCTCTGCTGGCACCCATGGGAAAACAGGAGGGCTCTAGCTGTTCAAGACTACTGTAAGGACAAGATGGCTTCAGTTCACGACTTGTGTAAGTGAAGCGCATCTCATTGTTCCCCTTCAAATGCCTGTAGAAGAAAGACAGGCTGTAGGAGTGTACATACCATTTAGAAAGAGGTGTGGTGTCTGCACTGCTAACTCTTGAAATATTTTTGGGAATAGTACAAATTTAACAAAACTGTTATGAAAATCAAATCATATTATTCATATCCTAGCAACATAAAAGGTGCTCAAATACCAGTTCCTAAAACTATGTAGAACCATAGGAAATCATGGGAGATTGTGACTACCAAAATAGTTATTAGACTATGCTGTTATGGGCATGTATGTGGATGTTTGACAAGGTTAGGTTCACGTGATATGATCCCTAGAAAGTCAATGTGATATCATTATAATTTGCTCAAAAGTCAATAAGATAGAACATTGATTTCTCCTTTTCAGAAAGTAGAGATGGCTTTTTTTCTTTCCTTTCCTTTCTTCATTTCTTTTCTATTCCTTCTCTCTCTCTCTCTCTCTCTCTCTCTCTCTCTCTCTCTCTCTCTCTCTCTCTCTCTCTCTCCATTCTCTAAAAACAAAAAGAGAAAGAGATGGAGTACCTGATTATTTTAAATGATGGCTGAGAAGGTCAGAGTAAAAAATAGTTGTGAATAGCAACTTTCTGATTTAAATTCTTTTCCATAAGTATTTGTGCCTTTGATGTTTGCTTGATCATATTACATTAGCCAGAGACTGTAGGCTTTGAGGGAAAATGTGCTGCAGTCTTCAAGGCTCACTAAAATTGCTTCATTTATATAATAGATATTTAATTTATTCAACAAATACTTATTTTGAGCCTTTCTTATTGCAAGATTATACCCTAATTACTGGGGGATCCCAAAGAAGAGAAGCCAGACATTGATTATTAACTCCTTCATGGTCTGATGAACTAGACTCTACTTACAAAGTGTAAGCCTACCTGGAATGTGACCAATGTACTGATTAAAAGATATGTAGGGACTCTAAGCAGGTCGGGTTTTATTTTGGTCTAAGTTTTAACATACACTTCTGCCTTCATGAGGATATTGTGGTTTAATATATCTAGGTATCATCAGAGCAGACAAGTAAGATGCTTTTAACAAATGCTTACTGATGGAGAAGAAAAATGAAGGAACTAAACTTCTGCCACTTGCTTTTCAAAGTAATGCTAGTATGGAGTCATCCTTAATTTCTATATTTCTTATAAAATAAATGAACATTCCCGGAGGCACAGAACCATGCCTGTCTCATTTTAAATTCTACATAGGACCTGGCTGGTGTGGTTAGTGCACAATAAATATTTTCTGAACAAAATGAATAACTTAATCAGGAGTCTGTTCTAGCAATGCATGACAAGGGAGCAACTCAACAACACTTGCCAAAGCTCTCAGAACTCTAAGGAGGGAGGATGTATTTATTAATTTATTCATTTATTTATCCTATCTAGTTTGAGACAGAGTTTAGTTACATATCACAGGCTGACTTTTAAATCACTAGGTAACCTAAGCTGACCGTGAACTCATAATTTTCCTACTTCAACCCCTTAAGTGATAGAATGGTTTATGTGTTCCACCTAGCCAGGTGGATATATTTTAATGTGTATAAATAAACCTCAATAAATATAAACCAGTTAGCAATATTGCACTGTATCCTAAGAGGGTACATCTTAAGTTCTTAATCAAAAGAAAAAGATAATGGTGTGGGTGACAGATGTTAAGTAGCTTGGTCTCCATGAACAGCTCACAATGCATATGTATATTCCAAAATCCAAAATGCAAAACTACGCACCTTAAAGGCATGGAAAATGTACCATCTAGCCCTCTAATGCTGCAATAAGACGATAGCTTATTACCACAAAGAAGAAGCCAGGGAGGCAAGGTGGCTGCAAACTTGACTGACTGACTAGCCAACTCCAGAACTAAGAATCTAGGTTCTTCTCTGTTCTGTTCTACCATTTGGAGGTGACTCATTTTACCCTCAGGTTAGCTTTCCAAGTGGCTGCAGGATCCCACAGTGGTTCCAAATGTGACATTTAAAGGAAGAGGAGACTGCCACCTTTTCCTCTGTATTCTTTGCTTAATTTTTATTAAAAGGTTTTTTTAACACAATGTATTTTGATCACACTCTTTTCCCTTCCCCAACTCCTCCCCATCTATCTGCCAGACTTCATGTTTGCTCTCTCAAAAAAATAAATTGACCAAAAATGAAATCAAAAGAGACAAACAAACAAACCAGAGAGAAAACAATAAGATAAAAAATTACACACACACACACACACACACACACACACACACACACACACACACACACACTCACACACTGCATTTTGTGCTGGTCAACTACTCCTGGGCATGGGACCTGCCCTGGAGTATGGTAGACTGACAGTGACTCTCCATTGGAGAATATTGATGTTCCTATCCCAGAAGGTATCAATTGCAAATAGATTCTTAGCTAGGTTAACTTTGTGTCCATTTCCACTTCTCAATGCTGTTATTATGTCTGGTTTGAAGCTATGTAGGCTCTGTGTGCATTGCTGAAAACTTTATGAGTTCATATGTTCATCAACCCTGCTGAGTCTGGAAGACACTATTTCCGTGGAGTCAATTACCACCTCTGCTCTTATATTCTTTCCACCTCCTCTTCTGCATAGATTCCTGAACCTTGAGGGTTTGATAAAGACATCCCACTTAAGACTAAGTGCTCCAAAATAGACAATGACCACTGAAACCAACTAACTGCTATTATTGGATGATTTTAAAAAGCAAATCCCCAAAAGAGGTATGTATAAAAATAAAGTATCTTTAATCATAGTAGCTACATTTCAATGTCTTTAAAAGTTATAAAGATCTGGTCACATGATGGGTAGATAAATGATAGATCATAGATAGATAGATAGATAGATATGATATGACATAGATGGATGATAAACAGATCTTCCTCCTGAACATGAGTGAATCCCATTCTTGGTTTCATTGCTGATCTGCGTTATTTTTGCTAACTAACTTTAAAGACGTTCAATAGACTAATGTCCATCTTCTTGAGAAAGCTGTCCAGCTGACAATGGTGAATAGTACAGATCTAAATATAGACCACTGGCTTTACAAATTTGCAGAGAATTTACAAAAATTTCTAACCAGGACAAATGGCAAAACGTCACCTTAGTTCACTTACATTATGTAGCAGAGCCACCCGGATATTGTTTGTAGATAAGAATAGAAAAGTCATATAAAATAAAATAAATAGAAATAATACCTTCAGAAGGCTAAAAATTCTTGCTGTGAGAGTCATCTACAAGAAAAGTTAAGCACAGTGGTTTGTGGTGTTTCTGGAATACAAATCCTTTACTGAAATGTGGCTTCTCATTATGATAGAAACAAAAGGCCTTTGGCCTAACTCTCTTTGTAGAAGTTTGGAGACGTGAGCATTGGCAAGCCTTGAATCACTGTGAAAAGTAGTGAATATAATGCCATGTAAATTTATTCCATGTAAATAATAAAGAAGCATCCAAGACGGACTTAACTCATGTGTCATCCTTCCAGGTGCCAGTACAGCTCACATATTTGGATCCCTAGTACTCTGATTATGGTTTTAGTCAATGATTTATGAGGGGCAGAAAGTTCTGTATCCGGTTACTCTCTGTATCATCTGGCTTCTGAGAACAGGGGCAGTGGTTCTTCTTAGCAGAAATAGATGTCTGAAATAGCTGCTAAACCCTTTGAGCATGGAAGCTGCCCATACATTAAATGAACTGAAAATAGATCTGGGGCAGAAAAGAGATTGCAGCTGTGCATGGAAATGGATCTGATGCTCACATGGGGGGTGTCGTCATGGAAGAGCTACATTGAAAGGTAGAGTCAGCTCACACAGCAACTTCTTTCCAGTTAACAGTATGTGCATATAAAAAGCTACTCATTCAGAGACTTATCTGTGAAATGGGAGTTGTGTCCTGACTCCCTCATATGGAGTAGGTGACGTAAATGTGGCACACCGTAGGATAGCATGTCTGAAAGTCTTTTGTGACTCCTAAAGTTATAGGATTTTGATATTCCCCCATCTCAGGAACAAACCTGTTCTATAAAGTGATGGTTCAAGGCAAAATCCAGAATCTTCCCTGAATCTTGACTCTCTGTCACCTACTCATCCAGTCCTTTGGCAAGTATTTTGTTGAGTTGCATCAATATTCATACAGGAAATTGGTCTGAAATATTCTTTCTTTGTTGACTCCTTCTGTGATTTGAGTATTCAAGTGGTTGTGGCCTCATAGAAAGTTTGGCAGTGTTCCTTCTGTTTCTATTTTGTGGAATCCTTTGAGGAGTGTTAGTATTATCTCTTTGAAAGTTTGATAGAATTCTGTACTAAAACCATCTGACTCTGACCCTGGTGCCATTAAGTTGCTAGTATAAGATCTCTCCAGTTTCTTTATGAAGGCACTTAGTGTTATGAATTTTCCTCTTAACACTGCTTTCATGTGTCCCATAAGTTTGGGTATGTTGTGCCTTCATTTTCATTGAATTCTAGAAAGTTTTCAATTTTTTTTCTTATTTTCTTCCTTAAGCCAGTGGTCATTGAGTAGGGAATTGTTAAGTTTCCATGAGTTTGGAGCCTTTCCGTTGTTTCTGTTGTTTTTGAAGTCCAACTTTAATCATGGTCATCTGATAAGATATAAAAAGTTATTCCAGTTTTCTTGTATCTGTTGAGGCTTGCTTTGTAACTGACTATATGGTCAATTTTGGAGAAGGTATTGTGAGTTGCTGAGAAGAAGGTATATTCTTTTGTGTTTGGGTGAAAAGTTCTGTAGATATCTGTTAGGTCCATTTGATTCATAACATCTGTTAGCTTCATTATTTCTCTGTTTAGTTTCTGTCTCAATAACATGTCCATTGATGAGAGTGGGGTATTGAAATCTCTCACTATTAAAGTGTGAGGTTCAATGTGTGATTTAAGCTTTTATTAACGTTTCTTTTGCTAATGAGGGTGCCTTTACATTTGGGCCATAGGTGTTCAAAATTGAGACATCATCTTGGTGGATTTTTCCTTTGATGTGTATGGAGTGTCCTTCCCTGTATCTTTTGATTAATTTTGGTTGCAAGTCTATTCTATTAAATATTAGAATGGCTACTCCAGATTGTTTCTTGGGCCCATTTATATAAAAAATGTTTTTCCAGTCCTTTACTTTGAAGTAATATCTTTTTTGATGAGGCGTGTTTCTTATATGCAGCAGGATGATGGGTCCTGCTTTCGCATCCATTCTGTTAGCCTGTGTCTCTTTACTGGGGAATTGAGTCTAGTGATGTTGAGAGATTATTAATAACCAATGATTGTTCATTCCTGTTATTTAGATGGTGGTGATGGTACTGTTTGTGTGTGTGTGTGTGTGTGTGTGTGTGTGTGTGTGTGTGTGCGAGCGCGCGCGCATGTGCGTGTATGTGTGCATGCATCTGTTGTTTCTATTCTCTTTCCTAGGGTCTCCATTTCCAGGATTCCCTCAGTTGTAATTTGGGTGTTTTGTTTGGTTGGTTGGTTTAGTTTAGTTTTCTTTCTTCTTCTTCTTCTTCTTCTTCTTCTTCTTCTTCTTCTTCTTCTTCTTCTTCTTCTTCTTCTTCTATTCCCATTTTTCAGGTCTTAAACAGTTTTATTCATTTCCTTCATTTGTTTTATTATATTTTCCTGTATTTCTTTAAAGGATTTATTAATTTCCTCTTTAAAGTCCTCTATCATCTTTATAAGATTTGATTTAAGGTCATCTGTTAGAATATCTAGGACTTGCTGTAGTAGGGCAGCTGGGCTCTGGTGCTGCCATATTGCCCTGGCTCTTGTTGATTGTGCTCTTATGCTGGCCTTTAGCCATCTGGTTATCTGTGGTGCTAGAAGGCCACCTGAGATGCAGGCAGAGGGCTCCAGGAATACACAAGCTAGCCCTTAGGACTTCTTGGAAGATAAGCAGAGCTGTGTGCCAGACAATAGGAGCTCAGGAGACAAAGCACAGCTCACTGCTGCATGAAATATTCTTGATAAATAAATTGTACCAAACATGGTCACCCTGCCCCCTTCTTCATCAGATCTAAGTCTGTATTATCCCTCACTCTCTGGCTCCAGACATAACCCAAGTCATTAATATTTTATGCTAAAGGTTTTGTGGATTTCAGTCTTATGTTTTTAAAACTGTAAAGATCCATATGAAGTTAATTTTTACAGATATGAAATCATTTTTCTTTCATATGAATATCAGTTTTTCTCTTCTGTCTACTCAGGACAGATTTGAATCTGAAGCAGCAAGGGAGTTGAGCATCATAACTAGTATTTATTCTTTGGTTGTCTTTAGTTTCAGGTATGAACTAGGTCTACACAGGGCAGAGTAGATCAGTCAGCTAGGAAGTATTCAAGTGACATGGGAATAGGACCCATCTCTTCTGGGTTCGTTGGCCTATATTGACTAACCTTCACTATTTGAAAGGCCTAAAAGGGAGCTGGGACTCTTCCCATATTTCATGAAAACCTCAGAAGGCTTCAGTAGAAACATGACTGTTATTAATGAATGTTATTAAACGACACAGACTGGCCATATGCACAGAGGAGAAAGGGTGCTGTTTGAAAAGGGATGGATCCTGATGGCTGGCATTCAGGTCACCAGCACCACTCTGCATGCTCTCAGTCTTCGGGAGGAACACAGAGTGCTGCAGGGCAGGGCCATGCCTCAGCTTAGGTCCAGCATGGAGAGAACCCAGGACACAGCTAAGAGTAATCTCTGTGTCCTCCACAAAGACCACACATTGAAACCCCAATAAACCACAGAAACAGGAGGTTTCGCCTTTCCTTTGCCCCGCTTCCCTGACTCCCACTTGTAAAACACTGGCTCAACACAGCCTCCTGCCTGCTTTCTCTGACAGAGCAGGGTAGCTGAAAGAAGAGGAAGGAGTCATCCAACAAAACCATGGCACGCTTCACCAAGACAAGCAACAACAAAAAAGTCCCCTCGAGCCACTTTCAGAAATAACTGGAAAGTGCAGTGTCCTGGGAGGAAAAGCGCGAGAAGAATGCACATCAATGTGGAAAATGGACTTTTCAAAATTGAAAACAGAGCCAGAAGGGCAGTCCCACATTGTCCCCCAGGTTGCATCACTCTGAGGTCACAAGGCTGTATCAGTTATTGGCACTCAGAGCAAACAGAAAAATGTCCTGCCTCCTCCCTTAGTGCTACAAGATGAAAGGAAGATATTTTACCCCAAATGTACCCAAAAGAAAGTGTCATGAAAGACAGAAAAACAAACAAACACTCAGAATCTCTCAGCCTGTCCTTCTGGTGGCACAGGAGTCCTACTGACACCAGCCTGCAGGTGTTGGTCCTGCGTGTGCTTGAGCACAGGTGGAGAGGAGTTGGCTACTTCAGGAAGCCCATTCACTCACCATGTACCAACATCTACCTTTCATAAATTTCACAGTTCTGTTCTTCAGACAGTATTTTTAAAAACCTCTATTCTTGCTCTTTTTATCATGATTTTTAAACATTAAATGATGAGGAACCCCACTTTGGTGCACCCTAATTCAGTCTAACCATCTTTTTATACAAATGATTCTCCTGTGACTGGTCGCTAACCCTCAACATCTTTATCAACATAATTTACTCTGAATATCTCAGAACCTGGACACCTGGATAAGGGGGAAAGAACATTGTCCCTTCTTGCTGGTGACATGTTTGATTTTTCATGTGAAAGCTGGGGTGACAGGAAGCACCTCTGTCAAACAGTGTTCTTTAAGATCCTGAAAAGCATCTCTACTCAGAAAACAAAAACAAAACAGCTTGACCTTTTGTGACGAATGTGGACAGAAACTGCCTTAGGTTACTGTGGACAGACAAATGGGAGAAAATCTAATACTTACCTGTCAAGTTTAGAAACAGCTACTTCCTCTCCTTCATCCTTATGGTAGCATCTGTAGTCATCTGCAACCAGTGAGTACATACACATGTGCTCTCTCTCTGCTAATGCTTTGGAAAGGAGTCAGTACATAACACCATGTGTCTGCAAGTACCTAAGAGTTGGACAAAGAAACACTCAGAAAAAGAAGCTTGTCTCCCTGGAGGACACTTGAAACATCAAAAGAGTCCTAATGCTTCCAATTAAAAATAAGTAGGATTAAAAAAAATTAAGGAAAGAGGATGGGCCAATAGTGGGTGTGACCCCACCTTGACCAGGACCATTTAGATGTGCATATCCTTGGCCTTCTGTTTAAACTTTAATCTTATATCAAGAACTGAAGACAAACTTAGGGGAAGGGTTTCCTGACTCTCCTTGTTCATCTTTCCAATTTGACCATATTAAATAAATCTCCCTTTTTTTCTTTCCATTATTAATTTGGCTCTTTTAATTGGCTTCCTAAGAACCGGTGACTAAACTAGGTTTGGGGCACAGGCTGTGAGGCCCAAGTCAGATAACATTAGAGCATTGTATATGAAAAGGTAGCAAAGGCATATAACATGGATGAGATCCCAAGCAACAGTCAGTACAGTAAGACAGACAGACATGATGGACAAGTGACATCAGAGGAGCTGAAGGAAGAGGGATCCTCCAATGGAACTGAGACTATCTGAGACAGACCAATCTGAGGAACGGTATTGCTGATGGCAAATTGGGACAACACTTCAAAGACGGAAGAGTAACAGTGCCTTGTCCACATTTCCAGGGTGTCTCTCTGGGATGTCAGCCTGGCCCCATCTCTTGAACTCCCAGCATCCATCTGCCCCTGCCGTATCTCACCTGGGCACTAACAGGAGTCTCTGAACAGCCTACAGTTAGGAAGAACATGTGGACAGCATAAGGGAAGAAGTTTATAAACCCAGATTCATAAGAGCTAGAAAAACTCTTAAGCCATGGAGAATGTTAGCAAGGATTCTTCAGGAATACAAAGTGTAAAATCTGCCTTGGGGTAGTTTTTCAAAGTAGAGAAGACAGAAAAGACAGTTCCCAATCTTGGAGAGAGCAGTGATAAAAATTAAATCCTTCGCTATGTCTATCCATTAACTAAGACTCGACAGATCACATTGCAGATGCTTTATTTAGAGTAAGACCTCAACTGGGGAAATAGATGAACATTCATCATCAAAAGCTCTTCCCTTAGATGAACTGAAATGATACTCAGTTGCAACATAATTTCATAAGGTACTGATAGGTGAGGCTTCACGGTAAGACACTTAGCACAATTGCAGCCTCTCTGGGCTCCCTCAGACCGTTTATTTGTAAAGATGAAACCTAGAGAAGTTTTAAGGTTCCCCTGCTTGCTATGCATTCTCTCATGCAGCAACACATGCATCACTAAGCCAGATGGATACCCCTACAATGGGTTAGAGTGTACATTTTAATTGCCGAAAGGAAGGTGCAGCCAGTACTGCTGACATTTCAAGCAGTGAGCATCCTGCTTCCTGTTAGGTGGGGAATTCAAGGAGAAGCGACTCCCAACAGAACGTCTCTTGGCAGATGCTCAGCAAATCCTTTCCAATGTAAGAGACTCCAATATTAAGGGCTTTTTTCCCTTATTTGCTTCGGTTTTTAAAAGTAGTGATTGCTTCTAAGGGATCCATATTCATTTTGTACAATGTCAAATGATGGCTCTGTGTGTCAGAGACAACATTTCATCTTAATAGCTCCCCAGATTAACCTATTTTTTTTTCTAGAAGAAAAGGTTGTAAGACCAGCCCACAGGATCTCCAGGTATTATAGAGTGTCAAGCCTCTGAGGCTGCCTTTTAAAATGAACTAAAGCTGCCTTATTTCTTCTGGAGCATCCAGGAAGATGGTGTCTGGAACAGCCCATCTCTTTTTCCTGGGTGTCATTCAGGAGGCCATGAAAGATTTATTCGTCAAAGGGTTAGGTTTTCCATGATGGGTAGAATGGTCCTAGTTGCTATGGGTATGAAAGATGAATATTATACCAAAAGTCCGAGCCTCTCCCAGCCGCCATGATAGCCGGAGACATCCAAGTGTACACCTGAGTCCTGTCAGCACACTCAGAAGTCAGCTAGTCTCCTCCAACTGTGGGAACTTTGTGCCCTAGGACTGTTGCATGATGCTTTCAATCGCAGCTTTACGATGCGACAGGATGCACATGACACAAACTCCGCTGTTGTACGCACCCCAGTCTCTCCCTTTCAGTCCAGAGACGCAGGGCCTGCCTGGTTCTTCAGAGCCCAGCTCAGACTCACCAAGATGTACCAAGTCGCGGGCGGCTGACCTGAAACTGCTCAGTCTCTGGGATCCATTGTGCACGGGTGAAAGAGCACATGGCTGGGGCTCCTGTGTCCTTCACCAAGGGAGTTGCTACATGTGGTCCTCTCTTCCTCCGAGGTGCTGCCCAGGGCCAGCCCGAACACTTTCATCTTCCAAAATAGTCATTTCACTTCCATGGCATATCTCAAATTGCTCCTACATAATCTCCAGACGCTTTTCTAAAAATACTCTTGGGATCAGAAGACCTAGATTTAAGGTATTCCATCACTGAAGTTATTTGGGATGGCTGCCCCACCCCCACCCCAGAAATGGTCCACTTCCATTCTTTGGGTCTAAATGGCCTTGTACGAAATGGGCGCGGTGCTAACAGGCACGGGATTGGTACAGGGATCAAATGATACCATGTTTGTGCTAGGGAGACAGCCCCGTTGGTGAAGTGATTTCTCTTCAAGCGTGAGGCTCAGATTCTGAAGTCGGATCCCCAGCACCCACAGCTGGGCATGATGGCAGGTTCATGAAATACCAGTGCAGGGGAGGCGGCCATAGGTGTAGCCGTGGAGTTCACCCGCCAGGCAGCCTGATGAGGGCAGTGAGTTCCAGGGTTAGTGAGAGATTCTCCATTAAAAATGAAGGGAGAGATGGAGCCGGCCATACAGCTTGGCAGGTAAAAGCACCTGCAGACAACCCGCCTTTGATGCCTGGGATTCAGTTAAAGATATAAAAAGAGAACTGACTCCACACAATGGTCCTCTGATCTGTACGAGTATCATGGCATGCACGCACCTACGTACTTCGTACAGAGCTAATCACAATAATTAATAAAATACATTTTTTAAAAAGATGGTGAGTAAATGTGGAAGATGCCCGCATCCACCTCTGGCCTCTATACATGTGCCCACATTCACACATACACACATGTGTGTGCGTGCACGTGTGCATACATATACACACACACGTGCAAGCACACACATACAATATACACAGATACAATGTATGTGAATCCAAGCCCTGTAAAACTTTCAAGTCCAATGTATATTGCACAGAAGAAACTGACATGATCTGATGTCATCATACATGACAGACACAGAGGCTGAGTGGTGGTGGACACAGGGCGGCCACAGACAGTCCTTCAGAAGCAATGGGGAAAATGCTAAGTTGGCAGAATCTGTTAGGAGGAAAGATGGCCACCCAGGGGTGACAAGCTGTGCCACATGGACCTGCAGAGGGAAGCAGGAGAGAGGAAATGGACAGGCGAGCGCCTGCCACTGTGAGGAGACCAGAAGCTGGGTTATGTGGGCTACACTAAGCTCTAAATGGCCCCCTTCCCTAACAGTCTGGCATGCTCAGCTATTCCGACACATGCCTTTCTTCATGGAAACCCTGCGGAACACAAGCTTTACTTTCCTTAATTCCGAGGGTATATTTGAAAAACCTAGAACACCCGAGGAGACCCCGGTAAGCTACTGCTGTGCAACCTCGAGGTGCCTAACTCCAAAATGGTAAATTTTGTTATTAAAAATGAGTCTTTCGTTTGGCCCAGGACTCTTGAGCCCCTTAAAGTATACTGTGTGTATATTTGTTTGTGTGTATGTCTCCTTGTATTTAATTATACATGCATGTTTATGTGCTTGTTTGTTCATATATACATGCTCATGTGGTTTGTGTGGGTTTGTGTGGGTTTGTGTGTGCACATGCACACATATATGAGTGTATGAACCTATTTGCATGTGTGCTTGTTGAGTGTGGTTTTTAGTACAAACGCGTGTATGCTATTTGTGTGTTTTGGGTGTGATTGTGAGTTGTGATGAGTGTGACTTTGTGTTTGTTAGTGTGTTCATGTATGTGTGTTTGTGTCTGTGCATATATGTCTATTTCTATGTGTGCATGCATGTATTTGCATGTGTGATTATGTGTGTATTTTGTGACCACATGTATATGTGTGCAAGTGTTAGTGAATACGTGTATGCCTGTGTCAGCATGTGTCTATGCATATTTGTGTGATTGCATGCCTCTGTGTATGTTTGTGTGTGTGTTTATGCATAAGTATCTAGTGTTTGGCTCCACTTGTCTATGTGTGTGACTGTATGCAATGTCTATTGTCTGTATGTGTGCATGTGTATATTTGTATGTATGTTTATTTGTATGTCCATGTTTATGCATTTATGTGTGTCTTTGGGTATGTGATATTTGTGTGTGCATTAGTATGCACATGCTTGTGTTTGTGCTTCTCTAAATATGTATTGTATGTATGCACATGTATTATATGTGTTTATTTTTGTCTCTCTGTGTGCTGGTGCTTATTTGCCTCTGCCTCTGTCTATGCATGTATGTTTGTGTACTTATATTGGAATTCCCATGATTTTTCCATGTGTGTGTTAAAGTGTATATTGGTATATGCATGTTTGTCTGTGCATGGGCTTTTGTGTGTGTGAGTGTTTGCACATGTGTTTATGTGTATGCTTATTAAGTGCATATATTTGTTTCCTTTCGTGGTAGACTGTATGTATGGATTTGTGTGTGTGTTTCTGTGTTTATGTTCATGTATGTTTGTGTGGGCATTTACTATTTATGCTTTTGTATGCATGCATGCATGTGTATGTAAGTATGTGTGTTTGTGTGTAGGCATGTGTGTTTGTATGTAGGGGTGTGTGTGTGTGTGTGTGTGTGTGTGTGTGTGTGTGTGTGCAGGATTTGGCATTGTTTATTTGTTTGAGATACAGTCTATGTCACTCTGGATAGCTCATTATGTAAACCAGACACAGGCCTTGAGTTCCCAAGTGCTGGGATTAAAAGCATGCACCACCATACCAGGCATGTGTTTGTGTGCATGCACGCCTGCATGCATATGTGCATGTGTTATGTATGTGTATATTCCAAACAATAATTCCTGTTATCAGAAGAGTCAGTATATTGTCTAAATGCACATTACCTCTGTCAGACTTAAAAAATGACATTCATGTGAGAGAGAAGATGTGAAAACTAGATTCTTTGAATCTCAGACCCAGTTGGATAGGTTCAGTGATTTGCACATCACCACCTCAGATGACTATCTGTGCCTGACAAAGCAAAGCCTCCTGGACAAGATCAGAAAGAACAGTTGGAATTTAAACTCATCCCCTGCCCCCTCCTTTTTTTTTACCATGGATTTTATCAGATTCACCAAACATCTCACCCCTAAATCAGATATCCCTAAACATCTTCTTTCTGACCAGAAGACATAGTTGCAAATTCAACTACCTTGACTTGATCATTCCCATAGCTCAGGTTTCATCCTGAATAATGACACTTCCTTCCTCTCTTACCCTGGTCACAGTTTCCTTTCTCAGTTAATGTTCGTGTACACACACACACACACACACACACACACACACACACACACACACACACACACTCACACACACACACACACTCACACACACACACATGCATGCACGCACACACACACCATTTAAAAAATAGCTCTCTTTCCTCTTCCTTCCTCTTTTCTCCTCATTCACATCCCCTCTCTCCTGTTTTTCCCGTAGCTGACCTCAGTGTTTCTCCTCTCTCCAAGCTTAAGAGAGCCACTGCTCCATTTAAAATGCTTTCCACCTCAGTCTCTGTGTCTTCTTGTTCATCTGTTCTCGCACTTACCCTCCAGCAAATGCCTGGAGAGTCACACAGTGTGAGTCACCCTGAGACATTAATAAGTTATTCGTTGTGAAGGCAGATGACATCACTGGCCCACTGTCTGGAGGACATGTGCCCTTGATCAGTTTTCTCCACAGTAGGAACAAGCGGATAACCTAGTTCCGGCTCAGCTCTGCCCATGAGGATGATTTCAAGCACCTTCTGAACTGAGGTTTGAGACACAGCCAGGGACTTAGAAGCAAAAGAAGCTGATGTTACAAATTCATGAGATTTTGATGCAGGCAAAGATGAGTCCTAGGAGGCCAATGCTCAAAACTAGATACGGTGACTAGAGCGCGTTAGCCAAAACATCCTGGCTAAGGTTAGTTTTGTTTTGTTGTGCTTTGTTTTAACTGTGATCTGAAAGAATGTGTTGCGTAGCTTTCCAGTGCTTAATGGTGCTGCCAGTCAGCGACATGTAGTAGATATGCCACTTCGTCTCCACTCTCATCACCCACCATTAAGAGACGGACAATCACAGAGCTTCACCTGGAAAAGCCACAGAGCTAGCGCATGCCAGAGCCTGGTCGCGAACACCCTTTTCTTTCCGCTGCAGCGGGATGCCACGTGTGCTCCACTCCTCTCTTTTTGGTAGCATGAGCCTCAGCTGGTATCAGTTAAAAGCCCAGCAGCAGCAGAGGTACCAGAGAGGATCTCCTTGGGGCGACCCACCCTTTCACAGGTCACTTTCTGCACCAAGTCTGAGACGCTGGGACCCAGTGGCTAACACCTGTCCTCAGAGTCCCATGAACCTTTTTCTAACACACTGCCCCACCCTAGGAAGGAAGCATCACTCACTGTCTTCACACCTCTGAGGGACACTTGCTTGCTCTATTACGTTCATCACCTGCAGAAAACAGTGCAGGGTTTCTTAGGCAACTCAACTCTCTCTCTCTTTCCATTCCTAGACAAGGTTCTGAATTTTTTTCTTTTAATCAGAGCTGAGTGTGCCAACCTTGTGCTGTGAAATTAAGTGATGGTTGCTAAATAGTATCAGTCTTGTGACATCAGGTGTCACTTTCTGGATGTGTCCCTTGTCTCCCTGGATCCGAAGCAGGGCAGACAGGTTCTGTGTGTTACTGATGCTGGTGACATCTGCACAGACAAAAATGGATACGTTAATTTCAGCTGCTCATGATATATGCCGTGTCGCCTGCAGAAACAGGAAGCTAGGAGAGGTTCTACCCACGACGGAGTCTCTTCCGTATATCACTCTAGCGTCCTCATAGATAAAATTGAGAGGACAAGAAAAACGAGTGCCTTCCAGATGTTGGCTGCTTTCTCTGCTTTGAAAATTGGAAAGAATTCTCAATTCTATAAACATTTGTGGGGTGCTCACTAAATCTGCTTTGTTCCACGAGAACAATAGATTTATTAAAAACCTTCACTCTAGTTCAAGACACAGACATCCAAGAAAAAACAGTTCCAAAACTAATTGAGGGGGAAGTGAAGCAACGGACGCATGAGCAAATTGCAATATAGGCACCAAGAAGAAACTGGAATAATCTTAAACAGAGCGCTGCAGAGGCTACAAGCAAACTGGCCCCACGCAGATAAAGAGAACTTATGAACACAAAGAATGGCAAAGATTTCTCCACTTTTAAAATAGAAAGTATCAATCACAGTCAGCACTGCTCTATGCATACTATGCACTAAACACCATACAAGGCGCCCACTATACCCTGCTCTATTTAACCTTTCAGCCACAATTTCCATGGTAGACATTACTTTATCTATTTCATATATCGAGAAGTAAGGTTCCAACTAAGCATGGTGGTGCATGCTTGTAATTTCAGCTCCCGGGAGCCAGAGATAAGGGGATCCAATGTTCAAAGCCAACTTGGGCTACATAGCAAGACTCTGTCTTGCCTATCTTAGGAAAATAAAAAGAAATACAGTTCCTTGAAGGTAAAGTGACTTGTGTGGGCCCTGGACTGGCTGAGGGATCTCATATGACACCACGTGTCCTCTTGCCACATCACTTCTGCTATATGCTCCTAGGCTCACATGCCACCTCCATGAAAGGGCACTAATTATTCCATTAAATCTTGTTCTTTACTTACAAAATATTTTCTTTACATTCTGACAGAAAATAACAATAATTAGCTCAGCCCTAGTCATATCATCATAATAAAAATAATTCATCAGCATAGTTACATTTTCTAGGATATATGAAGCTTTGTCATCTTACATGCTACTGCATGTGTGCATTTGGTAATGCCACAGTGCAAAGCCATTACCCCTACCGTTCCTGCTTAGAGAGATGAAGACATCAGCGTACATCCAGATTACAGATCACACACTGATCTGTCTTAAGTACTTTGTGAGACTGGAGGGGAGAATGGGCAGTCTTTACCTCAAGCCTATTTTACTTGGAGGATGTAAACTTTGCTTTATCTCCAGACGCTCTACTAATACTTTATTATTATTATTATTATTATTATTATTATTATTATTATTATTATTATTATTATTATTTTAGAAAGCTCCATATCTACCTCCCTCTGGCAAACAGAACTAGTGCTGTTCACACCAGGCTCTGCCATACTGAGGATTCTGAGAGTCCCAAAGTTCTCTATGGTATAAGGAGACGTGGTCATCTCACACAAAGTATCTGCCCGGCTGACTTAGGACACATTTGAATGCTTAAAATGCAAGGACGGCCAGAGGTCAGCCTTCCAAATGAGTGCTGATTGGCAGGAAGAAAAGGCATTCTGAAGAAAATGCTGTCTGCCTCTGACCCTCAGCTCTCATCCTGGATAGAGTCAGAATAAACATCCAAGATCCTCAGGGGTTCTGTTTTCTGTATAAAGAAATAAGGAGAGGAGGAGAGCAGAGAGAGCAGTCTTTCCTTCCTGTGTCTCTAGCCCTGCAGGAAGAAACACCTAAGTAAGCTAACTGCAGCCACTGCCAGTGAGTGAGTAACCTGCTGGGCCCCTGAGTGGGGTCCTTCCATCTTATTCCAGATCATTTACCCTCCCTCTCCACTGACATCACTTTCTACTTCAAGCCTTCTACAATGCCTTATCTCATATTCAGCTCTTAACCCAGCTTCTGGTTTCCCATAGGAATTAGAAAGCATCAGAAAAGTAGCTTCCGCGAGCTCACACTTACCAGTCTACCCACAGCTCCATCTAAATGAGCAGGCTGGACCTCTGTGCTTTGACCTGACACCAACCTGTATGTTGAAGCATCAATCTGCTGGTACCCATTCAGGGACTTTGTTCCATCCAATGGATCACCTCTTTCCTATGAGCAAAAAATACAGACTGTTTATCATAGCTCAAAGTCCATCCCTTAACTTGGTCTTTATCTCTATCTCCTCTCCTGTTTCTCTGTTCCCCAGATAATGATGACTATCGGGACTTGTCTATGAGCGCTTGTCTCTACTCTCCTTCATCTCTTGAGCTCACACCACTCAGACCGGCCTTCCTGTCAAACCTTCAAGATGCTCTTGTCAGTATTTAAACGTCATCCTACCCTCTCACTCCTCCTCCCTTTCCTTCCACCTCCACATGCACACACTACGAAACTAATTCCATACTTGATCTAGAAGTGCCATTTGACCCCAAGGGCCATGGTTTTATTCCTAAGGTTGCTGGTTTTGTTTTCTGAACCACCATTCTTTCTTGGTCCTCTACCTATTCCGTTAGCTGATGTTTCCCGGGCTTTACTGGCTCCTGCTTCATGAGGCCAAGACTTCCTCTCTAGGCCTTCAGCACTCAGCATATGGACTTATTCCCTTTGCAATCTGCCTCTGTTCTCCTGGATCTAAGCTCTGCATCTGTCCCAATGATGTTCTGATTTATAGCTCAATTCTAATAACTCATCCAGCCACCACCTTCATAAATATAACTGTCAATGACTTGTAAAAAAACATCTCAGATTTATCATACCAAAAACAATGAACTCATAATCCGTGGCCCTCAAACTCGATTGTCCTTATAAACACTTCAGTTCCAGTGACTTGTAGCTCCGGTCTTCCAGTTGCTCAAGTTAAAACTTTGGTATAATTCCTGGCTTCTCGCCTCCTCCTTCCCTCCACAGAGGAACGAGCCAGTTTCTCTCTCCAATCTGTAGAACATGACTACATCTGACTGTTGTCACTCCTCCTGCCTTAGCTCCTCCCACCACTGTCTCCTTCCTACACCACTATGGAACTGCCTCACTCACGCTTTCCTTCTAACCTTGTTCACAGTTCATTTACTGGTGAGCAGCCAGACTGATCTTCTGAAATGAAAGTCAAGTCATGCCATTCCTGTACTCAAAAGCCTTCATTTATCACATGTCACATAGAGTAAAATCCAATGTTCTTATCATTTGTGATGGTAACACCTTTGGTAACAACATAATCTTAGGGTTTTTTTTTCCTATGTGGTGGCCTAGCTTTTAAAAATGCCATATGCTGCTTTTATCCCTTTGCTCAAATTTTGCCATGTCTCCTCTCTTACACTTAATCTCTATTTGCAAGTCCCTTCAGCTATATCTCCAGAGCATCCCACAGATTTGACCACTTCTCAGCATCTCCATCACCTCAGTCTGAGCTGCCATGATCTCATCAATGCTGCTTTAATAGTCTCCTTGCTGGTGTCCTGCTTGGACACACTCACAGATTTCAGAGTAACCTTAACTAAAAGTGAGTACGGAATTGTAAGTAGTTGTGCCATTCTTGTTGTTAACCCTTCGATAGCTTCCCATCTCAGAGAAAATTCTAGGTTCTTTACTACACACAAACAGGCGAACATGGATAAATCCATAATAAGCATAAATCCATAGGGGTGATAGGACCAGAATTTTTAAGGAATTTGTCAATGTGAATATAACCACAATAAGCATAAATTCAAAAGGTAGTTGGGCCAGAAATCTTAAGTACTGAAGAATTAATCTGAGGTAATCTAAAGGAGACAGTTTATTATTTCAGGAAATGTGACCATGAGCAGAAGTTAAAGAACAGGGTAGCTGATGACAGTGGCTTAGGGCTGACAGGGAATTCGTGCACAAGATACAAAACAAGTGATCATTCTTTGTGTGAAAGATAAAGTGAGAGGTTAGTGATGGAGTATAGGGAGCTATTGTTTAACCTCAGAGGAGGCAGAAGATCTTGCAGGCTGGCTGAAACAGACTGCTTCAGACAGGAGGCAGGGCATGCATTTGAATGAGGCTGAAATGGAAATAGGATTGATGAAATATCGATAATTCATAATAGAGGAAGATGCCAGAGATAATAAAGAGATATGATCTGAAAGTTTTTCTGATATTGATTGTATTCATTTAATAACCCAATGTCTTTAGAATTCATAGCAAACTCTTAGCAAAGATTATTACATTAAAACAGAATTCAATTCTGAACAGATTTTCCTTTATTAAATATATTTTTCAATATTATGACAGTAAAGTGTGTGTGTTTTTAATTTAGTATGGGGTCTCCAGTACAGTAAAAACTATCAACATTTCCAAAAGAGTGATTTTTCAAAACCTTGATGACCAGTGGATCCATTTTATTGAGAATTACAGAGCCTTGTTTACAATGTTAGGCTGAAAAAATGAGGAACAAAATGATCAATATTTTCAGTTGCAAAACAGATACTTAAGCATTCCCAAGTACTAAAAAACCTGTATAGCATGGTATTCAGATGAGCATGCTGCAGACTCAGTGCATAAGGCTGAATTATGGAGCTTTTCACCATTATACAGATGTACACATATTCTGAAACATCCATTGTTTGACCTATGCACATGATAAGTCCATGCTCATGACTTACCCTCACAAAGACTCTAGTTTTTCCTGATGTTTCAGAGACAAAAACACTGACCTCCTTTACCCAACCCCTGTTCACTTATCGTCTGTTTTCTACTCAGTAGCCAGAGTGTTCTTCTGAGGTGTTAGTAGGTTGTGTCACTTCTCTGCTCCAAAAAGTACATGTCTTCCATGTCACTGGGAGGGCAGTCCAACAGAATTCCAGCAAGTTCACTGAGTACATAAGGACCCAGAAGCAGGCGCGTGTTTCCTCCAAGATGTTCTCCATCAGGCACATGTCATTAGTACACATCCCAAACACTCATAAGAACGTCTTGGCAAATCACATACATCCAGCCTTTTAGATACCAAAGCCCTTGAGACTTTTCATTGTTCCTCTCTCTCTCTCTCTCTCTCTCTCTCTCTCTCTCTCTCTCAACTTTTATGTCTAGTGGAGCAGTTACAATGCCAGGACCTGTGGATTATTTTTCCATTGTTTCTCCTGCTCACACCCTAGCCTCTCAGGCTCTCGGAGCACTTCCCCGCACTACTGTCTCTCCCAGGGTCACCTTCTCCTGTAATCCTCGTCCCTCCTGTGAGCACCTTGTTCCCACTGCTCTAATTTCAATCATTTGTCAGGTTCTGCAGCCCTTAGGGCAGAGCTCAAACTCGCAATGAAGAGCAACCTACAAGAGCAACCATGTCTGGCTTGACCTCGCACTGCTGCTGTACTGTATCTCATCTCTGCCTTCTCTGAAACTTATCTAGGTGCTGTGTGGCCCAATGAACGCAGGAGCAGTTGCTGTTTTCTTTACTGGGTTCATCCCTCCTTCCTTGACTCTTCAAAGAAGAATTCAGAGTTGGATATGTACTTTCGACAGGGCAGGGGGAGGCTTTTTGTTGAGTCAATAGCGGGCACAGACTTCCTCTTCATGCCACAGTTTGTGTTTTAAAATGAACAACAGTTAAAGTGCTTTTTTTCTGTAGAAGAGAAAAGTGAGATGTAAAGACTTGGAGGGAAAGGATGTGGCCATCAGTTGAATCACACGTCGACCTCCAAAAGGGAAGCGCACTGGACATGCTGCTTCTCCTGCTCTGGTGAGACAGACAGACATGCCTCTTCATGCTTGTGCCAAACCATGTGGTCTATGTTTGAATGATGCAGCGTGACAATCTATTTAAATTTCTATTCGAAAGGAAGTAAACATAAGTACACACATTTTCAGAAATAATCACCTCGAGACTACAACGTTTACTTGGATGCTCGGAATCCAACCCAGGTCCTTTGAAAGAGGAGCAAATACACTCAACTACTGAGCCATCTCTCCAGCCCCAAGATTTATTTTGTGTGTTGAGGGGTTACCCAAAGGTCCCAGAAAGATCTGAGGGCAAAAGAAGCCACCAGATCCCCTAGCACTGGAGTTATATGAGGCTGTGAGTTGGTGCTTGGAACAGCAAAGGGGAAGAAATCCTGATCTGTTAACTTTCATGTTCCTGCTATCTCCAACCCAAAGGAGGCCCTGGCCTCTGGAGGTCTGAAAAGTCAAAGACAACCACCTTCCCCAGGGCATCTCTCAAGGGAGTGGTTTTTTTTTTTTTTTTTTTGTCTCACTCAATTACTGGTGTGCTATAATATTGACGCTTTCATAGACTTGCCCAGCTTTCTCTTGAGCCATTACAAAAGTGTAGGAAAACGTGGCCCTTTCCACCCCACCTCCAGGCGGGGAGTCTCTGCAGCAGTGTTTGTTCTGAGGAAAAGGAGGTCTCTAGGTGGGAAAATGTGAGCACTTTTCCTGGACCTGGACTGACACCTAGGAACCCAAGTCTTCTTGCCTTGTGCCAGGATGGTTTCCCTTCATACACATGGTCACACTGGCCTACAGCTGTGACAGCAATAGTGGAGGGACAGGTAAAGGAAGGCCGCTCTGCACCTAGGAATGCAGTCACCAGTGGCAGCCACTCAGGGACCATGGCATTAATTCTTCTCAAAACACCCCTCTGGCTTCCTCTCTAGTGGGTCTCAATCTTTCTAATTTAATTCCTCATGTTGTGGTGACTGATTCCACACACACACACACACACACACACACACACACACACACACACACACAACCATAAGATTAGTTCTGTTGCTATTTCCTAACTGTAATTTTGCTACTGTTATGAATGGTAATGTAAATATCATATATATATATATATATATATATATATATATATATATGAGACCCCCAGGTTGAGAACTGCTGCCTTATGATGTAAGACAGGAAGACATCCCATAGTAGCCAGGTAGTAGCCAGGTAATTACAGCTGAACCACAGGCTTGGCCTGTGGCACAAGAATCTCCTAAGAGCTCATTAGAAAGGCAGGACCAAGAGGAGGGAGCCTAAATTTTAGCCATTTGTTTGCACACGGAAGTATGACAAGGTGATGTAGGACAAACGGCCTACATGGTGGGGGTGGAGGGTCTCCTTATTTATTAAAGACGTTTCGCGGAAATCTCCCACCAAAAGGTAACATCTAAACAGAAGGCTTAATGAGCAATGGCCAGTTTTCTGCAATTTCAGCAGGGACCGAATGAACGCAATAGAACCTGCAGTGCACTCCACCCTCCCTTTGCTCTCTGGAGCCACACCCATGCCCTGGCTCTTGGCTCTGGGTCTGGTACTCTCAGGCGTGCACTGCATGCCAGGGACTTCCATTGCCCTCACCAAACCCCCACCCCACAGTGGAGAGCAAGGCAGTCCCTTGGAAGGGTTTTCCTACGTGTGTGGATGGAGTGAGTGGAGGGGTGACGGATGGCTTGCTGACTGGTACGCTCAACTCTGACTTTTAGGCACTAAATATAGACAGTGCACATGCTGGAAGAGCTAAACATAGCAGTGTTGGCATGGAGGGGCAAGGGAAACTCTCCTGGGACAGACTGCGTGGAGACTGAGTTGTGACCCCACAGCTGCTACAGCTGCAGGCTAATTTATCCACCCTGCTGGGAAAGGGGTGCACTTCAGTTTCATCCAGGGATGATTTGCTTGTCAGACCGTGTGCTGGGAGCCGTTGTTCTGTTTATAAAACAAACAAGCAGGCAACTGAGCGTGCCCTTGCCTGCCTCCAGCCAGCTGGTCTTCTCCACTGGCCTACAACTCAGAACCATCCACACTGGGGTGACTTTAGATCCCCTGGTGGGTTATTTCTGATCCTCCTCACACTGCCCCAGATCTTTTGGGTGTGGTTAGACAAGGAGACTCTGACGATTGGGGCTGAAGGGCAGAATGAGAGTGGATCGCCAAGGCTGCCAAACTCTATGCCCCCAAGCACCCTTTCTGGTTAAAGAGCCTCCGAGGCCAGACATACCCTGGGAATGTCACTTAGCTCTTCTGTTGTGGTTAATTTATCAGTGTGTCCTAATCATGTTTATTATTAGGCCTATAATTATTATTACGGCACTATTTTCTAACCCTCTAGCAGTCCATAAAGACACAGACACCTGTTATGTTTTAAAATAGCCTTAGTTAACCTGGGGCAGGGTAGATACTAATCCTCTAAACTACTTCCCATAGTGGAGCAAGCATGGGATCCCTGCCCACTCCCATCCACGATCCCAGATACTTGCTAATTACCATCATCTGGGCCAAGTCTCCATCCACATCGGCTATGTGTTTCTCCTCCACTAACCCATGCTGCAGCCTTCTTCTCCCTCCCCTCTGGTCTTACCTTCAGTCTCTTCTCCTCCCAAGATTCTCTTCTCTCTCTCTCTCTCTCTCTCTCTCTCTCTCTCTCTCTCTCTCTCTCTCTCTCTCTCTCTCTCTCTCTCTCTCTCTCTGCCAGCCCTGGAACCTTAGCCACGCCTATCCCATTTGCCCTGCCCAGGTGTGATGGCCTTTTATTGGTCATGCAGGTTAGGCTCTTAGGCAAGGCACAGGTGGGCACAAACCTGCAAGCAGTAATTACCATCAAAATACATCACACCAACCTCCAACACTCTTCATCTCTGCTCAGGTTAGAACCAAAGGAGAGGGAGAGAGAGAGAGAGAGAGAGAGAGAGAGAGAGAGAGAGAGAGTCCTTGGCCCCTTGCCACTCCCCAAACAGCAAGAGAAGACAGCATTAGGGCGTTAGGGCCGCATTCGGACTCTCTTGGAAGAAGGCTTCGATACTGAGTGGCACCCATTTCAAAACATGAAATGTCTTTCAGCTCTCTGTGCCTGTGTTGCTACCCTAAGAAGCCACCGAGGACAGGGAAGGCAGGGTAAGCATCCATTTGCCATTTTCCCTTCATTAGTGAGAAGCCTGTTTCTCTCCTGGGGTGAGACAGAGATAGCTCATCTGCATTTTGATTGCTGCCTGTGGATAATGATAACCGAAAATAGGCTCTGAACTCCCTCCATGATCAGTTCCCATTAATTAGACTTAATTATGTGACCCAAGCAAGGAAAAGAGATCGCCTTGCCTGTCCGTGCATAAATCATGTCTGATTTATCTCACTGAGTCCTCCATAACTTCTCCCTTTCCCTCTGCGCAGCTCTTCCCCACCTTCCCCCCCCCCCCACCCCCACCTGCCACACCGTGCAACCCAGGAGCCAATCTGCCCCTCCTCCTCCTCCTCCCCTCCTCCTCCTCCTTCTTACCTCCAGTCCTCCCAGTGGTGACTCTGAGAAGCTAGCTGGTCTTATCTCAAAACAAGGAAAAATAAGCAAGAATTTGGCCGACTGGTTTCTAGAATGGCACCATGCCCATCAGTCTGTAGCTGACACTGTGTTTGTGGCTTGGTTTTTAAAGCTAGGAGAAAACTTTCCCAAGGGGCTTAATTGGTCTAATTCTCAGGATCCCCTGTTGTAATTATTGTCAAAGCAGTATGCAAAAGTCACAACGATTGTCTGATTGTCTGCCATCCCACTACAGAGACTGGGGATGTTAACATAAATACTTGGGCAGGGGTGGAGACAGTATGTTGGTATTCCTACAGCTCGGGGTCTTCCTGCTGGGAACTGGACATGTTGGTTATGTTGGCATAAATATGGCTCAGGGATGCTCAGAAGAAAACGCTATGTTATTTTGTGACCCTCTAGCACAGCACTGATTCATCTAGCTGGGGTCTAGAAGCCCTTGGGTGTCCCCAATACATATGGCATAATCCCTCTGGAGGCTGCAATGCTTACAGTCAGCAGCCAGTCAGCAAAGCCCAATTTCTAGCACGAGCCATCACTTCAGGGATTTCTGCAGTGCCCCACACCCTAAGGATGGTGGTCTTGCTCCTACATATGCTCAAGGCTTCATTTGGTGATTTCACAAGTGCAGATTCCCCTCAGGCACACAAGCAGCAGGATTTTCACTTGTAACAATCTCCCTATCTCCAAGGCCAAAGCCATTTTGTCTTCTGACTCATCTTTAACTATGAAGGCCTTTTCAGTGACAGAGTGGGCCCTGGCCAAGAAGATTTTCTGGGACAGATTTCTATAGGCTGTGCACCTTGACTGCTTTGATTTACCTATTGATTTTTACAAACAGGCAGTGTTGGGACATGCCCTTAATCCTGGCAGTCAGGAAACAGAGGCAGGTGAACCTATGAGTTCAAGGCCAGCCTAAATTCCAGGACAGCCAGGACTACAGAGAAACCCTATGTAAAAAAAAAAAAAAAGGAAGAAAAAAAAAAGCCAGGCATAGTAGTACACCTTTAATACTAGCACTCAGCAGAGATAGACAAATCTCTGTGAGTCTGAAGCCAGCTTTATCTGCAAAGTGAGTTCCAGAACAGTCAGGGCTCAGGGAAACCTTGTCTCAAAAAAAAAAAAAAAAAAAAAAAAGGCAAAGTAAAGGGCTTTTGTCTATAACATGCCTATTTTGCCTGGTACAGATTTGATTTCATCTTGTGAAAATAAAAATGCATTCTCTAATATTGTATTTTATACCACTGTAGAGTAGTGTGTGTGTGTGTGTGTGTGTGTGTGTGTGTGTGTGTGTCTTCTTCATAATTCTTCTTTGAACTCATTTGGCATCCTACTCACTCTCTAATTATTTAATGGGTTATGTAAAATCTCTTTCATGTAGCCATATTACATTTGTATGTGAGTCATGATTTTATCTTGTTAAAACTTATGTCTTAGTACAAAATTTCCACTTACTATTGGCAGTTGTTATATTGCACCAATAGTTATTTGCTATAGCAACTTCAGTTCTATTTTCTTAAAAGAAAGTGCCAGAAAAAGTTGAAAGGTCATTTCACAGAAGAGGCAGTGGGTGGTAAAGCCAAGCCACTTGCCAAGCAAGCCAGGCCATACAAATTGCTGTAGCCAAGGCTGTGATTTTTTTTAAAGGCTTTTTCTGCCTCATTAAAAAGAGAACAGCTATATTGATTTGGATAACGCAGACATGTACTACTGAAAACTCCATCAGATTGGCGAAATCAGCTACACCTTGTTTCTCTAAAACAGAAAAGCAGCTACAGGGAAAGAGTGCGGATTTACAGAAAAACACAAACACACAGCTTTGCCTTTCCCTCAAGGCTCTCAGGGACCTGTTCGACTGGAGCTTTATCATCCGGGCCTTCTGCAATGTCTTGTCATGCTTTAGGCCCTTCCTTAGAGGGCAGCAGCTCGCCCTGAAGGACCTAGCCCAGTCCTTCCTGCAGAATGTACTCAGTCCTCCGCGTTCTCCCACACTGTACACCCCACCCGTTGTCACAAGCAGAACCCACCCCCCCCCAACAAGGCAGCCCTCCTCATCCCCCACGCTTGAGCATTGCGGGATTAGGGCTCTCTGGGCTCCATCGCTGTCTTGGTGGGCACCTGCCACAGGCTCCCCCAGAGCACTGCAGCATTGCAGCAGCGCCTGCAGCTCTTTGCTCCGGGAACTGGGCGCTGTGCCGCCACCCCCGCAGCTTTGCGCAGCCTCTGCGCCACAGCCCGCCGTTTACATAAGCCTGGCACTCACAGCGGTGAGCTCACCTTCTTGGAGGATCGGAATGCAAACTTCCCAAGAGACAGTAAAAGCTGAACTGCTACTGGATTGCTCACCACACCACCCCTCACAGCAACACCACCACCACCACCACCACCACCACACACACACACACTCACACTCACACACACACACACACACACACACACACACACACACACACACACACACACACACACACACGCCCCCAGGAACTGTCAAATGGTCATATCCTGTAGCAGGAGCAGGAAATACCCCGTGACAGGGTAGAAAACATCTCACCAGGGACAGCGAACTCTTCTTAAGAAAACAGCCATACTTGGCGTGGCGGTGTGTTCTTTGACCTCTGATAATGCCACTTCCTCTAACCCGCTGGGTTAAAGCCAGCCAAGGGCATCAAACCCAGTTTGCCGAGAGAAATGAAGGACAAACTGGTTTGTGCTGGATCCTTTTAATTACCTCCCTTCACTTACTGATTGACCTTGTAGGTATTTTCTCTACCCTTCTCTCCTGGCTTTTCTAGAATGTTCAGTGGAAGCATGGAGAGTTTTCCCTGGGGCAATAGGCCAGTCCCGATTTCATGCTGACAAAAATAAGTGGCACTATGCATTTCCTCTCATCCCCAGCCAGTCTCAGCTGCTTTCTCCCACACCTAGGAGACTTAGACTCTCACCCCAAGAAGCCCAAACCCAAAGATCCTCTGCCTTTCACCTCCATTTTTACCTTTCACCTCCTTTCTTAGGCTACAGAGCAAACCATAGATGTGTGATCCATGCCCTCCAAGGAGAATAAAGAGACCCACTCAATCAATACTATCATGCCTAGGCAGGGAGTGCCATAAAAATGCTGTTTCCAACACCCCCCCCACCCCACCCCCTACCCCCCCCCCCAGGCAACCGCCGCCGAACTCCCCTCCCGCCCACCCAAGACTGCTCAGCAGTAAACACACTTGCCACAAAGCCTGGCAACCTGAGGTCTATTCCCTGGACCCACATGGAGAGACTGGACTCCCACAAGTTGTTCTCTGATTCTGTGCATCTGTGCTGTCACACACACGCACACACACGCACATGAGCATGCGCCCTCTTCTGGCATGCAGGTATACATGCAGCTAAAGCTCTCATACATTAAATAAAATTAATAAATCTATGCCCTCTTCTCTCCTCTCTCTCTCTCTCTCTCTCTCTCTCTCTCTCTCTCTCTCTCTCTCTCTCTCTCACACACACACACACACACACACACACACAACATACATACATACATACATACATACATACATACATACATACATACATAAACCATCAATTGATTAAAAATTACAACAACATATCCCTCTGTTAGAATTAGGACTACTATTTGCTATTATCAGGCTCTCTACTCCAGCAGGGTCACATAGGGAGAACTTGGACCTGGTACAGAAAATCAGGGCTGCCCAGTTTACCCTGGATTAAGGAAAGGACATAGGACCTTCAGCCTGTAATGTCATGGGCAGACTGGAACAAGTCAGTCACCCAAGACAGGCAGAGGATGTTAAAGGGATTTTATCTTCCCCTTGGAAACTTGAGCTCTGAATTGAAAAGATTTTCTTTTCCCAAAATATATGAGAGTATTTTGTCTCAGAGGAATTACTGTAAGACAGAAGACAATGCTCCGTGGGCGTATTAGAAACTCGATCAGCACAACTTGAAGGGGACCGTAAACAGGGCAAGATTCTAGAAGTAGGTGTCAAGACCTCTAATGGGCTACTAAGGTTCAGGACATTTAATCTGCAGCTATGCCTTGTTTATGCCAGTTGGAGTGGCACAGGCATAAAAAAGAACTCCAAATCCCGGATGGCATCCCCACACATGCCCCTGGCTGCCGCTACCCCCACCTGGGACTTAGAATAGCAACCATCATCCTCTGTGTGGCATTTACTGCGCCAGATGCACCATCACGGAACAAGCCCTGGCCTACAGTTAGACACCTGAGTGCTATTTCCAGGCTGGGCCTTCTGTCTGGGGACCTTAGTCAAGCTCTTAACCTTCTCAAATGAACAATAAAATGCGGGAAATGTTTTCCATCGCCTCTTCTCCACTCACTGTGAGGATTAAATGAAATAAGATTGACTTCCAATAAGTTGTAATGCCAGAGACCATCACCAACAATTTCCAGGGTAACTTCAGGTCCTTGTTTTCCTGGACATCTTGGGTTTTGTCCCTGTTTTGGGAGTCATAGATTCTACTGTAGGTAAATCCTTAATTGTTTTTGAGCATTTTCTTGTTTCTACATCTTTATCTTCTTAAATAAGAAACTCTGTGTTCTGGTATTAACTCTGTTCCTATGCCTCTGTGCACTGAGTTCACACACTCTAAGCCATGTTCAGCCAGGTCTTCAAATACCCAATAAAGGTGGGGTGGTGGCCATCCATAACCAGAAGCTATATGGCTACAGCAGAGGCACCTGCAGACATCAGTTGACCTTGGTAGATTTTCAGGGCCTTGAGTCCCAGAAAAGATCAGTATTCAAAAGTTGCATAAGGCATATAAAGGATTTGTAGGCTGTCTCTTCAGCTTAGGGTTTGGGTGGGGTGTGTGGAAGGAAGGCTAAGTACTCTGTCCAGTTCAAGAGGGTATGAGGATTAAATGAGATAGCGCAACGGTGCGTGGTTCATCGTAAAATGACTCAGTGGAATCCCACTTATGTGGGGAAGACCAATGGAGGGCTAGAGAGATGGCTCAGCAGGTAAGAGCACTTGGGCTAGCTGCAGAAGCATAAGGGCCAGAGTTCGAATCCCAGTGCCTATGTAACAAGCCCGACATCTCATACTCATGCTTTGAAGGGAGTAGGACCAGAGAGACAGTAGATTGGCTTCTACTCTAGCTGAGAAAACCAGAGTCCCTAGTTCCTCAGAAACCTTATTTCAAAGATAGGCAAAGGGTGATAGAGAGACCACCCAGTACCTTCTTATGGCCTCCACAGGTGGGTTCACGGGCTTGCACACCTGTACACATAACTCATAACAGGCATATAAACATAAATAAATATTTTTAAATATCAAGATAAATAATTTTGTGGCTATCTATAACAAGTTTATAACTACTGCTAAAGTATAAAGTGGTATCATTAATTACATTTGAACATTCTTCAAATGTCTTTTCCCTTAACTTTTTCACAATCACCCCAAGCAAAAACTACCAACTCACTGTAATTAAACTACCTAGTTGCTCCTCTATACAACCCCAGGTACTTCTAACCTACTTTCTGTCTCCAGAAACTTGCTTGTTGTAGCTATTCCGTAGACTCGGACTAACAAGGTAGGTTACGTTCTGTCTGAATTACTTTGCTTGGCCTAATGTTTTCATTGCTTTTCCAGTCTTGGTTGCTGAACTGTGTTTTCCTTCGGGATTTTTTTTTAAAACAAATATACTATGGTGAACTATGAGCATCGGTTAGAATTTTGCTTTCAATCCTTTTTTCAGGTGCACTTCCTGGACTGTATGGTAATTCTATGTGCTCTTTGTGAAAGTGCCAGACTATTTCCTATGGGAGTTAAACCATTTTTCATCCCCACCAGCAATGAGAGCTTTCCACTTTCTCCACTCCTTCACCAATACTATTACTTTCTGCGTTTGCTTTGTATGGTGATGAACGGTACACAGATTTTTAAAGGCACACTAACACATGCAATCAGGCAAGGAGATGAAAGTTATCAACCAATAGACGCGTGCAAATTGAGAATCAACTATATGCTGGGTACTTTATTCATAAAATTATTCTGAGGAAGGCACATAGCCTGTCTGTGTAGCTCAGGTAAGAGGTGGAAAAGCTGGAGGTAAAGATGGGTGTGGAATTTGATAGGAAAGTTTGACCCAACTAATTGAACGGCAGAAATACCTTTGCCAGTAACTGTGGCTGTCGAGAAAGGACTCAAGACTCCTGGGATCTAAATCTGTTCTTTGTACATGGTGCTAATCTATAAAGCCTGCACCACTCTTTATTCATTTGGACAGTAACACGGGAAATTATATTACAGTAATTGTTTGCTAGTTGTGCACTTGAGGCTGAAATTCTGAGTCTATTAGATCCACTGGTGTGTGTCTTTCCATTAAATCCCCCACCCCACCCGACCCCA
This sequence comes from Acomys minous, assembly GCF_964271855.1. NCBI lineage: Eukaryota > Metazoa > Chordata > Mammalia > Rodentia > Muridae > Acomys > Acomys minous. The sequence continues at coordinate 28,302,353 of NC_140483.1, read as the reverse complement.
GGCTGACACATAAGCTTTTGTGATTTGTGAGATGAAAGTCGGGTTATTATAACTGACATGTTTATCACGGAGCCCGCCTGTCTTCTATTCCTCATCTCTAGGTTTCTTTCTTCACTTCCTGAGACACTGGTGCATTTTCATTCTTCTTTTGTCATAGAAAAATGGTAAAGCAAACTCCCAGGCTCCCAACTCACCAGCTGCCTTGGAGTGTTTATTCTCAGATGAGTTGATTCCCCACACACAGGCGCGTGGCTGGAAAAGAAAGCAGTGTGTGAGGACGTACAGCCATTTGAAGTCCAAGATGAATTTTAAGCATCTTGAAACTATAATCTATGTCAAAGGGAAAGTAGACTATAATTAAAGGAAAGGGGAAAATAGCCCATCATCCACACCACTGTGTTTACTATGTAAACGGGGACATGGGCACTTCAGGAAAAAAAAGAAATCATGAGTAATTTAAGAACAGATATCACATCTTGTACTTCCATGATTCTAGAATAGGAATTTCTATTTTTTCCTTGCTATCTGTTCTTTATTTAACTTTTCTCATTTTTAGTTGAAAAATGATCACTTGGAATAAAGACTGCCTTCCCCAACCTTCTGTGAGGCTGAGCCTACCAAGAAGACGACACTTGGAGAATGCATATGCAACTTCTGAAAAATGTCCTCGGGAAAAGAAAATGAAAACCCTGGGTTCCAAGGATTTCACACCAACCATGGCCTGGATTGTCTCTGATTTACATTGCTAAGGAGAAAAGAGGAAAATGAACTATAAGTTTGGGTCACTATTCCTCTGGACTTAGGTCATTTACAGATAAACCTATCCCTTGGTGATAGATCCCTTCTGGAAAGAAAAAAAAAGCTTTTCATTCATTCAATGGTTACAATATGTCAGGCCTATTGTCTTTCTCACATTTATGGAAGGTCAAGTGGTTTTGATTCTCAGATACACACTTACACATACGTAAGGATTGAGAAATGATCCACTCTAATATAGTTGGCAATGCAGACTGAGGAGTACGCATGCACATGTGCACACACACACACACACACACACACCATGATGTCTAGGTAGATGGGTAAGGTACTATGCAGTGCAGAATGTAGCAATCTAAGGAACAAATTCAAGATCAATGAAGGATAAATCAGTGCAACTTTTGGCATCAACATGCTAACAGTACACATCACAGCTTTAAAATGATCATCCTTTGTTATATGGCAATTTTAGAGGTCTGCTCTGAGGAAACCAGGTCAGGGAGGAGTGGTACTCAAAACTTTCACTGAAGCACTCAGTAGGAAGACAGTTTCTGCACGTAATGATTCAATCAATAAATACATCTGTCAGAAGTGTTGGGTTGCGGCTAACTGGCATCCTCCTTCCCCACGAGTTGGCTTTCATGGAGAGAGATTATAAGAGGATGGAAGAGAAACTGAGATGAGAGGATGGCAGGCCGCAGGGCACTTGCCTCCAACCCAGACCATAGTGCAGTCTTCCTACAACAGAGAGAAAATTACCCAGAGTCCAAAGAAACTATTCCCCATGATACTGCAGTGTCACTCAGTGCACAGTAGTGAATTAAAGACAGTGTAAAGACGTCTTCCTCTGGGGGGCAAAGCTCGCTTTGGTTTACCACTGGTAGATGGAGATATGCCTTGGCAACCCTGGGATTTGGAGCTATGAGAAGATGGAGCGGCCTGGCTGGGAGACAAACTAGCCAGCACTGCAGTGGTGGGCCCCGGTGGCAGTGGCAGTGAGCGGGTGCTGCCCCCACGTGGCTCTGCAGGCAGCACGCATGCTTAAGGGGCCAGAAGCCACAAAACAAGATTCCTCAAGAGCTTGCTTGGGTTCCCTGGCTTAAATCAAAAAGAATTGTTGTTAAGGTATATGCAGACAAGTCATCAGCCAATTAAACCCTGTAGCAACAAGTGCTCTAGCCTACGTGACCTATGGTTGGGGAAGGGGACGGTTCAGGGAATCACGTTTGCCTATTATCTACATGCTTTCAGTTTTTCGCCCTAGTCTTCTCAGCTTTACTCCTGAACCATCATCTCTCAGATTTCCATGGCATGTGCCCATTTGAGTATAATCAGAAAGTGATGCTTTGCGGGGTTCACAAGGCAGAAGGACAACAGGCCGTTGTCCCTATCCCTACCCATATGAATGAGTGTCAGTACAGGAGGAACACAGCTGGGGGTGGGGGGTGGGGCAGAAGCTCCTCCAAGGTCCAGCGGCCAGCTGTGCTCACCTGTAGAGGCAGCACTTGCAATATTTGTGTCTCTTAATTTAAGCTCTTCATTATCATTGCTCCCTTCTTTGCTTATTGTCTGAGGATTCCATACGCGCTTTCTGATCAAATCCACACCCCTTTCCCTCCCCTCCAGTCCCTCCTCTATCCCTCAACACTATTCCTTCTCAACTCCACCCGCTCTGTTCTTAAACCCACTGAGTCCTTAGTGCTATTTGTATGTGTGCTTGTATGCATGGAGATTTACTGGAACATGTGTTATCTCTCAGGGGCTACATCCCTGAAGAAACTGGCTCCTCCTACTCCAGCTGCCACTTAGCCATTAGCTCCTCACTAGGCCTAAGGTGGGCTTTCCAGAGCTCCCTCCAATCTATGGGAGTTGGGCTGTCTTCTGCGTGCAGTCACAGTGGTATGAGCTCTTGCACTCAGCAGCACCGTCATGCCCTGTGACTACTGTTTCACTGCATATGTCCATTACCCCTGGCTCTTATAATCTTTCCACACACACACCCCTTGTGATATAGCTGTTAGTTTTACAGATAAACGTTCCATAGCCTGTGTATTTATTCCTTGTAAGTTGGCCAGTCGTGGGTCTCTGCATAACCAACATGCACTGAATAAAAAGAAGCTTCTCTGATGAGGGCTGAGAGATGTGCAGATCTATAGCTACACTGTTAGGAGGCCGTTTATTATTATGTACATTTAAAAGAATAATATGGAAGGCCAATACCACCATTGCATAAGCCCCTTTTCTTTTTATGAATTCATGACTCAAAAAAAAAAAAAAAAAGAAAAAGAAAAAGAAATGCAGCAGAGTCTGATTTTGTAACCAAAGTCAGATAACAGTGCCTGAAGCTTAAGCACCTGGGGCTACTACTATATTACTCAGATCTGGTTCAAATGCAATATCTGTGTTTGCACGTAAGGAGACCTTAAACAAAACCCTGCGTACTCTTTCTTATCCCAGTTTCTTCATATGTAAAATGGATTGGTAAATGTGCCTAGTTCACGGGACTGTCACATGGATGAAATCAATGATATATGTGTGTTTAATGTATATGTGCATATATGTATATGTGTATATATCCATTCATTAACAAACACAAGGTGTCATAGTTGAATATTTAAAAATTAGATATGTGGAAGAAAAATACATACTAAGCATAATTGTAACTACCTAAGATATACTTGAGGAACTATAACAGTATCTTGAGCACACGTATCCATAAGCAACTTCTTCAGCAATACACGGTCTCGCTAAGTAATGAGTTCCCAGACAATCTCATTTTCTTTAGCACTGTTTCTGTGTTTTTCTAATTATCTACAATGAGCATGTAAGTATTAGTATACAGAAAGCATAAATTTAACGTTAGTAAAACGGCTTACAGAGAGTCACTTAAGTGTAAACTCAATACCCGGATTCATTCACAAATCCAAAGCCTCCTGAAAAGAAACATATTCAACCAATTCTGTTTCCCCCATCATAGAAATTGTAACCATTTTCCCAAAGTACTTTCCCACCTAGTGAAGAGCAAATAGACATCACAGATAACAAAGCCGCAGCTCGGGAAATTTACAAAAGGTGAATTCTAGAGGGGAAGATGAGTCTGTGGATGAGTCTGGAGAGAGTGTTTTACTCACTGAAGACGGAAGAGAACCTACAGACCAAGCTGATGTTTAATGTCTCCGTTCAGGAAAGACATTGTTTGATTTTAGCCTGTAAATGCTAAGTCCTAAAAGACTACAGTGGCCCACATGCAGGGTCGTATCTCCTTTTGGCACACCATAATTATGAATAATGCCTTCCTTCTCAGAAGGTCTTTGTTAGACAGCCACATGTGCATATGTGTATCTTATGCAAGACCTGTGCAAACAGCACTGCACCATTGGATTTTAATAGACATCTGTACCTTGCTGCTCTCTCATGACCCAAGAACAGCCACTGGTTTGTTTTTGTCTCTGTGGTTGAATTTATGGCTTGAGTGATTGACACTTCCAGCCCAACTAACATGACCATGGTGTGATATTGTCTTCATCCAGCTGGGGCATCTTCTCAAGAACGTCCTTGTCAGGCAGTATTTGGGAAAATGATGGTTTCCTTGCTCCTGTCTGTCTAAAGAGCATATGCATCTGATATGAAATTATAAGACCTTCAAATGGAACCTCATAGCAGGACCCACTGTTCTGTTCATCTTCAGGCCTATGCCGCACACATCTGTAGAAATGCCATGAACTTCTAGTGAAACAAGTTGAACTTGCCCTAGGTAACTAAGGGAGCAATGACAGGGGAATCTACTCTTTGCAATCCCCATAAGTCGCCTTCACCGAACTGTTCTATGATCACATCTTCAGGAAAGATGTTTGGTAGGAATTTATGTTTAGTTTTTAATTTTCTTTTCATTGTATTTTAGAGTTAGGTCAGTGTACAGCAGAGGTACCATCCATCAGATGAGCCACTGGACGCTATGCTGCTAGAAATATGCGGAAGATGCAAACAATTGCCTTTGAACTTACAATGCTAGGGGTAAATTGTGAGTGTGTGTGAGTGAGAGAGAGAGAGAGAGAGAGAGAGAGAGAGAGAGAGAGAGAGAGAGAGAGAGAGAGAGAGAATGTACAGGACAAGTTTTCACATGCTCATCTTCACTTCCTATGAGCTACAGTTGCTTTCTTCGCTTCCTTGAGAAAGCATAAGTGAATTTGCTTTTAAAATGCAACACTAGATTATTTAGGAACAAGTCAATGCTAACCTGAATGCAAAGAAGATAAGATTAATTTCTAAATTAAATTTCCTGCAGAGATTCATGGGAAGAGAAAGAAAAAAAAAACCCTTGCATAACCCCTGCTAGAGATGACTGCATTCAGAGTTGCAAGAGAGGCCTCCTGGTGTATGAACTAGACCGTGGATGCTGAGATGAGCTTCCAGATAGCTCTTCTGAGAAGTGTCATGATACGCAAATGGATCCTTGGAACCCAGCTAGACGTTCTGGGATCCCTGATGAGGCACCAAAGCAGCAGAATATGCAGGGCTTCAGAAGGCAAGCCCCAGGGATCCCATTCCTGCATGCTGCATGGTGACTTATGGGGAGCAGGGGGTACCATGTGAATGAAGGTCTGAAAGTGTCTTCCCCTGGTGAGTCAACTGTACTCACAACTCTTTAAAATTAGCCTTCACTCCTGGAAGGACTGACAGCAGGCAGGAGTCTCCAAAGTGATTGTGGAATTTTCTGTTCCTGGGGAGGCGCTCTTGGCATTGCCGTTAAGTAGATAATTGTAAAACAGAGGCGGTTGTTGCTCACATACATTTCTGGGAGAAACTAAGATGCATGTGTGTGTGTGTGTGTGTGTGTGTGTGTGTGTGTGTGTGTAAAACAATGGCAAACTCACAAACAGTATGGTCTGCAGGCTTGAGAGGAAAACAGGAGTAGCACTGTCTCCAGGCCTTTGTGTGCATGTGACTCACGAGAGTCTGGCTTGTGAGACGCCTGAGGGTTGGCAGGAGAGGGAAAACAAAAAGAAAGTTTCGAGGCACAGGAAGAGAACTCCAGTCTGAACATTTTTCTATTATTACCAAAGTGAACTTGGTACAAATTTGGCCGAATCCAATTTGAGCTGCTGAACTGGGCGGTAAATCTCAGAAGGGCAGCCAGCTTCACCTGTCAGACTGTCAGTGCACTGTTTGTCTCAGCTCCTGCTGAACGAAATGAATAATGGCACCTGTGGTGCTTAATTTGACATTTCTGTTCCCACCTGAGCACAGAGGAGTTGTTAGAATAGCAAAATGTCCAGGGCCAGTGGGACCACAGGCATTCGAGAGACCAGTGTGCAGGATGCGCTGTTAATAAACCTATTGGCGTTAGTATATAATTTTCAAAAGTGCATATGTTTTTTGAGGAAAATTTCCATTAACATTTTCTTATTACACCAGATTTCTGTGCCTAAATCTCTTGCCCGAATAAAGCCGGTTATAGCTGGTTAGCTAAGTTCTTGCACGAAGCTATCCTGACACACGGAGTGCAAAGACCTGCCAGTGGGTGAAGAGCAGTCGGACTTCCTGCTCTCAAACCATACTGTGACCATCAGCCTGGAAAATGGGCAGACGGTATCACCATAAATCCCTTTTTTTCTCAATTCTCTCAAAATAGGAGCCGGTCAACCCAGTCAGGTTAGCCACGAATCACTTTGTAGACATCTCTGGATAGAGATAGAAATCTTGGTAAAATCAGAATTATTGAGAGACATCTATGATTTGTTCCCGTTCCCAATAACCCAGGGTCAGAGAGAACGTACCAATCATAAAAACTAGCCACTTACTCACAAGAACTGACGGCAATGGCTTCCCATTACACTGGGGAAGGATGAAAAGGGGAAAACATCAACTCACAAGTTGTGTTTTATTGTTTTAATTTTTCTCATGGCTGTAGGTCAGGCAGCAGCCATTCTCTGAGGGTTTTCAGGGCTCCTTCAAAGAGAAGGTGAGCAGCTGTGGCTTCTCTGTTACCTATAGTACAATCTTACTTTTTGTCTTTGCAATTCTTCAATCAAAAATAGTAGTAAGACTTTAAGGAAATATGTAGTTATAAGTTTAAAAATACAGTGGTCTCTTTTTTTTTCCTTCCTGCAGATTCAATAATCTTGAGCATACTATGATTTACAAATACTAAATGGAAAAAAAATTCTAAAATGAAACAAGTTTTAAATTGCATATCCTTCCGAGTACCTTGATGAAGCTCATTAACTCCTGTTCCATCTTGCCTGAGACATAAAGTAGCCTTTTATCCTGTGAATTCACTGCTCACCTATTGGTCACTTAGTTGCCATCACAGTTATCAGCTTGGCTGTTGCCAGAGAGCAATGGTAGTGTATAGCATTCAGAACTTCCTGGGTTTGAGCATTTACTAGTTAGCTGTCTTGATATACCTCTCAGTGGATAAGAGGGCACGATTAAAGTATGATGTGAACTCTATTTTTAAGAAATTCTAAAGACATAGTCAGATGGCAATACAGAAATAGTAGTAACTCTGATATCTATAGATGGTAGGATTCTAGGTTAGTTTTTTTTTTTGGTTTTTATTTTTTTCTTTTTGTTTTTTGTTTTTACTTTTTGTGTGATCTCTGGGTTTACTATTATAGCAATACTTTTGACTTTTGTGTCTTAAGAAAAGAAAGAGATCTGTAACCATCATGTGTTTTAAAACATTCATTCTTGGGCCGGAAAGATGGCTCCATGGATAAAAGCGCTTGCTGCACAAGCATAGGGCCTGAGTTGACATCTTCAGGACCCACGTGGAAGTCTAAGGCATCAGCATGTGCCAGAGGCAGAGACAAGGAGGCCACAAGGGTTTCTGGCAGCCAGCCGGGCTCACAGAACCGATGAGCTCAAGTTCAGTGGGAGCACCGACTCTGAAATAAGGTGACAAGAAAGGCACCAAGTGTCAACCTCTGACCTGTACACACACACACACACACACACACACACACACGCACACACACACATATGCACACACACATGCACACACACACATGCACATACGCACACACACGTTTAAATACTATAGTATTTTGGGGTACACAGAACTACTGAGGCATGTGATCAATAAGAATTAATAGTGTAAGAAATCGATGATATATATCAGACTGCATAATTATTTTATTTTAAATGTACTTATTTATTCACTTTACATCCTAATTGCAGCCCCCCTCTTCTCCTCCCAGTCCTCTCCCCAACACCCCTCCATCCCATTCTACTCTCTCCTTGTCCTCAGAGGTCCCCCATGGGTACCAATCCACCCTGGGCACATTAAGTCACTGCAGAACTAGGGGTATCCTCTCCCACTGAGGCCAAACAAGGCAGCCCAGTTAGGGAAATAGGATCCAAAGGGAAGCACCAGAGTCAGAGAGGCTCCCATCTCCAATTGTTGGGGGATCCACATAAAGACCAAGTTACGGATGTGCTACATATGTACAGGAGGCCTAGGGCCAGTTCATGTATGCTCTTTGGTTGGTGGCTCAGTCTCTGTGAGCCCCCATGGCCCCAGGTTGGATGACTCTGTAGGTTTTATTGTGGAGTCCTTGACCCCTCTGGATCCCTCAATCTTTTCTCCAACTCTTCCGTAGGATTCCTGAAGCTCTGTCTAATGTTTGTGTGTGGATCTCTGCCTCTGTTTCCCTCAGATGCTGGATGAAGCCTCTCAGAGGAGTTAATGCTAGGCTCCTGTTCTGCAAGCACAGTTTCAGGGACTGGTTCTCTCCCATGGGATGGGTCTCAAGTAGGGACAGTATTTGTTGGCCATTGCCTCAGTCTTGGCTCCATCTTTGTCCCTGCACATCTTGTGGGAAGGACACATTTTGGGTCAAAGGTTTTGTGGATGGGTTGGTGTCCTTATCGCTCCATTGAAAGTCCTGCCTGGCTACAGGAGGTGGTGATTTCAGACTCCACACCCCCATGGGGGAAGTCTATGACCCCCCCCATAGACTTCCTGGGGCCTCTCCAATCCCAGATCTCTGGCAAATCCCAGAGATGCCCCACACCTCAGATCTCCATTCTCCCACCAGGCCCCTCCCTTGCATTTGTCTGTAAATTTCATGATGTCATTGTTTTCAATAGCCAAGCAGTATTTCATTGTGTAAATGTACCACATTTCTTTATCCGTTTTTTTGGTTGGGGGACATCTGGATTGTTTCCAGTTTCTGGCTGTTATGAGTAAAGCTGCTATGAACATAATTGGGCAGAGTCTTTCTTGTATGATGGAGCATCTTTTGGGAATATGCCTAGGAGTTATATAGCTGGGTCTTGAGGTAGAACTATTCCCAATTTTCTGAGAAACCACCAGTTTAGTCTCCACAGTGGTTGTATAAGTTTGCACTCCCACCAGCAATGGAGGAGTGTTCCCCTTTCTTCACAACCTCACCAGCATGTGTTGTCACTTGAATTTTTTGATCATAGCCATCCTGATTTGTGTAAGATGGAATCTCAGGGTTGTTTTGATTTACATTTCCCTGATAACTAAGGACATTGAGCATTTCTTTAAGTGTTTCTCAGTCATTTAAGGCTCCTTTGTTGAGAATTCTCTGTTTAGCTCTGTGCCCCACTTTTTATTTGGGTTATATGGTTTGTTGGTATCTGGTTTCTTTTATCTATTTTGGATATTAGCCCTCTGTTGGATGTAGGGTTGGTGAAGATCTTTCCCATTCTGTAGACTGTCACTTGTCTATTAACTGCGTCCTTTGCCTTACGAAACAGACTGAATAATTTACCTCAATTCAATCAAATGAAAGATTCCTAAGATCTACCCATTCTATGTAAAGGTTCTTATGATATTATTATTAATTATTATTATTATGCTGATGATGATGGTGGTGGGGATGATTTGTGGTAGCAGTATTGGTAGAGTAGTAGTAATAGTGAGTGCTTTTGTTGGCTTGTGGGTTTGTGCTTGGGTCAAATGCTATCATCTGGTCTTATGTAACAGAGGTAGACTATCTGACTAATGCACTTTGTGGAGGTAGTGTTCTCATGTGCTCCCCCAAACACATGTTAATCCAATGATTCGGGACAGTGCCATCAAACTTACAGTATCCCTAAGTGACGTTGCACAGAGACACATGCAGAACTTGCTAACAGGCTGTCTTTACTCACTGCTTTGGAACTACGGAGGTTGGCCCCGAAGGCAGCTTGCAGGAGAAAGCAGCCCTCTGGCCAGAGCACAGTTCATGGAGCAAAGGTGATCATCACTTCAACTGGCCACAGAACAGCTGGGTTTCTGCAGAGGGGAGACCATGGCAAGACACGCACTGGCCTTTCATGATGCTGCAAAGGATTCCTGTAGGGCTGCGGACATCTTGAGGTCTCCCAGGTATTGCATTCATCGCAGGATCAAGAGCTAGCCTCAATCTACTGGAGCAGCATTAAAACTAAACACTTGACTCTTCCTGATGTGCCAGAGAATGCAGCATCAGGAAGGAAGATCCATGGCTTTCTGTCCCTCTTCTGTGTGATATTGTAGAGGAAAGGAAGTTCAAAGTCACAGAAAGAGAATCCCGGGGCAGGGGGGGGGTGCGGTATGGTCATTTTTAAATTGCTTTGTGAGTACTCTGAATGATCCCTTTTTGTGTAGTGGTGTGGTGGTGTTTGTATGGTGTGTGTGTGTGTGTGTGTGTGTGTGTGTGTGTGTGTGTGTGTGTGTATGTGTGTGTGTGTCTGTGTCTGTGTGTGTGGGCAATGTGCACATGTTTCCCATGTCCTGAGAGAGACTATCACTAAAAACATACCAACGCATTGATGAATCTTATAGTGGATTTGGAGTAGAGCAAATGCCAAGCCACAGCAAGGATTTTTAAAGGTAAGATATTCGAGTTTTGAGAACTCTCCTGATGACCATGAAAAGGTCATCAGAACCCGAATGCTGATGCATTTGGTGGACAGCTAAGCAAATTCAGTATATCCATGCAAAGTAGACTATCACATGCTACCGCTTGGATGAACCCTGAAGATGTAATGCTAAGTGAAAAAGAGAGACTCAACAGAGTCATCTATAAGCAACAGCCAGGAAAGGCAAATCTGGAGACTGGTGCTTGTCAGCTGGGACAGGAATTAAGTGCATAGGGAAATGAAGGGACTTTGGGTATGATGAAGATGTTCTAAAACTGAATTGCAGTGCCTACTGCAGACCTTATAAACTTCCTGAGCACAGTATTTTACATTTAATATGGATGAATCTTGTGGTCTATAGCTCATAATTCAATGACTATATTAAACTACAGACAAAATGGTCCAGAATACGCTCATTTATGAGACTGTCCACTGCTAGCCACTCCATTCATGACCTTTGTTTTTCTTTCTTTCTTTCCTTCCTTTCTTCTTCTTCTTCTTCTTCTTCTTCTTCTTCTTCTTCTTCTTCTTCTTCTTCTTCTTCTTCTTCTTCTCCTTCTTCTTCTCCTTCTTCTTTTTGAGATAGGGTTTCTCTGTGTAGCCATGACTGTTCTGGAACTTACTGTGTAGACCAGGCTGGCCTCAGAGATCTGCCTACCTCTGCCTCCCGAGTGCTGGGATTAAAGGCAGGCACCACCAACGCCCGGCCCACAACCATTTCTTACCCAGGTTATTTTAATAGTCTAACTGGAACCGCTTCCATCATTTAACCCTTAGGTTCTACTCTTCATAGAATTAGCAAAAGGATACACTGAAAATATAACGCCTTTGTAATGGGCTCAAGTTCCACTATAAATGAGCCTCAGAGTCTCCCTGTAGCCAGCAAGACCCTGACCTGGACCTGAGTTTATTAGTAGCCAGAGATGATCCAGGCTAGACTTAGAGGCTGGGGCTAGCTGATTCCATAGGTTACACTCACTCTATTGAGTGCTATGTGCACTGCACCAAAACAGCATCCAAAGAAAACTGGCTAAACAGCTCCCACTGAGCAAAGTTCTGTTGCTCTGTCCCCCACTAAACCAATTAATGGTCTTCCTGATTCTGAATTCCTGGATTCATTGCATGTTTTCAAGATTTGTGTTGAACATTAAAAAAAAAAGCTGCAATGGCATAGCTTCCTCACACCCATTCCTTTCAAGAAGCCAGCCCTACTCTCTTTTAGCCTGAAATAAGCACACTTTAGAAGAATTAAACAGCCCATACACTCACAAGTCCAATTTAAAGTCCAGATTATATGGTCAGGAATAAGGAAGATAGATGAACCCAGTTTTCACATTTTTTTCTTCCTTTAGAGGCAAATACATGACATATCATCACAGCAATCTGTGTGATTTGTGTAATCAGAAGAGAGCCACACTTTTGAAAAAAAATGTATTCTTCTGTCATACAACACATCTCAACTACACCTTCCCTTCCCTCCACACAAGCCCCCATATCAAGGCTGGATGAGGCCAGCCAGTAGGAGGACAAGGGTCCCAAGAGCAGGCAAAAGAGTCAGATGCAGCCCCACTCCCACTGTAGGAATCCAACAAAAACCCAAGCTAAACAACCACAGTATGCATGTGGGGGTCTTAGTGCAGACCCAGGCAAGCTTTGAGATTGCTGCTTCAGCTCTGTGACCACTATGAGCGCTGCTTAGTTGATTCTGTTGGCTGTGGAGAACCACACTTTTAAAAGTGTATCTTTGCTCAAATTTGTAAGCACAAAATGTCATCAAGAAAATTATGGTGTTATTTAAACCTGCTCTTGTTACATGTGAAGGGGCCTGCTCTGGGTTTCCTTTCTTCAGTGTCTTCTGACTTATATTGTTCATATGTGTGCAGGTATGTATATGTGTGTGGTGTGTGCTCATGCCTCTCAGGAACCACAATTCTTATGGAGATGAGTTCTCTGTTTAGCCTGGTGCTCACTGAGTAGACTAAGCTGTCTAGCCAGAAAGCCTCAAAGCTCCTCCTGTCTCCTTCTCCTCTGTGCTGGGATTACAAGATCACTCCCATGCGTGGCTTTCTTAGATCGGTTCTGAGATTGAATTCAGCCTTCTTGATTGCATGGTAAGCTGCCTCCCCAGTCAATAGCAACAACATATTGATATACCATAGGCACAGTGGCCTTAAGACATCCTGACCATTTTAGTGATGAAGGGAAAAAAAAAGGACAACTCCCATGGCAATGACAGCATGATCTACCTCCGAAAAGTCACTTAGGAAGCCACCTCTGTGGAAAGGCTGTCCTTGAATCTACGGAGACAGTCCTATACTGAAGATGGTGCTGTTGCCAGGATCTTACCAACTCCATAGAAACATAGGTAAATCATCTTCCTTCAACCCACCTTCTGAATTCTAGAAAGGAGGGAATAAGATAATGGAGCTGTAGCTGAAAGTCATCACTATGGTTACCTCTGGAGTAAGAGTAAGCATCCTTCAACCAATTAAACCTAGCCTAAGTAGGAGCTTGGCACAAATCTAACATGATGCTTAATATACATGTGCATCGTGCCATAATCATAAAGAAAAGCTGGTTATGTATTTCAGAGTTGTGGGACTCTCTGCCAAAAGAGATCATTCTTCCTGTTCTTAACCTACAACTATCTTTATAAAATAATTTAAGCTCTTTGCAGAATATTCATGTGGAGTCTCTAGGGTTCTTCTCCCAGGACACCTCAGAGTCTCACTGCCATGAAGAAGGCAAAGGCTGTGCCATGCGTTCTTTCCAAACAAGAGAGTAAAAGAAGCTACCTTCTGACAGAGAGCAAGAATTCAGCCTTGGTAGTACCTGTTGTCAGAACTCATTGCCTCTTCATATCACCTGGGTTAGCCCTAATTGGCTCACAGCCCTTGTCTGGCTATGGTATCTGTCGGGGTGGGGGGACTTCCCCATCACCGCACATGAACTTCCGTGCTTAGGGTCATCAAATCTTCAAACAGAATCATTTCCCAGTATCTCAAGAGAAAGCATAACGCAAGAACTGTTGTAGGTCTTCTTCCAGCCAGCAAAGCCTATCCCACCCCGATTTCTGAGAACGTTAACACAGAGAAGAGATCACAAATCAGCCCAAGGCACCTGGCATTCTGCTTTGTAAACAGTGGCAACTCAACATAGGCACATGGTGTGTTATGTTACTAAACTCTTATTCACATCCTTTCTGCTTAAAAAAATAATAATAAATACAGAGATAGATGTCTCAGCAGTTAAGATCACATGCTGTTCTTGCAGAAAGCTTGAGTTTGGTTCCAGTACTCAAACAGCAGTAACTCCAGTTCCAGGAGACCCAATGCCCTCTCTGGATTCCATGAGCACCAGGCACTACATACAGGCAGACAAAACACTTACACAAAAAAAAAAATAAATAAGTCTTTAAAACACATTAAGTACTTAATGCAGTATAGTCAAAACTCTATTGACTAGCAAGATGGATGTGGGGAGAGGTACTTGCCACTTGCAAGCCTAATGACATGAGTTCTATCATCCAAACTGGTGTAAAGGTTGTAGGAGATGTTACTCCCTGGCCTGGCCTGCACATACATGGTGCAGTATACATTCCCAAACATACATCATGGGTGAGTTTTTATCTCAACACTAACGCCTGAGACAGGCTGATCACGTCCTTTTGTCCTTATCTGTAACATAACCTTTGCTGCTCCTCCCACCTCCTCTTTCCTACCTTTTGCTGTGACACTTTGGTGTATTAATCCAAGTCCAACAGACACTTATAGGCAAGGGCACTTGATATTTCTTATTTTTAGGGCATCAAGATAATGTATCTGTATGGTGTGCTGGGACTTTTTCCGATGTGTGCAATTTTCTTTGGCATACTGACCTTGATCTATATTGACAAGACAGGTGGAGAAATACATCAGCAAGTAAAATGAAAAATACTCGTAATCTTTCATCTTTCCCCATGATTCTGTGTTTTATCTGAAGCACACAGGTGATTATGATTAATAGTGTGCTAATGCCTTGAAATCATTTTTTCAAAGTAACATGACTCAAAATGAGCTCTCTACATTTCTAACCACCCTAAACCCTGAAAATAATTGGCCTACCCCCTCAATTATGTCAACTTCAACTCTCCTGTGTCCTTCACGAATGCCAGTCTTGAACATAATAAAAAATACAGTGAGTTACGCAATGAATCCCTTTCAACTTTTTGTTAAAATACAGCACACGTGTTAGAAAGCATACATACATCATAAATGGGTGAATTGTATGATGTTAACAGGCTGTGCAAGTAGCTTCAGATCATGCACAACACTCAAACCACACCATGCAATCTGCTAACAAATTGGACATTCATCATCTCCTGTATCAACTAACACAAACCTACAAAACCCAAGCTTATGTAGTTGTGCCAGTCAGTTTTCTGTCACTATGACAACATATCTGAGAAAATCAACTTGGAGGAAGAAAGTTTATCTGTCTCACGGTGTCAGAGGGCTCAGTCCATGGCTATTGGGCCTCGTTTTCTGGACTTGCAATATGGCAAAACATCAAGGTGGGAAGTGCTCGGTGGAACAAAGCTGTCCATCTCACAGGAACAAGAAGCCAAGAAAGGCAAAAGGAAGAGACCAGGATAAAATACACCCTGCAAAGGCATACTTCCAATTCCCTACTTCCTCCATCTAGTCCCATCTCCCAGTGTTTCTACCACCTCTCAATGGCCCATTTGATTATTTATTAGTGGACTAATCTACTGATGGGATCAGAGCCGTCAGGATCCATCACCCTCTAAAAGGTGTCATCTCCAAACACAGCTGCATTAGGGACCAGGATTCACTCACTTTAGTACCCCCAGTGCAAGATTTGAGAGTCATTTCAGCTACAAAACGGAACACTATATTTATTTTGATCATGTAAATACAAGTTACAAACCAAATATGCAAATAAGCACAACTCCACTGGCAAATACGGAAGGATTGCTGGTCTGCATAGCTGCAGCCACGAGATACTTCTGCTGTTGACAATCAAAGTGATTCTCATTCCTTGAGACTCAAAACAACTTCTTCCAAATAAACATGGCGTACAATGTATTATAATATGCTAATAACTTAGAGAAATCTCAGTCAAAGAAGAATAGTAAGAAGAACCACAAAAATAACTAAAATAATTGTGCCATTGAGCTAATCATCAACTTTCCTATCCTACAAGTTAAGTGACAACATCAGGACTTTTTCCACTCCAGGTGTCAAGTTAATGGCACCATGTCTAAACAAGCATTTTATCTTCTCTGTCTGTTTAGTAATAGTCCTGGATAGTTTTATGTCAACTTGACACAACCTAAAGTCATTTGAGATGAGGGGATCTCAATTAAGAAAATGTCTCCAGAAGACCCAGCTATAAGCAAACCTGGAGGTTACTGTCTTAATTAGAGATGGATAGAGGAGGGCCCAGCCCACTGTGAGTGGTGCTATCCCTGGACTGCTGGTCCCGGTTCTATATGAAGGCAGGCTGAGCAAGGCATGAGGAGCAAGCCAGTAAGCAGCACTCCTCCATGGCCTCTGCATCAGCTCCTGCCTCCAAGCCCCAGCCCTGCTTGAGCTCCTGTCCTGACTTCCTTCAGTGATGTGCAACAACGTGGAAATATAAGCCAAATAAATCCTTTCCTCGCCGCCTTGCTCTCTGTCATGGTGTTTCGTCACTGCAATAGCAACTTGAACTAAGGCAGTGATGTCCCCCTCGAAGCCCGCCAGTATAGCTCTTGTATCAAGTTGCCCTGAAGTGCAAGCTGAACCTCCTTCCCAAAGTAGACAGCAGCATCTTTGTCAGTGAGGGCAGCAAATGGGATTCAAGCCCCAGGTTTCTCTGTTGATGAATGCATGGCTGAGGTCTGTAGACCACCAGACAACGGCCTGCTTATCTGAGACATGATTTCCCTCAGGTACCCGGAATATCAGCCTCACTGAACATCTACAAAAGTTTACCACAACTCCTTCCAACCATGGGTCTTACTGACGAAGACAAAGACACGAGGTTCTGTGATGAAGCCAAGCACATAACGTGATTCCAAATCCCTCTCCTACTTCAGCTGTAAGACTGACCGTTCAGCTGCCACTGACGTCAAAACCTGAAGTTTTCCTCCTAAAATGTTTCAACTCTTTGGAGTTGCTGGAGAGGTGGCTAGCAGTTAAGAGCACGTCTTGCTCTTTGCAAAGAAGTTGAGTTTGGGCACCCACATGGTACACATAAACTCATGCAATCTCACATGTGCACACATGCTTTCAAAAGTAATATTTAGAGTGCTTATGAGGTAAAGCTAACTTAAGTCTCAGAAATATTTCCCTAAGCAACTCTTGGTTCTATTAATACTTGTCCTTTTTTTAAAATGACTTCTTAGTTGTCATCTTAATTCTGCTGGCCATATGCCCTCTTGAATGCATATTTACATATTTACATTGTACCATGAGCAGATTTAAAAATTGAGCCCTGCCTTTATGAAGGTTATAGTGTGAGAGGCAGAGTGATCAAATGAACAACAAACCTGTCTTGGTCTTTTTTAACTCCACAATGTCTACCATTTTGTTTTGTTTTCTTTCATTTGCTTAGGTTCAAATCTTACTTATCTTCTATGACCCAGCTGGAAATCTCATTATCCAAAGTTACGCTGACCAACCCAGCTATCCCCCAGTGACCTGAACCTTTGCAGAGCCCCATACATCAGTCAAAGAAATATCTAAGTGCCAACCACCACAGGCAACTCACAGCTCAAGACAGATATCAGCAATTGATCACAGAATTCTTCCTACCAAGCCAGAAAGTAACTACAAGATCTCAGGCAACACAGAGAGCCAGACATCCACTACCAACCAAGATGAACAGAGTCTTTGAAAAATCTACCATCATCCTTAGTCCATTCCACTTACTATATGATTATCAGTGTCCTTCGTCTATTTTGCCCTTAGGTCTCCGCACAAATCAGCTACTACCTAAATGGCTATCAGAGGTCATACTGATGGTCCTTTTAATATCTCTGAGATAACAATAGTTTGAGCAAAGACCATTGGAAAGGCCTTGTTGTAAGTATAAATTACTAAACCAAGAACTTCCAATTATCTGAAGTATGAAAACTCGACAAATATCTATAATTCAGGACAGAATAAAGTGAATGCTAAAGATAGGTCTGGAAGTTGAGGAAAAACCAATGCCTATGACTATGATATAGCTTGTCCAATTTTCCCATCCCCCTCTCCTCTACTCATCCCCTCTGTTCAGTCCTCAGAGAAAAGTTCCACTCTTCCTTCTGACCACATTTAGTGAGACTAATTATTGCCTCACTCTGGCCACAAGATCTTTATTTCTTCATATTACAATGAGAGATTTCTTTTGCCCATCTTGTCAAAAACAACCCTCCCAAGCCATGTCCCAAGCTTCAGGAGTGTGCTACTATTTTTTTTTTAATTCTTAGAACCAAATACTTGAAAGAAATAATGTAGTGCGAAGACTATTTTGTCTCATGGTCTTGGAACATCATCCATGGCTCTGGTACCTGGTGTCTGAGGTAAGATAGAGTAGTACAGGAATGGAATGCAGTGACAGAACTGATCATGTCATGGTGATCCGGAAGCAAACAGAAACAAGGGTCAGGGCACAAGATGTATCCTTTAGTTATAAACATCTTCCAATGTCATCATAGTACGACATCACCAAGGAGTTAATCCATTCATTGGTCAAAACGCTCTGGATGCAATCACTTCCCCAAAACTTACCAGCTAACAACCAAGCCTTCCTGTGGAGGCTGAGGAGGGCATATCAGAGTCAAAGAGACAGATAATTGTGCAGTCTCAATAATTATGCCATGCAACACAGTCTGACAGGAATTCAAGACACATGCCCTGCCTTTCACCCTCAGGTCTCCGGGTCTCCATTTTAATGTATACCAGCTCCCAGGGCTAGAAAGTCCTGTGGCCTCTCCCTCCCATGATCAAACCCCAGCATTCCTGATGTCCCTTCTGAACCTTTGCTTTCACCTCATTTCTCTTTTCCCTCATTACAGATTCTTCTCTTGGCTCCTGTTTGCCTCCCACTGCTGTATGACAAATCCCTTCTAAAATAACACAGATGACTCACCAGTGGATACTTTTTTTTCCCCGTTTATATGTCCCTTTCCCCCAACCTCCCAAAGGGCATAAAGAGTTTCACAGATATTTGGCCTATTTCTAACCCTGTTCTTCTAAAAAGGATTGCCCGTCATAGGGGAATAAAAATGTAGGTTGGGTTTTGTCCTAATTACTCGCATATCAAGCTGATACACAGTGTTTCTCTGCCCATGACTCTTTCCTTCTTGTCTCTCTCTTCCTGGTGATTATACCTTCCAATGGATTTACCAGATCCCACAGCAGAAGTTAGACCAAAATCTTGCTAGTCCATGGTGTTGTTTCTTAACCAATCACACCAGCTGAAAACCTCAGAGCAGCCTCAGTTTATCTCTCAGGTCCATTCCACATCCAGTAGGTAGCCAGACCCCTGCCTCCTTCTGCATATTCCCACACCTCTCCCTGCTCCAACTCAGACCAATGCAATGATCACTTCTCTGGTCCCCACTGAAGCCAGACAAGGCAGCCCAACTAGGGGGAAAGGGATCCAAAGACAGGCCACAGAGTCAGAGACAGCCCCCGTTCCCATAGTTAGGGGAGCCACAGGGAGACCATGCTGCACATCTGCTAAAGGCATAGTTCTCATGTCAGCTCTTCTGCAGAACTTTTTTTTAACTTTCCAAGAGTGCCTTTAAGTGCATCCATCAAACAACTTCCTATAAGTTATTATTCTACAGATCTTACCTATGTCATTTTCTAAGTAAATAAAATCTGAGCCATATTACAAGTTCCTGACTTAGGCCCCCAGATCTTTGTGTTTTTCAGCTACTCAACATTGAGTATTTATTAGATAGGTGTGGGGGTGCACACACATGTGTTTATATTCATAAAAACTCATTAGAAGCCTATCATGTTCCAGTATTATACCACATAGTAGATAGTAGGTATATATCAAGTTCACAGCCCCAGCTTCAACTACTAAGACAAATCAAGTCAAATGATACTTCTGGGAAATGTAAGCAATAACAGAGATAAGCCCAGGAGTCAATCAGGCACTTGGGAGGGACCTCATCTGGACACATGGCATCAGATGAGAGAAGCCCTTAGTTTGCCTGCCTTGAATAACTTTGATGGCTGTCGAAGGCTTTGTGACAGCTGAGTAAAATCCTATTCTTACATACTTTGCAGGAGCTCTCAACAAGTACTCGGGTACTGAATGAATCAAGACAGGCTTGGGTTAGGATTCTCTATAAGTACATTAATGTTGGGCGTATTCCTTCTCATTCATAACGGCTACTTCCTGAAGGCAGTTAGCTCCGATTTTTGTCTGCAGATCTGATCTTAGCCTAGCCAGCAAATAATGGACATCTTAAGATAAAAACCCGTAAATGTGATTTGCTTGTATGCTGGTCCTGGTTCTCATCATCAGAGCAAACTGGAGAGGAGTTGATGACCTGGACACTTGGCATGGACAGCTGAGCCCACCAGGTCAAGCTCAAAAGTCAATAAGCTCAGAGTCACCTGCTATTGTCTTCTTATCCCTTGTCTTGCTCTCTATGCTACACTTCTCACCAACCAACCAGTAGAATCACACACACAGAGAGAGACTTTAAAATGAAGCACACGCTCAATAGGATGGGAGACAGGGCCTTCCTGTGTCTCCAGTATCTCCCCAGCCTCCCTTTTGTCCCTTTGCATTGCTTGTAGCCTCCATTTTGTTCCTCAGATAGAGTAAATGCTTGCATTTTGTTGGGATAATCTTTTTGTGCACTGTGGGAAGATTTTCTCTGTATATGCAATCGTTGACTGCTAACCCGGCAGAGGGCTGAGTACTGTCCGGACTTCAGTACTGTGATTTTTATACATGATCCCCTGACACCTGTTTTGTAAACACTCTTCTTCCCTCACCTTTTGATTTGTTTAATAAAGAGCTGATGGTCAATAACTAGGCAGGAGAGGAAAGGAGGGACTTCCAGGCAGAGAAGGGGTCTCTGTGGGAAGACTCAGACATGGGGATTTACCAGTGTGACATAGAGAGGGCAGGTGCTAGGACTGAATGAGAGAGAGGTAACAGGCCTGTGGCGGGATGTAGACCAGGATTTGCTGGGTCAGAAAAGCTAAGAATCTGCCCAGATATAGAGCAACACACCTCCGGGTCTTTATTCATCTGCTGGTGAATCCAAACCTGCCCCGCTAGGGACTTCCTTCACACGTCAAGGTCTTTCCCCCCAGCAATCTTTTATATATGGAATGTACTGGAACTGGACAACCCCGACTCATTCTTCTGGTCTTGGATTCTCTTCCAAATGAAAGCTGCTCTGACCTTGCCTATGTGCTAAGAGCTAAGCAAATTTGCTCCTGCGCACCCGAGGCTCTGCATTCCTTAGAAGCTCACATGTCACCCTGCATACGTTTGTGTCATCTCCACTGCAAGCTTCCTGTACTTATGGGATGAAAGACAAGATGCCTGGTTTCACCTCTGCCTTGCTGTGTTCTGCGAAGCCCTGGGAATGCACAGGCTGGAGGGGTCGGTGAAGGAAGCCTCCAAATCCTGAGTAAAGTAAAAGGAGAGAATTTATCAGAGTGAAGAGAAATGTGTTCTGCTCGCTGCTAGGTTTTTCAGCTCTAGTACTTATCAGCCCCTCAGTACGCTTAATTATAGAGTGATTAAGGGGGTTACATAAGAATATTGTGTCTACTTGAGTCATCTGGTCATTATGCTTTTCTCAAATAGAAGTTCTTGGGGGAGCTGACTTCTGAAGAGAGTGCAACTGAATAACGGTTCAAACATGGAGCTCCATTTCCAACTATTCAACCCGAATTCTGCCTATCAATGATCAACAGCCTTTGAGAAAGCTAATGAACACTTTTTTATCTCTTCTATTTTGTCCTTAATTGAAATTTGTCATGTGATCAAGTGAATCATTGTTAGCTAAGCAAGAAAGTAGCCTTAACTATTTAACAAGAATAAAACATGGGACTGGAGAGATGGCTCAGAGCTTAAGAGCACCAGCTGTTCTACCAAAGGTCCTGAGTTCAATTCCCAGCAACCACACGGTGGCTCATAGCCATCTATAATGAGATCTGGTACCCTTTTCTGGCCTGCTGGCTCACGTGCAGGCAGAATACTGTATAAATAATAAACAAAACAAATAAATAAAATATTTGTTAAGCAAAATTCTTTAAAACTGAGAAATCATAATATTTAGCTCATTGTTCATCTTATTGTCATTATGATCCCCTAGGGTCTGTGAGTCATTTGGAAAGCACAATATATAATTAAACCATAAAATCAGGGGTCAAGAAATGATGCAGTGTGGTAGAGCCCCAGCTGTTCTTCCAGAGGACCCTGGCTCACTTGCCAGCACACACATCAGGTGTCTTGCTACTGCCTATAACTCCACTTCCACAGGATCTGATGCTTTCTGATCTCCTTAGGCATTTGTATACATGTGCTACACGTAAACTCACAAAGGTGCACATACATACATTAAAAGTGAGTTAATAAATTATTTTTAAAAATCAAGAAATCACTCCTCATCTTCTGTGACTTTGTTAGTTTTCCACCCTTAAGGGAAGTGTTGCTGCTTATTAAGCTCTTGTCCTCATTAACATATCTTTGAAACCCACTGTGGACAAATGGCAACGGGGAAGAACAGGCGGTCCGACCTTTAGCTGGGAGGTGATGTTTTAGTGGTTTCTACTCTGGTTCTCTGCACAGACAGGAGTGAACCTGTTCAACAGATGCCCAGTGGTTCTTAATATTTCTCATTGTCCCCTTAGGAATTCTTCAACTCAACTACAAAGATAAGGCCAGTTCGTGCTCTTCAGCCAGCTCAACAAGCAGGTGTATATCATCAGCTTATTGGATACTAGACCCATAAAATAGAGTCAAATCAGCCATTTAATGAGAACACAAGAAAGTATAAGTTTGGGGTGTTGAGTGACCAAACAAATATTCAAATAAAACTGTACTGTAAATTCTTATTTCCTTGGGAGAGTTTCCATGTGGGAATGTTTAGGAGTATTGAGAACACATAGCGAGTAATGTGGAGCTTAGACAATGGTAAGTAGAGTGTTGCCAACAGTAGAATCCATCCCCAGGAAGTGTGATGACTGCTTCATTGACAACATATTGGCTTTTACTTGAACAATCTACCATGAGGTAAGAGAATTCTCTTGAAGTCAGGCCTGAGTGGAGCCACTTACTGAGCTATTGTCTCTCAGGACGAGAATGGAAGGACAACTGGATGATCTCTCACCGCTTTTATAAATAATACTCTGCTATGAAACTGAGATGAATCATGAATTGGCACAGGCACAGGTATAATTTGCAGCTCACTTTTAAAGAACTGTTACAAGCTGAGCTTCAGAGTGATGAAGGCAGCTTTCATCTTTAATGAACATTGGTCCAAGGGTCTCCTATTGTGGACACTAGAAGCACAGCAGGGGGACAGAGAGAGAGAGAGAGAGAGAGAGAGAGAGAGAGAGAGAGAGAGAGAGAGATCAATGAAACAGAAATAAAACAAGTGATATATTTATTACTTTTCCCTTTGTATAATAAATCAAACATAAAACAATCCTCAATAATAAATATTTATTACTTATATTTAAAATGAGTGTGGATGCCATTAAAATAATGATAACTTTATTCATGCAACACTTTCATTAAAGGTAAGTCTCGCATAATTAGTCCTTGAGCTTGTGAGCTGAGCTGAGCTGCTCGGCTAGTCCTGGAGGCTATTTCCCAGCCAGGGATGTAGCTGTGCTGCTGGTCCTCTGGGCTCTCGTGGGGATGGTTTTACCCATTCTCTTTCTGACCCTGGACCTGCTGTCCACGCTTTTCACTGCGTCTTTCACCCATTTCACTTGTGGATCAGCACAGTATTTTCGTCCTCCTTTGGTGACAAAACTGTAATGCAAGGAAAAGATAGCATTAGCCACACTGTCCAACGAAAGAGAATGTATACATAAGTTAGCAGAAGACACCACCTCTCAGAACCATCCGTGAGCTCCTTCCTTCTGCTGTCTACTTTAGTAAGGGAGAGAAGTCCCCGGGTGACAGCCAGCTCTTGGTGGCTGCAGTTCACCAGTATATCAAAACCTGGAGCTAACCTGAATTCTTAGGACCATCTAGTTCACCTGTTCCATACCTCCTTCCCCTTCCAATCTAGTGCCACTCATCCCTGTGGGAGAATCAGAGATGACCTGGGTGAACTTCTAAAAGTGGTACTCTGTAGGTTTGCATCACAGAGAGATTTTTTTTTCCTTCCGGAAGACAGTGGTACCATGTGAGGGAGTTCTGGATGTGTTCCCTTCACATATAGCCACATATAAGGTGTGCCACTCTATGCAGTAAGCCTCCTACATTAGTGTGGCTGTTTAGGCAAGTCCTAGCCTGGGCTGTCCATCTATTTTTCTATGCAGACTCATCAATTGAGCAAGTGAAGAAAAGGGGGTTATAGTTTCTTAACAATCGTCATTAGGTAGGACAGTAAGAAGACAAGATTACTATAGACAGAATGGGCTATCGGCTAAGCTCAGCTGCCCTCCAAGTTGAGCCACTTTTGTTGAGGTGGGCAGCTACTGTGCTTCCAGGTGGAAACCGCAGTTTAGAGCAGACACTCACATTATCGCTTTCACAATGCCCTCCCTGGTGGAATAGGTCTTGATGATTTGAACTGGCAGCGGCCGGGATTTGAAGCTCACACAGATGCTCTCTTCTAAGACTTCAGTCCCCACACCTAGGAAAAGGAAAAGGAAACATAAATAAAACTGTAACTCGACAAGTAACAAGTTCAAAGTCTCTTATTAAATGACTCTAAAATGTGACACGAGTATAAAACTACTTGCTTCTTTGGGGAAGAAATAATTCACATTGGCACCCCAAGTCTCCCGCCCCCCCCCCCTCCGCCGCCATCTCTCCCTCCCTTCCTCCAAGACAGAGTTTCTCTGTGCAGCCTTCACTATCCTGGACTCACTTTACAGACCAGGCTTGCCTCGAACACACAGAGATGCACTGGCCTCTGCTTCCCTGAGTGCTGGGATTATAGGCATGCACCACCATGCCCAGCTCCCAAGTCTCTTATGTATTCTATATTGTGGTAAATGTCTGTCTAATTTTAAAAGTTATATCAGTAGTATTGTTTCAGGAATTTCATAGTAAAACTAACAAGGTGGCCCGGCATGGTGGTGCATTGCTTTAATCCTGGCATTAGAGATCAGAGGCGGGTGACTCTGACTTCTGAGCCAGCCTGGTCTACAGAGTGAGTTTGGGGCCTGCCAGGACAGTGTAAATGAGACATTGTCCCCAAAACAAACAAATAATAACAAGGTAATATCCATCTTTACATATTTTCGTTAATACAACCATGACAGCAGAATTTGCAGGGACACTCTCAATAGCTACTTGATTAGGTGTCCTTTTGTGTCCCAAATGTCAAAGGCACTAATTCAGAGATGGGCATCGACCCTGTTTATGGAGCACGTGTAATAGCGAGGTAGTCAGGAAACTTAGATAAAAAAAAAAGTGGTGTGATAATGATTTGAGCCAGCTAATATTCAAGGGAAGAACACAGTTCACTTTTGACTGAACAAATAGACATGTTCTCATTTTTAATAGTCCATTGTGAAACATGGAAGGAAAGAGTTTCTCAGGATTCATCCCCAAAGGAGTGGACCAAGGCAGACAGCTGAATTCTTACATTTATAGCACTACCTTCCAACGCACAAGGAAGCACTAGGAGAGTCAATGAGATTAAGGAGTTGGTAAAAATCTAACTATGCAAAGTGTCTAAGTGGTCAATCCCCACGTAGCTGGAGCCGCTGCTGTGTGCTTCACGGCTGCAGAAGAGCTCGTCTTCATCGATAACAATCAAATTGGAGCCGTAGTGTTGGCACCACAGGAAGCCATTTGTCTACAACTAAAAGCTGTTTGCTCACCACACTTCTTCATGGCTCCTTTCCTTTGTTCTGGATGCCTTTCTGCGTGTTCCCTACCCTGCCAGTATCATTTTATGCTGAGCTCCTCTGGACTCAGTAGAAAGAAAGAATCTGGCCTCTGCTAGCGTTCCTTCACTGCTTAGGAACACTATTTCTCTGTGTCAGGTGTACACTGTTGCCCAAGGCCGGCAGAACTCTACTGTCCTCCACATCTAAAAATTTGCTGTTTAAAGCATTTGCAAAATTAAGCCAAAGCAAAGATTAGCTTTTGCCCCACTTGACACACGCTAAAACACCACCAAGGTTTACAAAACTCCTTTAAGTAGGAAATTTGGAAACCTGAGCAAAGACCACAGTTCTCCAGCTCCTGCAGACCGCCGCTATGGCCGATCCGATCCCCTCCAGACAGTACCCCTGTCAGCTCAGCTAAATGCCATTCCTCTAGCAGCATGAGACCTAACTGACTATTCTTGAAGGTTTTTTTTCTTCATCCATATTTCTTCTTTTACCCAATGTCAAGGATCACCAGACTGTGTCCCTTACGCCTTTGTATGATAAAGTTATGGTATTACAGTCTTAAGTGCAGAGAACAGAAGACAAATAGGTCTATAAATTAGCTCTAGCCAGTAGGAAAAGGTGACCTTGTAGGAAACACTGACTGAACAGTCAGCCATGGCACAGCGCTTCTGCATCTCACCTGGGAATATCACCCAGGTTCATTTGTCAGGAGTGCAGACTGTCTGTTACACATTATCAAAGGCTGTCGTACAAACCCAAGATGCCTGTCATAAACCATGATATTCACGGCAATATCGGCCAACTCCTCTATTTAGCTGAGAGTAATATTGATTTCCCTGATAGGAATATATATGAGCTTGTGGTCATTTCTTGTTTGACTTTTTCAAGTAGAAAACATTGATTTGCTTCCAATCATACGTCCTTGGGCTCCTATCCCACTGTGATAAAACTCTAAGAGTCTGAAAACTTATCAAATCAAAATTAAGTAAACAAAAGCAAACCACCCATTTAAAATCACTGCCAGAATTAAAAAAAAAAATATTATCATAAGAATAGCTAATGTAATTAAATAGTCATCATAAAAAAATCAGATTTAGTCCATTTTAATTCTCCTCACAGTGTTGCATTTATAGACATAATATAACATTCAATTTTAAATAAATCAGCATGAGTACCGAATGGCTGAGAGCTGGAACTGGTCTTCCCATTCTGCGTGTGGGAAGTCTGAGGCTTCCCTGGGGCGAGCAGGTCATTGTAATCAAAACCCAAGTCAACCCCAGTATATGAGCCCAACTGTGCTTTATCCTGCTGAAAGGCGCTTGGCTTACCTGCTACAATGTACGTGGTGAGGCAGCAGATTCCCAGCAACGTCAGGAGGAGAAGTCTCATGGTTGAGATCTTCCTGAGCTGTGCAAGAAAGAGTGTGGACCAGCCTCCTCAGCAGCCCCTTTTTATTTCCCCTACTGGTCAGCACACTTCCTGTGTTGAGAGGGGGCTTTCAGGTGGGTGAGGAACCATGGAAAGTCTTTGCAATGGTGATGACTTTTTTTTTTTATTTAAGCACAAGTTCCTTTGCCGTGTTCATACCGACATGAGGCCTTGTGGCCTTTCCCTCTCCCCCCGCTGTGGTTAATGTGTCAGTGAGGCTGTGTGCATGAAACGAAATGTAGTTGCCTCCTTTACAGCTGTGAGTCTAAAGTCAGATCTTCCGTCCCGAAGGCCAGTGAGTGTCACGGTTCAGTGTGATAACTGGGCAAGGGAAATGAGGTGGTGTGGCCATTGTGGTCTGTCCCACCTGCCTCCTGTGACAGAAGCCTTCCACTACCACAGCTCAGCCCCTGAAACTCCTGCCTGACTGCCCAGGAAACCAAAGCACCACAGCTGCTGCTCAGCTTTCTCCTTCCTTTTCTTCTCATTCCTCCTCTCTCCCTGTATTCCTATTTCTGCAAACTCCTGGAGGAGGAACAACAGCATTATCTCTACGTGTGTTTGCTCTTTGAAGCACACACAGAGATAGTTACGTTTATTGAGGACAAACGGCAGCAGCACATCTCTCTCTAGGCATGTTTGCTGTTTGAGGCAAACTCACAGAGCTGTAGTAAAGTTTATTGAAAGATTGCTCGGCAATCTTATCTTTAAAAAACATGAGAGAATTGTACCCTTCGAGGGGCTGGAGAGACGGGTCCGTGGTTCAGAGTGTTTGCTGCTCTTACCAGGATCAGAGCGTCATTCCCGGCACCCATGCCTTGCTCTCCACACCCACTTAAAACTCCAGCTCTGGAGAATCTGATGCCCTCTTCCCTACCTCCATGAGTACCAGAGCACAGGTGCAGGTAGACTCGTGTGTGTGTGTGTGTGTGTGTGTGTGTGTGTGTGTGTGTGTACATACATACATATATATGAAATGAAAATTCCAGTAGCTTTCCTTTTATTGGTATAATATGTTTACACAATTGCTATCATTACATTTGCTGTCTTGGCATCAATTTAAATAGCTTCTCTTGTTTCTCGGGTCTTCACTTTTCTACTTTGAGCAAGCACATTCACACATTAAACACTCTTCTGTCACTGTGACTAAGATATATCTGTAAGGTTATTTTTCAGTAATATAATCTGATCTATCCCTTTAACAATTTGAAGATAAAATATTTGGTGAAATCATATCACTGTATTTATAATTTTTGTTTTCTTTGTATAATCTTCCCAAAATATAGTTTTCATTTGCAATATCTTCAGCAGAACTTGAGTATATCAGTTACACCAACCTTTCTGGTACTCCGCTTTGGGTTTGCTTCTTATTTTATATGGCTATCAATAAAATGCATTTATTAATACTGTGTGTACTATAAGGTTTTGTTATTAATATTGGAAATATGGAAATAAATTTATATTTCCACAAACATCATAAGTTAATCTTTAAGAAATTTTTCATTAATAGCATTCAATCTAGGCAGAGTTCACTCTGAACGTTCAGAATGTATTTCAAACTATTTCCACAACTGTACCACTTAAACTCTGAACACATTTGCCATTTAAACTGCTTCTTCTCCTTCACATGAACTAATTAGTGTTCTGTTCCAAATTCCAAATATAAACATGTAAAGCCATCTTAGACTCACACATTGTTAATAGGAGTGGTGGTTAGTAGAACTATTATGGAGAACAGTGCCAGGCCCCTCAGAAAACTTAAAAATAAAACTACTGAGCCAAGTGGTAGTGTCCCATGCCTTTAATGCCAGCACTGGGGAGGCAGAGGCAAGAGAATCTCTGAGTTCAAAGCCAGCTTAGTCTACAAGAGAGAGTTCCAGGACAGCCAATGCTACACAGAGAAATTCTGTCCCCAAAAAACCAAGATAGATAGAGAGATAGATGATAGATAGGTAGATAGGTAGAACTACTGCATAATCATTATACAGAATGCTGTGTTTGGCTCTCAGAAAACTTAAAAATAAAACTACTGTGTAATCCTGCAATTCCATTGCTCTCAAAAGAAATAAAAATAATTTGTGAGGGAGGATCTGCACTTCAACATTTATTTTAGCATGATTAGAAATAACCAAGACATGGAATCACCCTCCACGTCTATCAGTACATGAGCTGATCTAGAAAATGGGATACCCTATGAGCATATACAGGGGGAGGAGGTCCCCCTCAGTCACAGTCATAGGGGAGGGGAGTAGAGGGAAAATGGGAGGGAGGGAGGATTGGGAGGATACAAGGGAGGGGATAACCATTGAGATGTAATATGAATAAATTAATAAAATAAAAGAAAATGGGATAAATGAGCAATAATGTATAATGTTAAGTGATATAAGCCTGGCACCGAAAGACAAATACTCTATGACCTCACTCACAGGCTGGATATTTTTTAAAGTTATAGAAACAGCATAGAATGATGGTTGACAAGGACTGAGAAGAACTGGAGTGACACTAGTCATGGGACACCCACTATCAGCTGACAGGAGAAAGGACTTCAGGCAATCTGTTGTACAACGTGATGAGCACGGCAACAATGTATTGTATTCTTGAATAATCCTGAGCAGGAATATACAGTGTTCTCACCTAAAAATAACTGTATGAGGCAATACATGTCGTAATTAACTGAGGCAGTCAGTCCATAAGAAGTGTATAACTTCAAAACCATGTTGCATAAGGCAAATATATGCAACTGTATCTTTCACTTTAAAACATAAGTTAAAAAAGTAAATAAAAATGGGAACAAAGTGTAAAGATTATTCTGTGGCTTCACACTTCTTAAAATAAAAATAGATAACGTGACTAGTGGCTGAACTTTTCTTTAACGTATTAAAATGGAATTCGTTAAGCTCTCGATATGATTTTTTCATTTGCTGCTTGCCAAGCCATGACGTCAGTTCTCTAGTACAGAATAACTGAGAAGCCAGCAAGACAGCAGCAGCCGGGTGCAAAGGAAGCATCAAACTTAAGGAGCATCTTGTCAAGAGCAGTCATGAAAACGGAAATCAAGGTGACAGTGTGGCCCCATATCATCCTATGCAAGTGTCAAAAATTTATAATAGCACTATTGTCGCGGACCATCTCAGTCGGGTATAGGTCCTTGGGGCCGGGAGTTCTCGAAGCGTCGGTGGGCAGAAGATAGGTGAGTGACAAACAGAGAGAAAGCCAGAGGTTTGAATCTGAGTTATATTTTGCAGGCAAGTGAGCTAGGTTTTTATATACATTTTGAAACGGGGGTGTTTTTTTCATGGTTACATTATTTCCATACAATTCAAAATACAGGGTGCAGAGTAATAATGTTGTCATCAATCTTGAATAATCATTTATAAGTCATTAGATTGGTATCAGTGCATGTGCCCTCTTTGTCAAACATCTGTGAGTCAAGACAGGTTTTTTTTTTTCTTAGCTCTTTCGCCACTATCTGGAGCTTAACGTTAACACTTTATTTGTAAGTCATAATATGAACAATGACTAATTCTTAGCCATGTTTTTCTTAACAAGTGGAACAGAACTTAGTGGTAAACTTACCTGAATGACCCTTGGCTGCAGTGTCAAGTTAAGGGTCTCCTAGCAACACAGTTACGTCTGAAAAGTTCTTGATAAGAAAGTGAAAACAAAGGCAGAAAGAGAAAACAGTCAGGGTGTTCAAAAACAATGAGAAAACAGAAGAGCTGTAATCAGTTACTCCTGGCAGGGACATCACGCCCATTTCCAGGAGGCTCTCCCTTGGGTAGGGATCATCGCCTCGGGTTCTGTAGTAATGTTTGTCACACAGACTCCACTGGAGGAGTCATGACACACTATGATGCCAGAGATATGGAGCAGCATGTCACTTAGGGCATTAGAAATTGATACATGTTTTTATAATGCACTGGGGAAAAAAAGAAACTGGCATACTAGTTGAAGAGAGAGATTCACTATTGTCACCTAAAGCCAAATATTCATGTATTACAAGATACAAAATTCTGCTTCTGGTTCTGAAGTTGAAACACACTAAAATATGTTGAATGTTCAAGTGCTCTGATTGGAAATATATTAACGGGCAGTACACCGTGCAATGTCATTACTTGAATAAAATAAGTAAAGCCACAGAGAGGCCAGTGGTGATGATGTATATAGAGTTGTGTAATTCAGATTAGCTGGCACAAACAGCAAAGCAAGTTCTCCTCATCAGTTGTCTGCCGTGAAGGCTCACCAAAAGAAGAGGTGCAGGAAGCCGGGTTGCTTCTACTCTTAGGCTGTGGCATCTCTTGCTGCCTGAAAGATCAAGGTAGCAGAGTAAAAACACACGTATCTTAACCACCAGGAAGTGGGATGCAGTCCTTGGTTACACTTCATTAGTGAGAAGAGCTCACCTGGTGCCATCTAGAAATACGGACAGAAGAGGAGAAGGGGCAACGTGGGTGTCTCTGGGAATTGTAGTCAAGAGTTGTCGCTGGGAATTGTAGTCAAGAGTTATGCCCTGAGCAAAGAGGAAATAGTCTGTTGTGCTCTCCACACACACGACATGATTAATTCAACTGGGTGCTTAAAGTTTATTTTTTTAAGAGCAAAAATGAAAAACAAAGATGACCGTGGTCATTATTTTCTTTGAAACACACCCCTGTATGATAGCAATTAAATTATAGCTAGTTGCACTCCTCACAAGTCTGATTTTGTCTTTTCTGCTAAATATAGTATGATTACTATGAAGAAAGTTTAGACACAATAGAAGTTGTGCGCACACTCTTGTGCATGCATGTGTGTGTGCATGTGCATGTGTGTGTGTGCAACATGTGTGTGGGGGTGCCTGCAGAGGCTGAACATGTGCAACTCCAGGTTGCCTGGAGTTGAAATTACAGGTGGTGTGAACTACCTAACCTGGATGTTGGGAATTGAAGCCAGGTCCTCTTGGAAGAAAGAGAAACAAGTGTTCTTAACCACTGAGCCAACTCTCAAACCCTAAAAAAAGTTTTTGAATTTCTTTTCCTTGATTTTAAGTAACATTGACCCAAATCACATTTCCTAGAGGTTACCACATTACCATTACGTATGGACCTTCCTCTAAACTTCTCTTAGCTAAGTATGCCTGGGTATGGCTCATCCGATTCTCTCTACAGCATTCAATGGCCCTAGATTTATCATATGCACACAGGGTGTGGGACGTTGTGCTCAGGGTATTAGTCTGTTTTATTCTCCAAGCAGTTTGATGCCTTAAGTTGAATTCCTATCTGTGTTTTATAGATGAGAAGCTGCAGCCTGTAGAAGTTAGGAGACCAAGTCACCCACACACCGCTGCAAAGTTCAAGAAGGCAGAGTGAAGATCAACCCAGGCCCACCAGACTCCAGTGCCAACCTACTAAGTTATACTGTATGCCCAGATAATCTCTGACACAGCACATCCCTGTTTGAAGGGTCCTCGCACTGTTCCTTTTTATTTAACCCACAACCACATAATAGCGAGACTGTACGTTTCTTAAAACAAACTTCAATAATGTCTGTTCTAACCAAAAAGTTCAGCCTTAAAATATAGATTTTTGTTTGTTTGTTTGTTTGTTTGTTTGTTTGTTTCTTGCCTGAGAGCTAGACCAAGAACTTCTATAAAAGAGAAAATTTCCCATAGCTCTGATGTGAGATACATAAAAAGAAGAAAATGGCTGAGGAAATAGACAAGGAAGTGTGTGATGGAGCAGGGAAGGTGAATGAGAAACTCAGCAAGAGGCAGTCACTCACATTTCAGACCTCCTTATTAGCACTTATTTATTTGTATATTTGTTACCAAATTATTTGCTTGTCATTAGTGAATAGATGTAATATTAACATGCAGCTCCTAGCTGATGGGACGGGCTCATATTCACCTTGACTTCTTGATAAAAGATAAACAGCTACCAAAAACCAATTCGGGTTATGAGGGTATGAAAACACTGTTCTGCCTGTGTAGGCATCAACTACTTGGCACCAGGAACCAGCAATTTCAGGAGAACAGAAGGAAGGAATGCTGTGCATCCACCACCCAGAAGATGCTTACAGCAGGGTTGGTTACACTGTCTACTGTTTGGGGGTCAATAGAGAGTCTGGACAGAAAGGGAAGCAAATAGGATTGATGCAACTGTATCTAGGGAAAACTAGGGTGGAGGAAGAAAGGCAGCTTGTCTCTATCACCCCAAGCCAACCAGGTATCAAGAAATTAATACTATTAAGAAGACAAGTGGGGCTTCTTTTAGATTTTCTATTTATTTACTTATTTATTCATTCATTGATTTGTTGGCTTTTCAAGACATGGTTTCTCTGTGTAGCCCTGGATGTCCTGGAACTCACTCTGTAGACCAGGCTGTCCTCGAACTTACAGAGATCTGCCTGCCTCTGCCTCCCAAGTGCTGAGATTGGCCACTACCTACAGCCCAGCCTCCTTATTTATTTTTAATAATATGCATATATCCGTGTCTGTGTATCTATACCTGAGTACAGGTGCCCATGGATGCCAGAAGTAGAGGCTCCCCCTAAAACGAGAGTTACATAGTTTATAGTCACCAGATATCGTTTCTTGGAACCACTGGTCCTCTGAAAAGGCAGCATGTGTTCTTAAGAACTGAGCCATCTTTCCAGCCACATAAACTTAAAAAACTACTGTGGTACATAAGTAAAGCCATTTCTAGATTTCCTAATCTGGGAATCAAACCCACTCAGTATGTCTGTGGAAAGCAAATGCACCAACCAGGACCTGAGCTGGAGTTCTTGGTTACTAACACAGTGTGCTCAATATCCTTGCTTGAGAAGTCATATTATCTCGGGACTCAAAAGCTGTGAAACCAGAGTTCTGTATTCTTCTGGCTCAGCTAGAAAAAGTGGTACCCAGAAGAATATAAAATTATTCAGTCTCAGAGCTCACACGTAAGAATGGAACATGCCATGTGTCTAATTTCTAGGAAGGCTTCCACAAATAGCAGTGATTAAAATAAAAAGATAGACACTGAAGCCATTAGACTCTGAAATGGGGACATCAGTGACAAGGGTGTGGCATGCGGTTTTTACTGGGGGTTATGATTTTATCTTATTGAATAATAATGATTGATGGTTTGGTCTTGGCCAGCCCTTTGACTTTCTAATTCCCCATACATGACTTCCTGCCATCTCTGAAATACCAAGAAGACTAAGAATGCGTGTCACTCACTGGACACTTTTGACCTCAAGCTGAGGGACATTTTCATCTTCCCAACGAAAGGGTCAGTCACAAAGACAAGATGTTTTTCTACAGTAGAATAATGAGTCCATGAAATATCATGGATTACCCAATTTTCAGATTAATTAAATCACTTCCACCTGTATCTTGATAGAAATTTCAGTGTTTTCCCCCACTAGCCCATAATAAAAATAGTAAACACAGGTGGCAGATGTTTTCTTAGTTGCCCCCAGACCAATAACCTGTTCCACAGAGCCTAGGATTCTGAGAGCACATAAATTACCTTGAAGAGTATATGACACTTGAATGAATTTGAATGGGACCCCAACACACTCCAGCTCAGAACCCACCCTTCCAGAGTAACTGTGGCCCCTGTGCCACCCCTAAGGTTACTAACTGCTCTGATGTACCTCACAGATCTTACTATCCACAGCTGACAGCTTGTGTTTGTGTTTGATAGATTTCTGTTCTCTCTCTACACAATTTTGAAGTCTATGAGAAGCAAGACATTATTCGTCACTAATTCCTCGCATCTTTCATGTACAGGGCCATAGTAAATATAAACTGACTAGATGCAAGCAAACCTATTTTCTTGCCTTTTTCTTCTTTCTCCTAAGAACGGACACAGAAGCACTGTTCAAAACACTATGCGTTTTTAACTTACTGATCATTTGCACATGTATTTTCCACACACCAAAAGCTATAAGGGGAGAAGGGGGACAGAGCATATGAGCTACAATAGCCCTTGAAGTTACCCAGATAATTCACTGTGCTTTAATCAATGGGTAAACAAAACAGAGCTGTGGGCAGTGTCCTGAAACAAAGGCCTGCCTTGTCACATCCATCAGCAGGGCTCAGTGCAAAACAGGACAAGCTACCTCCACCAAACGTGATCTCTAGGCCACGAGAAGATTAATGCCTCTGTTCTCTGTCCGCCCCCAGCCACAGAAGACAGAACCCACTCTTTAAAAGGGTAAAGGAAAAGATCAGTGGACATGGACTATCTGTTTACGCCAGCGCCTTCAGACTCCCTGATAGAGGGACGCTCACCAGAAGACTGCTTGTTAAGCATGCACAAAGTCTTAGATTTGATCTCTATAAAAATATTAAACTGAATTAAATTTAAAATG
Source organism: Acomys minous (assembly GCF_964271855.1). Taxonomy (NCBI): domain Eukaryota; kingdom Metazoa; phylum Chordata; class Mammalia; order Rodentia; family Muridae; genus Acomys; species Acomys minous. The sequence goes on along the minus strand of NC_140483.1, from coordinate 28,266,927 downwards.
AAAGGAAACCTCTTCAGTTTCCTTCTGTCTAGTTGTCCCCTTACGTCAATGCCCTTGGCCACGACAGACCTCAAAGTAAGTCAAATGCCAGGGTGCACTGAGCCTGGGATAGCCAGCATTATCTACTCCCTGCCAATTGGAAATGACATTATGGGAGTAGCTTTTCAAATATTCAAAGTGTTGGTCACTATCTTCCTTTTAAGAATTCTGTTTAATTACCATAATTTATCACAAGGTATTTAATGTCTCTCATAATGAACCATAAATGTAAATATATAGTCATACCTGCTTCCTGACAAGACCTTTTAAAGTATTATAATCCTCTTAGCTGCTTAGGATTCACAAGTCTCTCTCTCTCTCTCTTTCTCTCTCTCTCTCTCTCTCTCCACATATATGTTTATATATACATGCTATATATAATACTACTACATGTGCTAACTTACTTCATGTAGCATAGTGTCCTCAGGTTTTATCCATGCTGTTCTTATATATGATATATATGATATTGAGAATATATTATATGCTTTATATCCATTATATACATATTTTATCATGTGCTATGTAGTATATGTTATATACTTCATATATATGCTATGCCTTTTGGTTAAGTGTGATGATATTTCATATGATATCTGCTCTCTCAATCAAAAGTAGTGCATAAACAGTAATATTAAAGATAGACACTATATTTTGGAAAAAATCTATAATTTATTCATCTTATATGTTCTCCACTATACCTCCAATTGCCCTTGGCAACCATTGAACTTTCTGTTTTTATTCTATCTTTTGTATAGTCTGTGCGGGTGCTTCCCATGGAGCATCTAGAGGCAGAGGATAGCTTTGTGACGACAGTTCTCTCATTCTGCCTTTCCATGGACTATGGGGATGCACTCAGGTCATCCGAGTTGCATCATCAGGTGTCAAGCATCTTTACCCACTGATCAATCCCGCTGACTCTCTACAAGTCTATCTTAGATGCCAATTACAAGTAGAATCGTGTAATATTTATCCTCCTATGATTGGCATAATTTCCCATATTACCCCTTATTGCAGGGTTTCCTTCTGTTCGAGGCGGAGTAATTGCTGCCGTGTATACAACACTCTCAACATTTGTTCACAAGCCCCGGGAACACTTAAGTTGTTCCCGTACCTTCAAGATCATGACTGGTGCTATAGAGGCCTGGGAATATAAAGACACCTCAAAACCTTGTCTTTGATTCTTTGGAATATGTTCTCCAAATAAAATCACCCGGTATTTTTTTTCAGGTTGTTGTTGTTGTTGTTTTGCTTTGTTTTGTTCCTGAGAAGACTCCATTCTGTTTCTCACAATGATTGTGTCATTGTACATCCTCAAACTTGCTGCCTTTTGTTTTGATAATGACTATCCTATGAGGTGAGAAGTGGTACCTCTTTGAGGTTTTCACTTACATTTCTTGGATGCATGGTAATGTTGACCATCTTTTTATGTATCTGTTGGCCATCTGTATGTTGCCTTTGAAGAGGTGTCTGTCCAAGTCCTTTACTCATTTTTAACTAGATTTTTGGGAGTCTCTTGGTTTTGCTATTAATTCTCCTTTTGTTCATAATGTTTTCCCATGGGTCTGAATCAATATTCTACCATAATTCACCACAGTTGTATCAACTTTACTGTCCTTTCTAGTCTTCTTCCATGGATGGTGCATTTGGTATCATCTGCAAAGTCATCTCCAAACCCAAACCACCTTGATTTCTGTTTTCTCCTAGGAGCTCAGCGGTTTCACTTCACACTCAGTTCTGTGTTCTATTTTGAGGTAATTTCTGTAGAAGGTGTCCTGTTTATTTATGTATATGTTTTTGCCTTTTTAACGTGACATTTATTGAAGAAACTATCCATTCCCCAATGAATGTTTTCATTTGTTAGTCAAGGATCAATTGAATACACTTGGGTAAGGCTAGTTCTGGACTCCCTAGTTTGTTCCTCTGTGTTTGTCTATTCTTTCACTGTCCTAAGTACATGGAATCTGTTAAAGTGGGTGTGGTAAGAATCCTAGACTACATGGCTTCTATACTATAAAGAATTCAAACTTGTGCCTCTGGTGAGTGTAGTGAGGATCCACAGAGAGACCCCTCAGTGCAGCTTGGCAATTATTCCTGACTGAAGTGTAGGTTGTTTACAGCCAAGAATTCAAACTGGAAAAAAAATTATTTCTATAATCAGCCCGCTACAGGCTTTCTATGAACTCACATTGTAAGTGTGCTCAGTTCTTTATTGTAGAGGCCAAATGGTAATGAAGAAGAGAATGGGATCTAAGCTCAACCTGAGTCTGCTCATGGTTTTCCTCATGGCTGTTAAATGCAAAAATCAACCGACTGTCTCATCTATATTTTTCTCCTAAAAATGACAATAAATTTTGGCTTGTGGAGTAATCTTGGAAAACAAAGTGAAAATGATGAAAAGAATTTAATGGATAACAGAATATCTTCAACTGATTCTTCCACTAACTTTTTTATTTACTATTTATCAAAAATGGGATATTATTTTAAGGCTCTACATTTGATATAGCTATCAGCATCCAAACAATGGTAATAATGGAGAAAATAAATACTTTTAAGTTAATATCACCATAGTTTTTAGCAGAAGCAAGATGAACATTTTTAGCAGTAGCAGATTCATTGTTTAATAATGATTAGATGATGGTATATCATTTAATCAAAAGAAGGCATCTGTGTGTACTTAGGCTTGATGCTGCCTATAAATTGCAAGCTTACTCTAGCTATTACTGGGAATTTGTCTATATGTGTTATAATAAATTGATGATGGCTTTATGATAGAAGTGATGTTTCAAGAAACAAATATGTGTTATATAATCTATTTATTTAATCATATTAAAATAATTTAACTTTTCTTTGTATGTGAGCACTTTATATCTAATGGTTTTGGGAATGACTTTAAAACATCCACGTAAAAAATGGAGTTAAAGTCATCTACGATGCTATCTCTCAGAGAGAATCATTCCCAGAATATTTGTGGGCTTGAGCTATAACACAGTGGCAGAGTACTTGCCTAGAATGAAGCTCTGGATTCAGTTTCCAAGCACCACAAAAATGCAAGTGTGGATACACATCAAAATGAGGCTGCATCATATGTCCTGTTCCTTGGCCTGTTTTCTTTTTCACCTAAAAGCAGTATATTCATATGTTGGGTCTGCAAATATATAACCTTGTTATTGTCATGGTCGCAGGGAACTCCAATGAGAGCATTTAATGCAAGTTATGTCTCCTGTGCCAGTGGGCACTGCGGTCATTTACAAGGGGAGAGATATTACTAAGACTACAGAGAGCAGTTCATATGTTTCTGTGCGTTTATCTAATAATTTCTTTAAGCAAACTCATGGAAGCACAAATGCTCAGTTAAATAAATGATATTTATTGCTTAAGAGATATCTGCAGAAAAGAATTATTCTACTCCCAGAATTCAGCTCAGTGAAAAGCGAATTAAGTCTTGGATTCATTTTTTGTTGTGTCTATCTGTCTTCTATTTATCTATATATCTATCATTCATCTTTATTTATCTACCTATCTATTTAGCTTTCTGTCTATCTATCATCTATCTATACGTGGATGGGGAACACGCCATAGCACACACGTGAAGGCCAGAGGACGACCTGCACCAGTTCTCTTCTCCTGCCTTAGGGATCCCGAGGCTCCAACTCAGGCATCACCAAGCATCATAGCAAGTCTTTTATCTGCCGAGACATCTCACCAGACCTGGGGTTGATTTTTATGAAGTGTGGTAGAAGTTACCATACCGTGAGCACTGTCAGTCCTGCTAAAGCCTGGTTCATCCTGAGACAGTGACACTAACCCACTGACAGCACAGAGGCAACGCATACCACTTCTGCTTATCAGTTTCAGATTTCTGGCTTTCTGGTTCTCTCTCTGTCTCTGTCTCTGTCTCTCTCTGTCTCTGTCTCTGTCTCTGTCTCTGTCTCTGTCTCTGTCCCTCTCCCTCTTCCGCTCCCTCTCCCTCCCTCCCTCCCTCTCTCTCTCTCTCTCTCTCTCTCTCTCTCTCTCTCTTCTCTCTCTCTCTCTCTTTCTCTCTCTCTCTCTCCCTCTCACACACACACACACACACACACTTGCTGTCTTGAGAGAGCTAACCAAATCACATTAGTGGAATCCACAGTGTGTCTATGTGGTTTACTAAAAGTAACCAAAGGTGCAGTGAAACGTCAGCGCCATTAGCTCTTAAACTGAGACCTTCCACAGAGGCAAAACTTAGTCACATGTACTTAACTTTCTCCAGCCACCTTTTGCTTCTCCACCACCAGTGATTAACAGGGCCAGGCTTCTTGTCTTCGTGTGCCTGTTGTCTCCCTGGATTTTCATGAGTTCTGACACCAGGCTAAGTAGAAATTAAAACAGCCTATTCATATACAAAGGTTTATTCTTGAAATGGAGAATTTGAAAACCGAAAAAAAAGTAATGTACACAAGAACACACTTTTATTTAGCTTGGAATCAGTAAGGTAAGGAAATACAATTAATTTTCATAATGAAATCCTTTACGCTTAAACTTCAACAACAACAAAAAAAAGTAACAGGCATTTTTTTTATGTTTTACTGCCAAAAATTAGTATGTCAGAGCAGTGTATATAGAATCACAACAGAAAGTTATAGGAATTCTCCATTCCACAGACCCACGTGAGAAAGCTGTCTTGCCACTAGCCTATAAAAGACCCTATTTTTATTTTTCAACTGCACATGCACTGAAGTTCTACAATGGGAAATTTCCACAGGTAGGTGTATGTCCGAGGAGATGCTTCCACATACAAGACAAAGATGATGAAAATATGCCTGAAAGCTACGGGGATGGGTAGAGAGGGTGGAAAGAATTGGACAAAAGCAATGATGGGGTTTAATCTCCCAATTCTAGGACAGGGTTACCCATGGTTTATACAGCTCCCTGGATCAGCTTAGGGTGAGTGAAAGAAAGTGACCGCAGACAATCTAGCAGCCTGGTTTATCCACTTCCTAGATGTATGAAATAGAAAGTAACAGGTTAAGATAAAAATGACATGATGTAAACCCATTTAATCAAGCAGTAAAAACCAACAAGCCTATTCAACTGTAAAACCAAGTGCGGTTTCAGACCTCAGAACATCCAGTTTACGCTACAATTTATTTAACGATTTAGTGATATGCTGTTTATTTCTGGAATACTTATCTCTAAGAGGTGACCTGACAGTGGTTAAGAGCCCAGGTTCTGATACAAGATTATGATGTTCATACCCAGTTTGGTCATGTCATAGATGCATGGTCTTCTGTGGGTTACCTGATGCCTTTAAATTCTGTGTCTCCATGTCTGTATCTGTGCAAAATACAAGTAACAGTGCTAACTATCATCTGGTACTATTGCAAGAATTAAATGAGATAGCACATATAAAATAACTTAAAATTGTTCTTGGTATGTGTTCAGCCCTCAGTCTACATTGGCTCATGTTATTTTATAATTTTTATTACATTTTACTTATGGGGACACATGTGCCTTTAGCGTGTGTGCTGAGGTCAGAGGACAACTTGCTGGAATCAGTCTTCTCCATCATACATGTGGATCTCAGGAGTCAAACTCAGGTTACCAGGCTTAGAAGCAGGTATCCTTCCCTACCGAGCCATCCCTCCATGGTGCAAGTTTGATGCAAAAATCACGATATGGTGTATCTGAGAGTGAATGCTCTTGAGAGAACTTTCAATGAAAGAATCATGCTATGTGAGGAAAGTCACCAACCTCATTGACTGAAGAGAAGACAGCACACTGCTCTTCTTAAATGATTGACCAATAGAATAGCAGGACTCGATGGCATCTAGAGTTTGCTTTCCAATTAGCATCAAAGCACCAAAGCATGACTGTGCAGCTCCACAGAGGACGCTAGAAAAAGATGCCCACCATTTCTCTCCCAGCCCTCTGGATTCAAGGCGGATTTAACCAAGTGGCTGCTTCTTCCTACGATTCTGAATCTACTGGGAATGAAAGCATGGGCTGGGACAGTCAGAGATTAGTCATGGCTACTGTGCCCTCCTTAGACATGGAGACAGCTGTTGCTGAGAGATGGTGACAGTGATCAGAGCTGGCTTTATGACAGTAACTCTCCAGGACTTCTGGCAACGCGGTGAGTTAGTCAATAGACTTCTCTTCTTCTGTTGTGCACAACTCCTTCCTTTCTTCTTTCCCTCTCTCTTTTCCTTCCTTGAAGAGAATAGTTACCAACCTGTTGTCCTAGAAACTCTTGTATCCAGGCCATTGCTGCTCTTCTCACCCTGAACTCCCCGTATCTTGGTAAATCTCCCTCTATGGAAGAAGTTCTAAGTACAGCCTCATTCCTCTTTGATATGACATGAAATAGCTTTGGTTTCCAAAACACATCTGAGACCCCATGACACTGCTCCAGGCCATCTGTTCCAATCTAGTAACTGAATCATAATTGAATTTGTGCCATATTGTAAGTATGGACTCACCCAGCCCACTGGGAACTTGAGCATCTTATTTCTTCTTTCCCACATCCATGTGCCTTTGGGATACTTCAAGAACACTTGACCCTCTGATGAGCTGTTACTGTTCTTATGTGAATCTAAATATGATCTAAACAATCACAGAAAGGCAATGAGAAGCATTGAATAGTTTCCATTTTCAAACATAAAGGCATGGTAGGTTCCAGAACAACATGGTATTCAGTTTGGTCCAGCCAGCTCCTAGAATAGATTAGTAAATAAATTATTCTATTCATGAGTATTTAGGAAAATGAGCCCAAATTAGCATAAATATATTAGATTCACTTAAAAATGTCACATCGACCTAATTATATACTCCAGAGATTTTCACTACAATACATGAACATAGTTTTCAAAATGTCAAGTAGTTCTCAAAAGCAAGAATTTAAAATGAAACAGGAATATTTGATTCATCTGTTTTCTTGGTTATACTTTTATGTGGTTCTGGTAAAATATTGGGACAAAAGCAATTTAAGGGGAAAAGTTTTCATTTTGATCATAGTTTCAGGGTACAGTTTATCACTGGAGGGAGGCTCATCATGCTGGTAGCAGCTTGAGGAAGCACCTGGTCACCACAACAATAGTCAAGAAGGAGAGAGAACAATGAATGCTTGTGTACAGCTCTCTTTATTCTTTTTATACAACTCAAGAGCAGAGGGAATGCTGCCACCTACAGCAGACAGGTTTCCCAGTTCAGTTAACCTAAATCAGTAGACTCTCACAGGTAAGCCCAGGGGCCCATCTTCCAGGTGATTCTAGATCCCATCAAGTTGAAAATGAGATTAAATATCACACTGGTTCTCAGCTCTTAAGATAGTACTGCATTCAACTCTCCCAGCTATTTATTCCGTAAATTTTAATGACTTCTCCTTTTATTTTATATCTTTCCTATATTTCTACTGTTGCTTACCAATTTTAATGACTTTAAACATATCTATTGACTTGACCTAAAGTTTTCTTTCCTTTAATTTTCCCCATAATGTTTCCTCATGTGCCCTGTCCTTCTCTCACAGAAATGCAGACTGATTTGATAGTTCCTTATGCTAATATGAGTGTAGGCACAGTTAATAGAAAGAGTCAGGTCATGGATAACTATTACAGTTTTTGTCTCAGCTTTATTTTCCTCTTATTTGTTTTGTTTTGTCATATTGTTTTTCTTTGTTTTGAATTGTCTTTCCATCTTGATACAGCATCTCACTATGCAGCCCTGGTTGAACATGAACTTGCCACCATCCTTCCTCAGCCTCCTTGATGCTAGGATAACTGATACACACCCCCATACTTGGCAACTTGGAGGGATTTTTGTCGTTTAAGATATTTTATTTAGCCTAAAACCCTATTGCCTATTTTCTCTTTTTCTTTTTAATTAAGAGTTTCACCATGCGTATAAGATATCTTGATCAAATCTATCCCTCCCCTAGCCCCCTGCCACTTTACCGCCCAACTTCAAGTGCTCTCTCCTTAAAAAAAAAAAAAAAAAAATCCAAGTCCACTAGTCCTGCCCAGGTGCATGGGGGTAGAATCATCTATTAACCATTATTAGTTAATTTAATTAATTAGTTAAATTTCCTGTGCCTTAATCTTTTGCAGCAAATGCTCTCCTTGGCAGGCATCTGCTGTGTGGAGGGTCCCTGCAGGCTTTACAGCTGGCAGGGCAAACGATCAAGGTGAGGACGAATGAAACTCGGTTCAACCCAGTTTGGCACCGGTGCTGGGTCAGAACTTCTAAAGCCAGAGCCCAGGTGGTTTACTTTGGCCATATTTAAGCACAAAACAATTTTTTGGGGAGGGGACAAAACTTTCTCTGATAACAACTCAGTGAGCACAGCAGGGGCTTAAGTCATGTTTATACTGAAATTCTTTATAAAGTACATTTGGTTTCCTTCACAAAAATGGGTTCTGTTGACTCAGATATGGCGCCCAAGATTTAGGGACTAAGAAGATTGACTGAGGTAAATGTAATGCCTATGGCTGTTGGGGTTAGGCTGGCCCAAAGATAATTTAAATGTCACTTAGGCTGTTGTAAAATATGAGTGACATCACTCATTAGTAGGGAGAGGGCCTGGGGTAAGTAAAACTTAAATTCTAGAAGATCTGAGTGGAGCCTGGCTCATCAGACAGCATCGGATCACCAGGTTGTAAACCGATTCCCAGCTTTCCACAAGGAGGACAGTGGGCATCTCTTCCCTCTGGAGGATGCCTGTGAGTGTAACTTCCCTGACTTCTCCAGTGCTTGTCTGTGTGCACAAGGACTTTCTGTCCTGTGGGTATTGAGTCTCACTTATTCTGACAGTCCTCTTCCTGGTTATTTTAAGGCTTCTGCTGCTACTGTCTAATGTTGAGCCCATTATTTCTTGGGGCCCACTTCTTCCTCTTTCTTAATTTATCTCCTTTGTTTTGTTGGAACTTATCATCGAAAAGATTTGTAAGGAAATATCCATGAGGAGGAGGATGAAAAAAGATGAGCGGTAGTTAATTCTGAGTTCTTTTCATAGAGCGTCTCTGGACTAGTGATGTAGTAATTATACAGTGGGTAGCCATGCTCTGTGTGCACATAGTGGAAAAAATATCAAGAGCTGTTTGTCCCTTAAACAATGTATTACCACACGGCCACCATTCTAAGATAGCTACTTCGCACAGTTTTAGCATTTCTAAAATTGGAATTAGTTTTATATTTACACTGGATAGAGAGGCATATTATTTCCTCCTAAAATACCCTATTCAATGGATGCCATGCCATTGGTTTTTAGCTTATAACAGAACAAAGGTGGTGTTTTAATCAAGCATTTGGACACTTTGACATGGAAAAGGGCTCTGAGAATTCCTTTCTAGATCCTCCTGTCATGCCAGGCTCTCAAGTTGCCCACAGTAATGCAAACTGAAATCTGAGCTAGAAGAAGTAGGGGGGGAGGAAGGAGGGAGGAAGAAAGAGGGAAGGAGGGAGGGAAAGAAGGAAGGAAGGAAGAAGGAAGGAAGGAAGGAAGGAAGGAGACAAAACACTTTGAGGGAAATGGGCTAAGAGGAGAGGCAAGTGTGGACAATACCAATCAGTACTGATGAGGCAGCAGTAACAGAAAACCTTGCAGAACTAACTTTAAAAGGGACCATACTGTTATGCGTGGATAAGGTTTGCACACAGACACCCTGGGCATCTGCACAGGCAGGGAAACAGCTGAGAGTAGACTTGAAGCAATTTAGTGAGTTAGGCATTTTCTCTCCATCTTCCATTCTCTTGCAGAAGACTAGCAATCCTTTGCCTCACAAAGGAAGGACCAACTGCACAGTATCTCAGTTTCCATTTTCAGTCCCTGTCAGATTGGACTTGAATTTTTTGGGTCCACTCTGATGTTCCTGGGAGACAGAGTCCCTGCTCAAATGCCTATTTCTGAACTAATCTGCTGCAGACCACAGAATCAGACTCCATCTCATCTGCTTCTCCCCTGAGTCACCAGCAGAATGAGACTCCACCTCTGTGGGAAAGATTAAGCTTTGTCACAGGTGGAAGCAGTCTTGGCGGGCTTTACCCTTGGGGCACCCCATGAATACCTTGTGATAGACTGAGTGGAGCCTTCCTTGGCTTGGAATTCAGGAAGCAGACCTGGGAACCCCACCTTGGTTATTGTTTTCCTAATTGACCCTCAACGGGAGAAGGAGACCGCCCTTTCCATGTGACTCAGGCAGGTGGGGAGGAGAGAACAACAAGTTCAGCGCGTGGGGAGCAGCGATCAGGCCTGACCAGCACGCGGGCCAGAGAGACACCTAAGGACCCGTCCGGTGGAACGGATACCGGAAGGTTCACTCTTTTGTCCCTTTAACCTTTTTTCCTTCTTGTGTAAGCTAGTTGGGTTGTATAATAAAGTTTAATTGTTAAGAAACAGAGCCAACACACCTCTATCAGCTTCTCTCCAGGTCTTTGCTCCTACCAAGTCTGTTCACTAGCACTGCTCCCTAGCACAGTCTGGTTCTCTTTCTTACCTGCCCCTTACAATTGTCCTACCCATGGGCAGCAGATGAGACTGGTACTCAACACCGGAGTTCATGGCCCTTAGAGAAGCTGTCCCATATCCTGTTCCATTCTTAATCTATCTCTGTCCTAGTGTGCAATCTCAGAACAGTTAAGTATTTCACAGTTTGAGGCCATCTACAAGAGGCAGCTGAGCATCTCTGGCATTTTTATCATTCCTTATGGATATAATAATGATGATGATGATGATGATGATGATGATGATGTTGATGATGATAGATGGCAGTAGTATTAATAGCTGCTCTCAACTCCCCATACTACCTAGCAAGCAAACACCCAGGTTCTTTGTGGGGAATAATGTCATCTGCTCCCTTTCTCTCCTTTGGTACTAGATTCTGAATTTCTGGGTAACTGCTAGCAGCAGGTTCAGAAGCAGAGAGCACACATTGCTTTCTACATTCAAAGATCCCCTAGACAAACCTCCCGGATCACTGGCACCTCTGTCCCTCCATTACCTTCAGATGCACAGGGAACAGTGTGTTGCTTTCAGAGACCACATGCATTTCATTTCCTCTTCGTGCTAGCCAGCCAGAGCATAAAGCAAAAGGTTGAAGAGAGGTGTTAAGAGCTCTGGCTGCCCTTCCAGAAGGCCTGGATTCAATTCCCAGCATCTACATGGTGGCTTACAGTTGTCTATAAGCCCAGTCCCATGGGATCCAAGGGCATCAAGAACACAGTGCAGACAAAACATCCACATGCAATGAATGAATGGATAAATAAATAAATAAATAAATGGGTTTTCTTAAAGGTCAAATAAGAACTTTTGTTGGCCTTTCTAGACTAAAATTTCCTCAGCTTAATGTGTATCCTGACCAGAGAGGGCTGGTGAATCCCCCACTGTCAGTCAGAGTGCTTGTGGTAGACCACCTTGAAGCTGAGGTTGGGGGCAGGGAGCAGGGTGGAAACAGTTTCTATTTTGAGTGGAGAAGAGCTAACAGCAGAAGAGGGGAAACTCTTTAACCCACTCCTTGGCGGCTGGGTTTCTCAGCCTTGGCCACTCACTGCCTGAGTCTTACTCATTACACTTTCCATGATAGACTACGGCTCTCAAGACCCTCTGTGGAGCTAGATGTTTCCCATGGGTGTGAGACCACCAGCACAGTCACTCAACTCGAAGGCTGGGGGTGGAACGTGTGCATAAGGTGGGCTGTTCAATAGCAAGCAGGGGTCCCAGTGGAAAAGCTGACCGGTGTTCCACTTGCCTCCACACAAGGGTCACATTACAAATCTCTCCTCATGAGGCCTCATTATACGATGGTGGGCTACAGCACTGGGATTCAATTTGCTTGCTAGGTAATGTACTCTGTGGAGTGCGCATGGCAAAAAAGAACTCTTTCCTCGGAGTTAAAACACCATTACATCACTTTCTCCTTCCTTTTCCTCCCTCCAAGCATATACCCTTTGTGTTTTCTCTCTCTCTCTCTCTCTCTCTCTCTCTCTCTCTCTCTCTCTCTCTCTCTGTCTCTCTCTCCTCTCATCTATGGTCTCTGATATTAATCACAGATAGTCCTAAATATATATTCATAAATAGATAACCATAACTTGCTTGGTCTGCTTGTGTGCAAATCTTGCTAATCTTACTTGTGTGCATATGGTTTCAGGACTGACCACTTGGTTTTGGATAACCAACTGGGCGTGAGGTCCTCCGTGGGAAAGAGTGTTTCTCCCAGTCTCAGAATCCCTTAGCTGTCTATAGGTCTTTGTTTAAGGCTGGGACTCCATGAGATCTCCTCCATCCATGTTGGCATGTCTATTGGTATCATCTTGTTCAGGTCTTCTTTAGGCAGCCATGGTTTTTGAGACTTCCTTGTCATTTCTAGGAAACACATCGCACAGGAACTTCCTGTTCCTCTGACACTTAAAATACCACCCTGTTTTCCTTCTGTGAGGTTCCCTGAGCCTTAGGAGCAGTAGTTGTGTTGTAGGTGTAGCCGCTGGGGCCTCATACCTCACCATCACTTACTCCCTGCATTTTGATCCTCTGTGGTTTTCTGTAATGGTCTCCATCCGGGACACTTACAAGGAAAAGTTTCTTTCCTGAGGGGTGAGGACTTCCCTTTTCTGCGGATATAAGGATAACTATGTAGAATTCAGTCTGGAATTATGCTGGCTTAGTAAAGTGGCAGTAGAGGTTCTCCTCCAAGATCAATGGTTCCCAGAACCAGGCATGAGTTCCCTCTTGACGAGTAGGTCTTGCGCCTGATTAGAGAGCGGTAGTTACCAAGACAGCTGCTTTTATATGGCCCTGAAACTGTTGTCAAAGCATCATGGAGCTCCACTCTGAGACTATTCTTGGCACTCTCTTGGCATCAAGTGAGTTTGGATATCCCTTAAATAAACACTCAAACCACCCTGTCTCAAAGTGTACAAGGGCTGCAGGCCGATGTGAGCGCTGAGTCTGTGGTGCTTCGTTGTATGTTAAGCTCCATCTCTCATGCCATAGACTATATATGCAAAAAAGAGTCGTATGCCACATAAGAGTCTCACACCACATAATTCATTCACTCCTTAGAATCAACACTGATTAAGCATTTAACAACTTTAAGCCCTGTGATATCCCTCGAGACAATGGATGCACCAAACAGAACAATTCAGTAACTGCAAAAAGCACAGAGTTTGGAGGGAAAATAGAGAAGAGACAGTTCCTCTAGTAAGGATAGGATGGGGGGTGGGGATGGGGAGGTGGTAAACCTTGAAGGACCAATCACTAAGACTAGTCTCAAAGGGTGAGGCAAGATTATCCAGAAAAAAGAAAATAACGGAAGGAAGTTCCAAGCCTCCAGAAAAAGACCCAATGGCTGCGAGACCTGGGGAGGTAACAGGTGTGGATATCGGTGGGCAAACCGACAGCACAGTGCTGGGAAGGGCTTCAGTGACCTTTTAAAGGAAGGCACGGGAAGCCTGCACTGGTAATATCTTGCCTGTAATCCGAGAACTCAGTAAACTGAGGCAGAAACATCCTGAGTTCAGAGCCCATCTGGGCTGCGTAGTAAGATCCCTGACTCAAAGAAACAAAACAGAAAGGGAGAGAGGGAGGTTTAAAACCAGCACGTGTGTATTCTGACCTCAAAGGGTTTAGAAGCCACAGCTGAAGCTGTAAACAGTGGTAGTGAAAGCAGAGTCCTAGGCAAGAGAATTGTGGCGATATTGCCAGCCATCCCACTGAAACTGGGGCTCGCTCCAGCTCTCTTACATTCCCCTGGGCATCAGGCAGATACCGGAACCCTTGAGATGTCTTGTTGATTTAACTCACTCCTATTTGAAGGTTCAGCTTCTTGGGGCACTCACGAAAGCTTGAGTATCTTATCACTTCACTGTGTATAAGAGACACTGAAAAGCCCTTGGACTTCTCTGTGATTCTGTGCCTCTTTACCTCCACAGTGGTAGGAGAGGGCAAGGCACCTTAAACTCAGCCAGGAACACCCATGTTGCAAAGGGCAGAGACCAGGTTAAAGGGGAGGTGGGAAGCTCCCAGCTCCTCATCACATTCTCGCCAAGAGAGTTGCGAGGGATCAGAAATACAGTGTAGATGCACTTAAAGCTTGCGGCGTCATCTTAGGCAGATCACTGCCACGAAATCTCAGCCTCCCTTCTAAAAGCTCAAAGAATAATGTCCATGCTGCCTGCCAAGTGTGATTTCAAAAAAGAAATGCCGCCTGAGAAAGCACTTTGTATGCAATAAGAGATTATAAAAGGCAAAATATGGCTGTAGCTGTTTGTGGCTCTGCGTCTATAGAGAGTCAATTAAACCTGTTCATGCGTGTTAAAATCATAATCTGCCATTCGTAGCTCCCTTTATATGTGCTGGTCTCATCCAACCCCCCATTCGAGTAATGGACAGGAAATATTCAAAACTGGTAAAGCACATAAACTGGCTCTTCTTCCTACTGCGATTGTTTTCCCTTGTCACACTATCAAAAAGTGTGCATATATTGAATGTCCATACAGGTTCCAAGAACTCAGAGGTGCATGTGACTCTCTCCTCCAACGAAAGAGACCAGAGTCCAGAGAGACTTTTGTGACTATCAGAGTCACATGGTTGCTAAGCTTAAACCATTTATCACAATCACAAGGGCTACAGTAAAAATTCAGTGGATATTTAAACAGGCAGTTAGCAAATGGTTAAAATAGACAACTATGGTTCCTGCTGTTGCTTATGATAATTGAAATCTCTGTAAGTTAAAGATTATAATGGTTCTGTGGCTATTGAAGGGACTCTGACCAGTTCGAGCATGCCAAGCATGGCTCTGACAGGCCTTGTCCTTCTCCCCTATTCCCTCTGCCTTGCTAAAAACCGTTAGATAGCATTCCCAAAGCCAGCCACCAAGGTCTATTCCTTTATTTGACCACTTCCTCCTGAGCCTGACTACCAAGGTCCAGCTATCAAAGTAATTGAAGTCCAGCAATCAAAAGCCCCCTTTGGCTTCCCTAATTAACATGCCCAATCAAAAACAAAACAAAACCAAAATTGAAACCTCATCATGGGCCCTTTTCCTTTATAAGCCACCATTTGCCTACCGGCCACGTCTGTCTCCTCTCTATGCAGAGGTGGACCTTTGTCCCTGTAGGACAAACACCCCTGCACCCTTTCCTTGTTCTCCTCCCCCTCTTCCTTGTTCTCCACCTCCTGTCTTTGTCTCTCATTCTGTGCCCTCTGTCCCTCTGAGATAAATAAATCTCCTTTGTGCTAAGAACTTGGTCATGGGTGTCCTGAGTCAATACTTTGCCCAACAGTGATTAATGATAAAAACAGTCATAGGGGAGGGGAATAAGGGGAAAATGGGAGGGAGGGAAGAATGGGAGGATACAAGGGATGGGATAACCATTGAGATGTAACAAGAATAAATTAATAAAAATAAAAATAAAAGTTTATTCAACTTAAAAGGATAATAGAATGCTCGTAAATGTGTAGCTTTGGAAATAACAGGGTGGGCTAGAGTTCTGAGAAATGGTTTTATCTTTACCTAGACCTTAGTTCCATTCATTTCCACCACAAATATTAATTGAGGCCTACGGCGTACCATCTGTTGTTTTGTAAGAATAAAATGTCTATGTATCTAAATAAAACAAATAAACCCTTTACTTTGCAGAGCAAGCATTCTCATAGGAAGAAAAGAGAACAGGCAGGCCTGTATATAAAATATATTGGATGTCATGAAGTACTTAAGTATTAAGGAAAAAAACATGAAGATGGAAGATAGAACAAAATATTGGGGAAGGAGTAAGTGATAATGTGGACATGCCATCTGGGAAAACAAGTGTCAGCTGGAGAGAGGGCTCAGCGGTTAAGAGCACTGGCTGTTCTCTCAACACACACGGCAGCTCACAACTGTCTCTAACTCCAGTTATGGTAGATCACACAGCCTCTTCTGGCTTCTGTGGCCACTTCAAAAATGCTATACACAGACATGTGTTCAGGTGCATCAGATAGACAATAACAGGAATATCTACTCCTATGTTTTAACAACTAGAGAAATATTTCCCTCTTGATTCCAACCAAAAGGAAATTTGCCCCTTGGCTCAGACTGAGTCTTTGTCACCCATCTTCAATGGCTACTGTTTAGTATCTGATTTGTTTCCGGATGTTCATGCAAAGTTTCAGTGGGGGTGGAACTGAGTTCTCAAAGTCACACATGCAGCATCTGCATCTCCTAATTGGGGGGCAGGGGGTTCATTTCTGAAGCGATTGCACAGTCGTAGCTGCCCTCACCAGCAGTCACGTTCACAGACACTAGCAATGCTGTTTGCTCATGGTGCTTGCTCACCTTAAGCAATTCTTGCAAGCAGGTCCCATCTTCAAAGTTGTGGTTTCCTGCCCCTTTGTGACACAGACACAACAAACCACTCTTCAACTCTTTTTTGCTATTTCCTCTGCCTTTATCACAAGACAAAAGTAGTCAAAACTCTGCCAAGTGTTTGTTACCGAGTTTCTCTCCCTAGTCAGGAGCCCTGCTTCCCTTCCGGGTGTCATTACTTAGGTCACAACGGTTTGGTGAGTGTCCCTGCAAAGCTCCTGATTTTCCCTCTACTAAGTAGTTAATCTTATGGCGCTTCCATCTTGGCACCACTGCCCTTTTGTAGCCATTTCAGCTCTTCTTCTTAGTGATCCCATCTCCCTACCTGTCTGTAATTTAAAAACTAAAATCATAATTATGCATTTTGAACAGAAAGTAAAAATGAATAATTCTGGACTATAGTTGCCCCACAAGGGTGAGGTGCTGTCTGGCAAAGAAAAATTATCCCTCAGGCCTTTCACTTACAGGCACCTAAACTTGCATACGCATTTCCATGTGTTAAACCACAGCAAACACGACTTAAAATTGCTCCTAACAGCAGCTCCTTTTCTAAGTGCTCACCCTGTATCTGGCAGCCTGTTAGCATTTGGTGTGGATTGCCTTACTTAAGTCCTCACCATATTCCCGACGTGATAGAGACATGAGACCATGGAGAGGTTAAGGCACCTGCCCAAGGCTTCACAGCTAATAAATAACTGACTCGGGGACTAGCGCCCCGCTGGCTTGACTTCTGTGCTTCCAGAATTGACTCCTCAGACAAGAGACAGCCATCTCAGCAGAAAATACCTAAGGGCAATCCCCCCCAACTTACATAACCCAACATCAACTGTGAAGAAAGTCCTTGCAAAGGCGTGATCTTGATGAGAGAAACTTAGAATAAGTCAGTGTGTAATTCTTTGAAGTCTTACAAATTACCTTAAAATCCATGACAATTCTGCATCTGTTCCACAAAACATCCATATTGCTTTTTATAAAAGGAGGAGTTAACTCTCCCAAAGGGTGCAAAACACATTTGTGAAATAGATAGAAAACATTATAAGGAGTTTACTTTCCTCCAGGTGAATAGAATTTATATGAAAAATATCCAAGGACTTTGAAAGGAAATTTTCTACCTCTTTCCTCCTGCCAGGAAACCCACTGGAGCAGTATTATGAATACTGGTGAGCACTGAATTGCTGTAACTTTTGCTGTTAAAGAAAGCTTGCACGGTAAAGGGAGCACTGTGCAGGTGTTGATATGTGGGACACAGTCAGACACATACATCCGTTCTCCATCCTTAGTATCCATGCCCATCTCCGCCAAGACCCCACTCAGTTGCCGAAGGACGAGAGAAGACTAAATCACAAAGCCCATGGCTCGGTCTTGCACACACAGACACACTGAGGGTTTACTCTAGTCCCTCTCTCTCCCTCTCCTTCTCCCTCTCCCTCTCCTCCCCTCCCCCCTTCTCTCTCTCTCTCTCTCTCTCTCTCTCTCTCTCTCTCTCTCTCTCTCTCTCTCTCTCTCTGGAATCTAGCCCCTGCCTTCCTATTTTATATTTATTTGTTTCAATAGTGAGCCTGTGAGAGATAACCTCGCACTAAGAGGAAAGTTGAGCACAGATGTATGGTGCTTGGAGTCACATGCTAACAGTGCTGAGAACTGGTAGGAAGCTGGAGACACACGCGGTGCCTCTCCAGTTGACAGGAGGAGCCCCTCAACCCCGTCCCTCTGTACTACCTCTCTCCCACTACCGTTCCTGGTGCTCGGTGTCAGGAATCTGTAAGAGGGCACCCGAACCTGTCATCATCCTCACCCACTCCCCTGCTCTGCCCTCTGCCCTCCTACCCCGCAGTTCTCTGGCCAGCTGTCTAGTGATGTGTTTACTATAGCGCCCTCTGGTACCACAGCCCCTCCACTGGTGTGATACTCCCCAGAACCTTGTAATGGTGGCTAAAGTGGATATGTGCCTATTTTGTTTACGAAGAGACTGGGATGGAAGCAGGAGGAAGCAACTTGCCTGAATTAGTCACTCTGACAAAGCTAGGCCTCCGAGCAGGCTGTCATCTCCATCTCACCGACCCCACCCCCACCCTTAGAAAAAATAATGGCTCCCGTCAGCCATTCCATCCATGTCAGGCTGAGCAACACTAAGAGGGGTGGCCATGCACGGCTCTTTAGCTGCACTGCAGCGGCAGCACTGCAGAGTCCTCTGAAATGCTGAACGAATGGCAATGTCAGGCCTGGTGCAGTTGATGGAATTCCTGACACATTTTATATTACTCAAATTCTATCCGTGGTCTGAGTCTGGACCCGCCCCACCACTAGCCATCTTTGAGGCAATCAATACAGGAAAACACGAAGGACAGGGACCGGAAATCTAACAACCCAGGAAGCAATGCCCTCTAGAATGCTCGCTTCACCTCTCCAGACACTGTCATCTTCACCTACAAGATAAGGAAGGTAAACACAAAAATCTCGAGTTTCCCATGAAGTTCTAAAAATGCAAGTCCCGTTTTACACGTGAAAAATTAGATGGCTAAACATTGTGCTCTCTAAAATCCTTTCCTGTCTTAACATTTCAAAGTTTCATAAACATATTTTCTGAGTCATGTCTCTCATAGGCTGAACATATGGTCTCTGGTTTTTCCAAGAGGTCCTGTGTGGTAAACATTAGCCCTGTGGGTTGCACTGAACTGGGAGAGTGTGGTGGTCAGCAACGCCATCTGCCAGTTTCTGTCACCTTCATGTAAAATGAGAATCAGCATCCCCTCTGGACACAATGCAGAAGGACGCGCTCCCAAAGTCCTTTTTACAGAGGGCTGAAACGGTAACTCTCTGACTAGATGCCAGCTTCTATGTCTTTCCTCAGCTGGATGCAGATGTCCAGTATACAAGCTTACCTATGAACACAACAGCCCGGGAGAATAAAATAAAAAAAAAAATAAAAATATAAGAATTTGTTTTAAGCCAAAGCCAACCTTTCTGAGGAAAATACTTAAGGGTTGACTCTGGCAACACACAACCTCTAGGCTACCTGAGCTGGACAAATAGGGACTGAGGGACCACTCACATCCAATACTTGCCTGCTACTGATTGGCTAGAGGATAACACAACAGCATCACCCACCAGTCTGCTCTGCAGGATGCTAAAACTGTGATCTCCATGGCCCATGGTGCAAACTGGGCCGATAAACTAAATCTGGCTGATTAACCCGCAGAGGAAATGTGGTCCAGTAAGTTCACCTTTAAAAGACCATGAACTCGTCCAGAGAGCTGAAGGATTTCTCTTTCATTTTTATGGTCCCAGAATGGACCACTGCTTGGTACCAATGAGGTATTGAATAGAAAATTATTGATTGAAGTGGATTTGATTCACACACCCCAAAGCTAGATATTATGGCCATGAGCGACATGGTGAAGAGGGAGTCGAATTGAGGAAAGCCACCCTATGGCTCTGCTCTCAACCTGCAGTTTTACTTTCTAGACACCGGTGGTTTGTCACGTCTCTCCCCACTCTGCGTCTACATCTCCATCATAGGAGACACTTGAAAGGGCTGAAAATTTCCAAACATTAGTTCAGAAGTTCTTCCTGCAGCTCACACAAAGCCACATGCTCCTCAACCTGGCAGGGATACCCGTCAGAACTGTCCCACCACAGCCACCACTGTTCTGATTATGGACTATGGTGACCATTTGTAAGAATAAGACCCTGGGTGATTTGCATTCTGGCTAATGGGCAATTTAGTACTATGTCTTCAGTTGACAAAAAAATAGGTAAATGAAACACTTGTATGTTTCTTTACACGTTTTCTCTTAAAAAAAAAAAAGATAGAAAACATTTTCAACTCAGAGAAAAGCATGGATAATAAAATAACCTAAGTATACTTACTACTCAGAATTTAAAACTAATACAGCTGGGCTGGAGAGATGGCTCAGCCATTAAAGGCTAGGCTCACAACCAAAAATAATGCAGCCATATTTGATTTATTCGATAAGTGAAAGGAATATGGTCACCAAGTTTCCGTCACTGTAACAAAATGCATGGGGTAGGCTACTTGTTTACTTACAAGTTAGTGAAGGTTCCAGTTTAAGATCGTGGGACGTCGTTACTTTGGACTTCTAGTGTAGGTGCCCACAGGCCGTG
The DNA here is from genome assembly GCF_964271855.1 of Acomys minous. Lineage (NCBI taxonomy): Eukaryota > Metazoa > Chordata > Mammalia > Rodentia > Muridae > Acomys > Acomys minous. The sequence continues at coordinate 28,246,456 of NC_140483.1, read as the reverse complement.
GTCAGGAGGTGTGGGAACAAACTGCTCGTTATCTCAGGCTAGGAAGCAGAGGGGACTGAGAGACTAGGGTCCTATAGTCCCCTTAAAGGACATACCTCCAAGGGCCCAAGGACCTCTCAGTAGACCCCCACCTCTTAGAAGCCCAGATCGCCTCCAAATATCACTATTCTTGACGCCATGATTTTAATAGACAGACCTTCAGGGGACACTATCTTCATAAACCTATGCCAAGAACATGGGGGAAAAGAGGCCTAACCCAGGAGTTATGAAGTAAAGTTCTCCGTTATCACAGAGAAAAGGTCAAACTTCACCCAGCAACTAAATCACTCACCTACTGTGGCCTCCACGTCATTAGAGTACCCTCTTGGCCTCTGACACCTCAAACACAGCTTTGTAATTTCAAAATTCTTTCTATGTATCCTAGAGGCCTTTTTTCTTATAGTATCTCCTGCCCCTGTTTTCTGCCTGTACTTACATGGCTTTGGGGTCAAGTCCACATCACTGCTCACATGATGCTCGGCTTCTCAGATTTCAGGAAAAAAAAAAATCTCCCATCAAGATTTTAGGAGACCAGAGGCTGGCCTGGTGGAACAGACCTGTAATCCACCTATTACCCCTCAGGAGACGGAGGCAGAAGGATGACAAGTTCAAGGCCAGCCTGTGCCATGGACAGTGAGTTCATGGCCAGCCTGTGCCATGGACAGTGAGTTCAAGACCAGCCTGTGCCATGGACAATGAGTTCAAGGCCAGCCTGTGTCATGGACAATGAGTTCAAGGCCAGCCTGTGTCATGGACAATGAGTTCAAGGCCAGCCTGTGTAATTTAGGGAGACCTTGCCTCCAAAGTTAAAAGTTAAAAAAATAAAAGAGGCCTGGGAATATAGGCTAGTGGCAGATTACTTGCCTAACAAGCTAAAGGCCCTAGGGTCAATTCTCCCTCAAAACTATGAGATCAGTAACCTTCCACCCCCAAACCATGGTCTCCCATGAGTCCTTCTTACTCCCCCTTTTCTCTTCCTCATTCTATTCATTATTATGGCCCCTAGAAGTTAGAGAGAACATTTTATTGCTTGAGCATGTCTGGAAGTCATACCCTCAAACCCAGATAACTGCCAAAGTGCTTCTTCCAAATAAATACAATTCTCTCTCTCTCTAGGAGAGAAATCGGCGAATGGAGGAGTCTTTTTCTTCAGTTCATTGCATTCATATGTGAGATTAATGTGGAGACAGAGTCTGAATATACAGTGGGAGAGTCTTCAGTAGGTGCTGAGCTCAGCCATTAGTGCTCAGCTGGAAGGCAATTCCTTTTCCCCTTCAGAGCAACAGGAAGGATGGGAGAAGAGAGGGAGAATGCCCACATCGTTATATATGGAAAACCAGGAAGTGGAATACGTTATGAAGACTGTGTTCCTTTTAGGAAAATAACCAACACCCCTTCCAGCCCACCACCCCCCAGTGTGGAGGGGGGGTTCACATCCTGCATCATTCATCCCACCCCGCTAAATAAAAGCCCTACCCATAAGATGCCCTAAAAGGTCAACGGAAAAGAGCGAGGGGGAGGCAGGAGAGAGTGTGGTGACATTTACAAGCGGCCCAAAAGCCTGGGACAGTATAAATTTAGAAGAGGTTAGGCAGTGTGCGAAGGATGGGTCATTGTTCTTCCCCGCCCCCCCCCCCCCCCCCCCGTTCTGCCGCGAGGTGACACACCCTAACACAGGAGTACCCATTCACTGGTCACGCCCACAGCTGCCTGCATGATGTGTCATGAGCCTTTCACTGCAGCACCTCCTGACTTCTGACACAGGCCTCCAAGGTGAAGAGAGAGAAACTGTGGGACTAGGGGAGTTGTGGCTTGAGTCTGCTGCTAGGCCAGCACAGTACCGGGAGAGCTGAGGCGGAAGGGGAGAGCGCAGACGGCAGTGTGAGCCGCGCCATGCAAGATCATGTCTGTTCCCTGCCTTTCCCACAAGATTTTCATCTCTTTCATTCCCCAGGCTTCCTGTACGGTCACCTGAGCTGCTTTACCCAAGAAGCAGATAATGAAGGTGAGAAGCCACAGGAAATTACACCTTTAACGTGTGTTCCTGTGTGACAGTCGCAGCCTGGAGGCTTGGAACTCATTAACAGATAAGCCCAGATATTACTTATGCTGAAATAACATGTGATAAGCAAACTAAGTCTAACAGGTAGAAGGATGGTAAAGTAGGGGCAGTCCCTTGTCCCAGAAGTTACTGTTTGCTTTCCTCTGATACACCTCTCATTCATTGTGTCTTATGTGACTTTTCAAACTCTGTAAGAGCAGGAGTCACTGGGGAAAAGGAGAGGGGACACACTTAGCTTTGGCTTTATACACCTTTCTAATTAGAAATGAAGCTCGTGGGTTAGAAACCTGACGAGAAGGAAAGGCATAACCTAGAACATAAGGTTAGCTCTTAGCTTCTGGGACTATAAAGATAACGTGACATTCAGGAGCAGGGCAGCAGGCATGCCTAGAAACACCAAGTGCGCCTCCAACCAACAGGGCACTGCTGACCAGTGGAGAAAGACCACACATGCATGAGTCTGGCCTTGCTCTTGCTATCCCGTCAAACTCTTTGGACTCCAAAATACGAACTTCTATTAGAAACTCTTTTAAAAATTGAATCTCATTCTAAAAAATACTGTGGGGAAGAGATAAATACATGAAATGTCCACAGTATCTTTATCTAAGATTCCTATGAGTTTCATCTCAATGTTTGTCATAGAATCCTAAAGCGAAGGAGAACAGAACCCAAGTTTTTAATTTTGACTTAATGGACATAGGAAATATTTTGAGTTTTGACTTGTAGATTTTTGAACAAAGTTGATCCATATGATATTTGGTCAGCATGGCCTCCATGATAAATTAAATTTTCAAAAGATTTCCCAGGATTCTCACGAATAGCGTTCATACTTAAAATATTATTTCTGGGAACTGAAAGAAGAAAGAAACGAGGGACTGTAAAATGAGCATCGTTGCTTCACCAGACAGAGAAGCAATTCAGTGGATACGTTACAAAGCTCCACAAAATTAGATTAAGAATAGTTGTATCCCCGTCCCTCACCTGCTGAGGCACCCAGAAGAGCAGGCCCTGGGTGTGGGGGTTGCAGAGGAAGGGGCCTGAGACTGTGAGTGCAAGAGAATCTAGGCCCTGCCTCTTGTCTGCTGAGGGAGAAATGCCCTCCTCCCCTTCCTCATTTCGCAACACCTAGGGCAGACCCTGGGGTCATGAGAGCAGAGTGGGTCCTGCTCCTTGCCTGGGCAGCAGGGTAGAGCTGACCCTGGTGAGGTGGGCGGTGCTGGTGAGCAGCCCAGAGAGCTGACCAGCTCAGTACCTCTCAGGCCCACCCCAACATCAATCCCATTGATGAACCCCTGGAGTCCTTGAAGGGGCTGGACCTACAGTTCCAAAGCTGCAGGACCTCCATGACACAGGGCAGCAACAGGAGTCCCAGGGAGGTCCCAGTATTGACAGAGTAGCAGAAGCCAGGGGCCTCGAATCAGACCTAAGAGTCATTGCAACGAACAGGTGCAAGCAAAGAAATGTGAGCAGAAGGGCGTACTGTGGGACACACTATGGCTTCCGCAATGAGCTCTTTTCTTAGGAGTTAGGTTGCCAGGGTGGAAGGTGAGTATGAGAGGAGGGGAAAAATTAGTGGGATTGGGTTATATAATGAGAAAGACATAAAGAACCAATAAAGCATTTTTTAAAAAGAATAGTTTTATACATAGCCCATAGCCCACTGTACCCAAAACTCCACTGTATTAAATACTGTGTAAACTGTCTGTGTTCTCCTCTTCCCTGGGGGCACTGTTGACCACCAGCCCACTGAGGCAAGAGAAGCAGAAGACGAGATGCAGGGCCTGACAGGACATAAACTCGACGAGATCAAACACTCCAGGAACCACTTCAGGAGCTAGTTCAACTTTAATTAGGGAGAACGAAGGCTATGTAGTCCTTGGGAAGTGGGGAGGGGCATCTAGGATAGGTGTTCATAATTGGTTAGGACCAGGCACTATAAGGATGCTTGTTTTGCATTTGCCAGCACGGTCCTATCGTATGAATGGGACACAGTAGCTAGTCATCCTATAGGCACTGGGAGAGGAGAGCTATCAGGGAGATGTGTCAAGGGCCAGAGAGCAAATGTGGTTAGGGGCTTCTATATTTAAGGACACTCTCCAGATGGAGTCAGGCAGAGAGTAGGAAACCCTGCTAGGGAGAGGGAGTCCTGCACCTAACTCCCAGCTCAGAGTGGCTTTCTGGACCTGGAGGACTGCAACCTCAAACAGCAGGATTCTTCCGACAACTGTCCTCCGGTTATCATATAAAGACAGTGTTACAACACCCTCAGCAGAGCTGACCTGAAGTCAGGCTAGTCTTGCTATAGGAACTGTGTAAAAGCATCCTTTGGTTATGAATCATCACTGTCGGGCAGATGACTCGAAATCCTGCTTATCTCTTTTCATTTATTGTTAGCTTTAGATGGTAAGCACTCCCCTACACTAGTTAATATTCTTCAAAAAGCTGCCTTTATGGCTATAAATCCTCCATAGTGAGGTAGGTTAGAAATACAGGGTAAATTAAAGGGACATTCAAAAGGTGTGGAGTCCAACACTTCCCTGAATCTGGCTTAGGTCTCTCAGCGGCTGAAAATGTCACACAAAGCTCCCATGAATCATGTTTAGAGTCAAATCGTGTCTTGACCTTGTGGGACCTATGCATAACAAGACTTCCTTTGACCTAGTTTGGTTTTTTTTTAACCTGTGTTGTTGTTTTATCAGCTATTCTTTTCTGTATGTGCAATGACTATAATGTTTTAAATTTGGATATAGATTATATCCTTTGAAAATATAACTTCAAAGGCTAAAAAAATCACATATGTGTGTGTGTGTGTGTGTGTGTGTGTGTGTGTGTGTGTGTATGAGAATGATACTTTTACCAGTCTCTCTCTGTCTCTGTCTTTCTGTCTCCCTTCCCCCCCCCATACCCCCCACTTCTCTCCTTCTCTTAAGAAGCTACATCCACCCTTTGCATGTGAACTGACTGTCCTTTTCCTAATAAACCAAACTTTGCTTCACACTGACTTAGCTTGAAGCTCTTTTCTGCAGCTTAACCCAGGGTCCCCGCTACACCTGAGTGCTGGTTCCTGGGAGGAACTCTGCAAGCTGTAAGCTGGCAGTTTGCTTCTCTTGCTGTGAGTGCTCAGACAGTGTGATATAACAAATATTCCTCCATGTGGAGACATTTTAATGAGTTTTTTATCATCTTTCTATATCAGAGAAAGCCTTTATCATGTTTCTTTCTTTTGTCTCTTATGGTTGATGATAGACATCAGAACATTTTTTTTAAATATGTTATTGGTATAACTGACAGGGCTAGGGCTAGCAATTAATTCATACATTCTTTCATTCAACAGATAACTAATATGTACTGTAATATGTCATCACTGTTTAGTGTTAAAGATAAAGTCTTAAAGTAGATGAGACAGAAAACAAAGAGATATGTGGTGTTATGGAATAAAGAAAAGCAATCAGGGGAACAAAGAGTGCTTGTGAGTGATGATAGTAGTGGTGGTCTAGTTGGACTTAGGAAAGGCTATCAGGAAATACTCTAAAGTGAAGTTTGAATAGAGATATTATAAAGTGACACCATAGGGAAGCACAAGAGAAGAAAATCCCAGGAGGGCATATCATATGCAAAGACACCGAGGTAGAATAGAAACATATTCAGTGTGCTCAGGGGACATGCAGGCCATTGTGGCTATGGGCACAAAATGGTATGCTAGGTAATGACATGAGAGAAGAAACCAGACTGAGTCCTGGATGGCCCCACCGGCCATCACAAAGTAGTTGTGGCTGATGCTTAATCAATGTGAGAAACAAGCTAGGAAGAGGAAAGCGAGCCAGTAGGTGGCCAAGATGCAGTGCACGAAATCTTAGGGTATCGCCTACTACAGAAATGATAGAGAAGATAGGATAGACAGAGTCAGATGGGGCACATCTGTAAAAAGGACTGCCACGAATCTGTTGCCTGCCTGAGCTGCATAATGAGAGCCTGTCTAAAAGAAATAAAAAGTAAACACAAGAAAGTTGATGGTATCTTTAGACCTGAAAATGAATATCAACAAACACCGAAGACCAGCCTTCAAAGAAGTGGGAGAGAGAGAGGGAAAGAGGAGAGAGGGAAGAGGAGAGAGAGGAAAGAAAATGGAGACCCAGCCGCCAGAGAAGGCAGCAACACCAGATCAAGAGGGAGAGTTGCTGAATTGAATGTGCCTGATTAATGGAAATGAAATTGAGAGTTGACCATAGAGTTGCAAACATGGTAAGTGGTTGACAGCGTGATGACATCATTGCCCAAATCAGCAGATATTTGTAATGAAGCCTGAAGCTCTTGATTAAACTATGACAGAGTGATGGGGACAAGCTTCGACTAATCTAAGCAAAGAGAAAAAATTCTCACCCTAGTGACTGCTGACCTCGACAAAAGCAAGTCTGCTTTCCTTTTCGTTTTGTCTTCTGAGTTATGAAGGGAAAAGGAACTTGGTGGCAATGCATCAGGAGGCAGAATGATGAAAGGAAGTGAAAATGGTGAGAGATAAGCCCTTTGAAGAACTTAGTTGCAAGCGAGAGCAGAGTACTGGACCAAGAGTTCAGGAGTCATGGGAGTTCAAAAGAGACTTCTTCTAGATAAGAGGCAGCAGTCTGTACTTAGATGGTGATGGGAAAAGCCAGAAAAGGAAAAGAGGCTGAAGAGGCAGAAGCCAAGCTAGACTGACATTCTTGGTGGTGTTAGGGATGAACTGGTCTTCCTCCAAGGTCCTACCAATCACAGCGGTGGTAGTCTTAGCTCCTGCGCTCCCAAAGGAGGGGAATTCACATCAGGCCTGGCACAATGAGCCGGCAACCAAGCTCTTTCAGCAGCTGAGAACACAAAAGCAGAAAGTACATTCGCTCTCAAGAGCGGAAGGCAAACAGCTCTGAACAGCAAAAACCAAGGGCTGACTCTATTGTCTGGGCTTGCAAGTCTTGGACTACTATTTCTCTGAACTTTGTCTCCTCCTGGGTGGTCTGTGGTTCTCTCCTTCCTGGAATTGGTAAAGGCTTTCCTAGAAGCTGTCCTTACCCACAGTTCAATCTGTTACAATCAATTAGATGCAGCAGATACAAAATTTTGAGTATAGTAGGTGAAAAGACAGTAGTGTTTTCTGTGTGCTTGGGTGAGGCAGGTCTTCATGAAAGCCAGTCAGAGGCCAGGAGGACTCACGCTGCTGTTTTGCAGAGCTCTGCCCTTCTTATCTAGTAGCCTAGCTACCTCAGACTCAGCCACAAGCCCGCTGCGTTCTTGATCTTGCCATTTTAACTCTTAACATTCACTTACCGCTAACACTCATTTTGTAACAGGGCAATGCAGAGGGTGGATCCTGGAGAAGCTTGCTTGGGTAAAAGTAGGCTTTGGTCCATAAAAGGAGGGGTTGATGGAGAAAAGCAGCAGTGAAACAGGTGGACATCCTCCTCCTTCGATGGTTTTTATCTTCTTGGTGGCTCCAGAAAGCCAAGAAGAATTCAGCCAAGTAGAAAGCATCCTGACTTCAGCAATACAGAAATCAAGCAACCTAGGCTGAATTGGTTTTTTTTCCACTCTAGCTGGTTCAACTCCTGTAGGACAAGTGCTCACATTACCTCATAACACCAACAGAGATCACACAGCTGAAAGGTAAAGAGACCACCCTGAGTAGTTGGTTTTGTCAACTGGATATGATTAAGAAATTCACAGGGAATTGATGAAGCATCTCCCCGAGCCCCTGTCTCTCTATTCCTTTCCTGCTCTCTCTCCCTCCGTGTGTGTGTGTGTGTGTGTGTGTGTGTGTGTGTGTGTGTGTGTGTGTGTGTATGTGTGTGTGTGTGATAGTTTTCAGTGATAATTGGACCATGATGGTCCTTACCTAATCAATAGATTAGTTCCCCTCAATGGATTCACAATATGAAGGCCTCTTCCTCTCTCTCTCTCTCTCTCTCTCTCTCTCTCTCTCTCTCTCTCTCTCTTTCTCTCTCTCTCTCTCTGCTTCCTGGTCCATCATGTTCTAAACTGTTCTGCTTTGCTATGCCCTTCCTGCTAAGATGGACTGGCACCCTTTAAATTGTAAGCCAAGTAAATAATCCCTCCTTAAGTTGCTTATGTGAGGGTCTATGTCCTAGCCCTAAAAAAGTTACTAATACATAGTCCCTCTAGTCAGGCCATTATGAGAACAGTAGGAGGCATTTAAGTGCCCCATGTAGTGACTCTTAGAAGGACAAACTCTGTAGGCATGGATGACTTATCTGTGTCAGAAAGAGAATAAACAGTAAGAAGTGATCTAGGTGCTGTTTTTAAACTCAAATTTATTTGGAGTTCCTTAAGCCTCTGCCTCCCTTCCAATGTCCCAACTCTAGGTAGGAAAGAAAGACAATTAGAAGGGAAAGGGGGCATAGACCTCTTTAGATCTAGTTCTGGCTGGTAAGGGTCACCAGGTTCTTTGGGAAAATGCCTATCTCTGTTGTCAGGATATCTAGCAGTCCGGCAACAGCAAATGGCAAATGCAGAAGGACAAACAAGCTGCCTTCTTCCTCCTCTGTCTCCTCAAAGTTCTCATGCTTTCTTCCCCCACCCCCCACCCTCCACTCCCCCTCCTCTCTCTGGGCTCCAATATTTATACCATCTCAGAGTCCTCAGAATTAAACAATCTTTAGCTGGCAAAGACCATTGCCCCTTTCTGAACCACATGAGGCAGTTATCAGCTATGGATAAACTAAGGCAGTCCCGTATCCCACACTTGGGATTAAAACAGAAACCTGTCTACATAATATAACTGAGTCTTTAAAGAGACCAAAATTTCCACTACAGAATAAATACCCTTGACCTGACAAGAAGAGGCTGGAGGCAGCACTCTAACAGAAGTGTTCTCTACCAAAATGCTTTCAAGCATCCCATTCGGTATTACATCTGGAAATGCCAAGGGAGAGACCCAACTTCCTTGCTCTCCACAAGGAGAGAGACAGAAGGAAATTCAGGAGTCAATTGTTTAGTGGAGATGAGGGTGCAATTGGTAAGATTTAGATATATGTGAGTTGAGGGAAGGACTTCAAAGCAAAGGAAAAAACCAGGCTAAGGTTAGGGGGTCCTCTGGCACCCTCTTACATTAAGGAGTGGACCATACAACATCCTCTCCTCTCCCTGCTCACAATACCCTTTGTGTTAGCCTCTGTGCCACACACTCCCAGTGCTCAGCCTTTTCTAGACTCTCTAAGCCATGACAGGAAATAACTGCCCACAAGTACACTCTATTCTTGTGTGACTCTGGAGTCCCTTAGCATTTGCCAGCACTTTAATTTTAAAATAAGAACAGAGCCATCTGCTTGCATTAGCTACCACAAAGATCTGTTTACCCTTGCCTGATTTGGATGCCCATCCCATGGGCATTACCTGGGGTAGCCAGATGCTGACCCCTGTGGCTTGAATTTGGTGTGTAGCTCATGTTGAAATTTCTCATAATGAGATATTAAGAGATGGGAACCAGTAAATGCCCTTAGAAGGTAATTAGAGCTCTGCCCTCATGACTACACCAATCCACTCTCATGATAAATGGACTGCTGGGTTGCTGGGTTATCTATCTCAGGAGAGGTTGTGCTATAAAAGCCGCTTTGGCTGGTCTTGCATGTTCCATTCTAGTCTCTTTACGATGTGATGACCTATTACACCTGGGGACCCTGACAGCAAGAAGACCCATCACTGGACGAACCACAACAATCCTTTTTTATTTATAAATTAGGCAGCCTGTGGCATTGTATTATTAGTAACAGAGGACTTAGGAAAATACTGCTGGCATTCAAATGTCACAGGTATTATATGATGCTGATGGTGGGAGGAGCCTTTTTCTCAAGGGCTTTAACACTGTTGTCACCATTGCCTTTAGTCTCTTTCTTGACATTTAAGCTTTCGCAACAATTTACCTTTCTCTCCTCTTTGCTTTCTGGAACTTTTTATATGACACTGATGATGTGGGGGAGGAGCCTTTTTCTGAAGGCCTTTAACACTGTTGTCACCATTGCCTTTAGTCTCTTTTCTTGACATTTAAGCTTTCGCAACAATTTACCTTTCTCTCCTCTTTGCTTTCTGGAACTTTGATCTACCACACCCCAGACAGAGGAAATTACCACAACAAGGTGCTGAGACAGGAGCGTGTTTGTGTGTATCCTACAGAATGCAAGTCCATCTCATGGCATCAGCAAACTTCCCAGGAACCCCAGATAGTTCACTGCAAACAGAAGCCCAGAAGTCGATGACTCCGTCCCTGTAAAATGTGACAGGAGGTGACTTTTAATTGAAGATGATAACTGGGAGAATTGGCTAAATCTAAGGGTAAATAAAAAAGGGGGTGTTCAGGTGTCTGAGACAGTGACAGGATTTCCCACGCTTCTCTAAAGTTTTAAACTAGAACAAGACGAATTCTCAGAAATAAAAATAATGCCACAGTTTATCATACCATACAAGTAACTAAAATGTGCTAACCCAGATCTCTTCCACTTCTTAGTAGAGACTGTAAAGATTCACCCCATTAGTATTTTCCATGGTCCACCCTGAGCTCTAGACTTAGAGCTAGCTAAGGCTCCCCGCAATCCCACATGGGATCCCTCACTTCCTAGTTTTCTAACTATTGGTCTATGTGCTCAGATGTTTTAACTTCTACTTCCCCACCTTTAAGATGGAAATAAAAGCAGAGCATACCCTATACAAGGGTGGAAAGAGCACACACAGTGATGTGTGCACAGGCTGGGCCTAACTGACTATAGCACGGGGTATGTGTTAGCTGATATTAGTATTGTTGTTGCTTATATGTCCAGAAGATCACACTCAGTGTGCTCAAAACTTAAAATTGAGTTTACAATTAAAGCTGATCAAAAAAATTAAATTAAAAAAAAACAAAGCTGATTAAAAAAAAGATCACAATTAGATGAATTGTCACCACTCAGAGTGATACTTGTGCATTCCCCTGTAAATTTTTCTAATATTTTAATTAAAATAAATAAAAAACAAATTAGAATTCCTGATGTTAACCTCATAGTGTGACAGAAAAGCATCCCCTGCCTTGCGATTCTACATCACAGCGTGAAAACCTCCGGCTCCTCAGCTGGCTTGTGCACTATGATCTTCACCCTGTGTTTCCTAGCAACAGCTTCCAAGACTTCTGCGAAAGACCTAGGAAGATCATAACAGAAAGCAGCTTTGGCTCATCAAAATCCCAGGATTAAATCCCAGCTCAGCTCATCAGACATGGTGTGAATTTAAATAGATGTCCTGCCCTTCAAAGGCTCAGTTTCCCTGACTGTGGATAATCCTAGAACTCACTTCATGGCCTGCTCTGCACGGTACTACGGGGTTTTCTCAGCGTTCTCAGAGACAGTTAGCTTGGTCTGAGTACTGCCCCCAACATTATCCAGCTCCATGGATGCCAACACAGTAGCTATATCTCCAAGAACCCCCGTGTCCTTATATATGAAGCAAAAGACTGGAATAAGATGACCCGCGTCCTCTCTGGCCCTGGCATGCTCCGTCCGCACTGTGATCCTGGGCCCCAGGTGGTCAGCAGCTATGATTTTATTAAGTTCGCTCTTTCCTCCCCAAGTGTTCTTCGTTTCCTCCGTCAGTTTCTGGCTCTTGATAGCCTCGCAGTCTGTAAGAGAAAGAAAGAAGTATCATTCTTCAACATTTGTTCTAAAAGGTTTTTTTTTTTTAATCTGTATTCCAGAGGGGAAAAAATTGACAATGCCACTTTAAGTAGATCTCAGACCATCTCTGATTTTGGTTTCCACTCCATAATCACAAGAAAGAATAGCCTTCATCCACATGCTCCACACAGCCTCCTGATAAACTGATGAATTATCCTGTTTATAGGCCTTGTCTTTGACAGCTGCAAACCAGGCCTTCCATCACCGTCTCAAGGTGAGCATCGTGGCTGCTCTCTAGGCTCATTCTGCATTGTGCCTTACCTTTTTTGTATGATATTCTACTACTGCTGTAAGTCACTTGGAAGGTAAAGTCTGTGGCCATCTTGCCACACCCATGCCTCAATTATCTCAGCCCCTGCTGGTAGTCAGTGTCAGGGAGCACTTACCTTTTTTTTTTTCAAGGCAGGGTCTCTCTGTACATATCTTGGCTGACCTGGAACTCGCTCAGGAGACCAGGCTAGCCTCAAACTCAAAGATCTGCCTGCTTCTGCCTCCTAAATGCTGGGATTAAAGGTATGTAGCACCATGCTAAGCTTGGGGGATAGTTACTTAATATGAACATTCATTCAACAAAACCTACTAAGCAGTGTCAGGTCGCGAGATATGACAGAGAATGGGACATTCCTGTCTTTGTGGAACAGGATACCAGATGAGTGAGACCTGCTAGACAAATGCAGAATGGGCTAACTATAGCGATCAGCACCAAGAAGAAAATTCACAGCTTGGGATAGTGTCAGAGATACTTTAACATGAAGGAAACTGAAATACAGAGGAAAATCTGAGTGCATCCATTTTGTCACCTTGGTCTGTGGCACAACTCAAACTCCACATGTGTGGCTACTCTGTCACACTGTCCCCTCTCTCAGATCCTGACTAGGATGTGCTCCTCTCCAGCCACACATCGAATCGCACAGCCCGGCTTCCTCCTCTGCCCATCACTTCACAGCACACTACACACAGGTCAAGTCACCTCACTCCCAGATGTCATAGCTCCACCAGTGCCTCCTGTTTCCTCTGCTCATGTTTCCTTCCTTCCCTTCCTTCAACTTCTTGCTCCAATGCTTCACGCCTCACTCACCTCCTTGACAATGAGTTCGGATCCTTGTCCTCCAGCTCATATTTAGCACTGCCACCATTATCCTGAATTTTATTCCCAACCCACATAGCCATCTCATAAGAGAAATGGCTTTACAGTGGCTTCCCTGTGTGACAGGTGTTAATCAACAGGTAACTCCAAGACTCCCCCAACCCACTCCTACTTTATCACTAATTTTAGAAACTTCCTTCCTCATCTGGAGAATCCAGGCCAGGTTTGAGGTCAAGGACTCAGCAGGCTGTAAAAGTCAAATACGCCTGGTGATGCTGTGGAGCCCTGTTCTTTCATAGCTCTGCAGAGAACACACAGACCGCTGAGGTTTCTAGTACTTTCTAAAAGGGTTTGTGGTACTTACACCATTTGTAACCATAGTAACACCTGAAAGGTGGACTTTCCATTGCAGTGACTCAGTGCCACTGTACAATGCTTGGGGGAGGATGTGGGTTAGCTTAAGACTCCACTTTGTTCCAAACTGGACTCCGCAGAATATAAAAACTAATAATGTAACTAATAGGGTAAAGACTAATGATATTGGGGATGAGTATCTATAAACCCTATGTACACTATCAAATAGCACAAATGAACATTTAAATTATACTCTCTCAAACCATGTGGTTTATACTTTCTCAAACCCACATGGTCTTGATTAGGTATGATGTAATGGAGCAATACAAAGTGTCATTAAAACTTTGATATGTATGTAACTTAAAAGTCCTTGACTGTGATAGATTGTTAGCTGCTGAAACTTAGAGAATGCAAACAATTGTAATTGACCTTACTCAGCCATTAAGAAATGAAGTATTTTAAAAGTTGTATCACTAGTCCCAGTCAGTTCAGATTGGCAACTGACAATTCCTATCATTCTAAGGAAGACTGATGATTTAATGACAGTGTAATATCCTCATAAGAAGTAAAAATGACCTGTGCGTCCTATGGTTTTAAGAACAAGTTTTCAGACTTGGAGTTGTGGAATTTCAGTTTGTGTCCACTCACCCCAAATTGTAGTCTTTAGAGTCATGTGTATTGCAAGTTGGATGAGCCAGGGAAATTATTAACAAATAAGTATTTTGTGTGTGTATAGTGGGTGCTTTGTATTGAGAGAAAAGCTTTGAGGTGTGATTAAATCGTAAACTCTAATTCTATGTAGGAGAAACAGGGGGGAAGGTGCCCTTAATTTCTAGCTAAGATGACATAATTTTCAGCTTTTACCCTTAAATTATAATTTCAAGATAATTAGGCATACTATATCTTGTGTTTGATATGCCCCCTCCCAATATTAGGGTTTATTCTTTAATTCCTTTTACTTTGGATATAATAACTTGTACTTCAGATTTCGGTTGCTATCTTGCCAAAATAAGTGTTACTGTGTCCCAAGCTTGATTCCCTTCCCCAATTGTCTTATCTAAAGAAAAACTTAAAATCATACTTCTGAGTCAGAGCCTATATTTTGGTGTAAGACTTGGGATCTCTTTTTACTTCACGTTGAATATAGCTGGGTACCTGAGAAGACCGGTGATAGCCACTGGGTGAGTTCAGTTAGCTAAGGCCTGACCAGTCTTGGACTTCAAACACAAGTGAATTCTTTACCCACTAGTTGGTGTAGGCTCCATCTGGGTTCCTGACTATATTTAAATAGTTGCCTTCAACATTTAAAATAGCACATATTTCTTTCCACAAAAGTGCATTCTGGGAGTTAAGAGCCCACATGGTTAATTTTGTGTGGTCTACTAGCTCATACATCATTTCGATCTTATACTTTGTGTCATCCATCTCACAGATTATAAGACTTTAATAAATGTATATAAGAAAAAAAAACTTCAGTATTGGGGATGGTGAATTGAAGATAAAGAAATTCTTATGGAGAAAATATACACACAGACATACTTCTCTGAAAAAAGATAGACACAGGGAAATGTGGATTGACTGGCCTGTCTGAGATGAGGAGCACACACATCTTCCTCAAGCCTCTCTGCTAGCATAGAGCCCAAAAGAAGGGAGTTGACAGCAACAGTGGTAGTGTGGATGTCACCTAAGTGAAGGCGAGGAAGAAGAAACAAGGGATGGGGGCTGCTTAGCTCCACGCTTAGGACTAAAAGCAGAGAGAAGGACTTCAGAAGAGTTACCAAGCACATCACCCAGGAGTCTGCAGATATTGGCTCATAATGCAGAGAGAATCCAGAAACTACCGCCTCCAGCCACAAGGGATCAGTAAACACAGCTTCACTGATCACCAGCTCACTGCCTCGCTCAGTGCCTGGTCAGGGTCTGTGGTCGATGAGTAAGGCACACGCGTTATCTGAATGTCTGCCACCAAAGTCTGACCTGAAGCGGAAACATCTTTAAGGAATTAAGAATCAAGAGAATGAAACCTCAAATGTATGAGCAGTGAAACTAAATGAATCAAAAATTAAGTAAACAGAAAGCAGAAAGAGAGAAAGTTCCAAGAAACAGGACAGATGTCCAAAAGATCCTGATATATGTTATAATGAGTTTCACATTATTATTATTTCTTGAAGTAAATGCTACACTTATTTTTTCCCCTTCTAACCTTTGGTCCTTCAGTAAAGTCTGCTAGATCCACAAGGATTGTGTATGTACATGTGTGTGTGTGCACGTGTGCACATGCACACATCTGAGTGCATGTACATGCATGAAATCAAATAAAACTAAGTCTTTCCTAACCACACTGACAAGTACGGAATAACAAATGAGTTTGAAGAATTGTCTAGAAATTAAACTGTTTATAGGCAGCAGATGCTCATTATTGCAGACTGTCAAGAAACATAAACCCCTTTATAAAATCACAGAAAACTTCAGAAAGATTTCCACGTAAAATTGGTTTTAACCAGTTCAACTCTAAACCAGCAAGGTGGCTCAGGCCTATAGTCTCAGCACTTAGGAAGCTGAGTCAGGAGGTGTGGCAAAGTTGGGGACTACTCTGAGCTACACAATGAGCTCCAGGACAACCTGTGCTATTCTGTCAGACTGCTCTCTCGCTCTCTCTCTCTCTCTCTCTCTCTCTCTCTCTCTCTCTCTCTCTCTCTCTCTCTCTCTCTCTGTGTGTGTGTGTGTGTGTGTGTGTGTGTGTGTGTGTATGTGTGTGTGAGTGAGTGTGTGTGTGTGTGTGTGTGTGTGTGTGTTGGACACAGACACCAAAACTGATTAAGCAGTCATAGCAAACATTTGAACCACATATGTGCTATTAGCACACTGAAAAGGCACACAGGCAGAATGTTAGGACAGCTGACTAAAATCACTGTTATCTCTGATGGTTTAGGGAACAAGCATGAACTGTGACAGTAGGCATCATGGAGATTGTCATCTCAGTCAGACTGACAAGAAAGCCATGCTTGCTCAGACCCTTTGACACCAGAATCCCCAAAGCCAATGACAGCGCTCAGTCTGTTAGGATCATGAGTGTCTATAATGGTATATGCGATGGTTGATCTTATTGTAAACCATTGACATAGAATGGTCAAAAGGAAGCATCTCTCTTTGTGTCTATAAAGGCATTTTCAGAGATATTTGACTACGGAAGGAAGATCTACTGTGAATGAGCAGCTCCACCCCCATTGGCTGGAATCGTGGTTGGACACAAAGGAAGAAGCAAGTGGGGCATCACCATTCATCTCTCTCAGCTTCCTGACTGAGGACTCAATGTCACCAGTCACCTCACTCTCCTGACACTGTGCTCTCCCTGTCATGGTGGACTTTGTTCCTCTGAATTGTGAGCCAAAATAAACTCTTCATTTCTTAAGTAAATTTGTCAAATACTTTATTACATCAAGGAGAAAAAAAAACTAATTCAATACGGAGCCCAAGAGGAATGATCCCTAACATATCTCACAGTCAATTTCGTGGTTTCTGGGCTGCCAATTTTAGCCAACACTATGACACTTGGATAGCCATGGTTCTTAGCAGGAACTTGGAACAGATCACTTGGAATTGTCCAGGGACAGAGTTTAGAAAGACATAAAGTAGTGCTGCATGCATTGTCTTCCTCTTGAGTCACCATAAAACAAGACCAAACACCACTGAGCTCTTCACAAATCAAAGTATGGTATGGTCAGAACTTCTTCGGGACTGGTTGACTAGAGTGGAGAAAGTTCTAGTCATAAATGACTCATAGGCCTCATGGGCTACATCTATTTCACCCTACTCAATCTTTCAGGACACTATTTCTGTTTTGTAGGAAACTATTATACACAGACTAGTTTTCTCTCCACAGACTAAACACCAGGGCCTTCCTTCAGAATAAAGATTAGGCGTCACCAGTGCAGTGTTCCAAATGGTGCAGCTTTGGAGTCAGATTAAATGTCTGAAATTGACTTTCTAACACTTAGAACTCCCCAAGAGCTAGAAAATGAGAGAGGTAAGGTAGGACAAACACCCAGGCACCCAGCTTCCATCCAGAAGAAGCAGCAACACTGGTCTGACTGCCCGGGACGCCTCAGGCCACACACCAGGCAGAGAGGTAGAAGCCAGAGCTTATAGAACCCTCAACTTCACACCCAGGCTGAGCAGAAGCCCGAGCCCATAGAGGCTGCAACTTCACTCCCTCAATTTGCTGAAACAAATATAATCAGAGCTGAGAAGAGCCTCAACCAGCTCTTTCAGCTCTGATAGAAGCACCAAGCCTTCCTCAAGTTGGCCTCTTTGTTAAGCCAAAAAACGCTAAGTGGAAACCAACAAACACCCTGCAGCTTTGTGGCTGGAAAGAATCTAAGCTAATCTTGCCAATCCTTCTGCTTTACAGATGAGGGAGCTGAGGGCAGGAGCTTGTATCACCCAGGGTTTCAGTCTAGGAAAGACAGAATCGGAGCTACTAGCCAGGTCTCTGGACTCAAGACTAAAGGCTTGAATTAGATCCACAACCTGGCACTCCAGGAATGCTGCAAAGCCAGGACTCTCTACAATTCCCAACAACACATTTAACAATGTGTGTTTCCTCGGGCTGAAAGAGAATCCCCTGGCCTGTCACCAGTGGTTCTGAAACAACAGCCAGATAACATCTGTGAATACTTTTTCAATCTGCTGGGCATTTTACCTCCATCGTTCATTCAGCCCCTCTAATAACCTGATGAGGTGGATACCATTGCTACTCACACTTTACTGGAAAGGAACCTGAGACATCGAACTAAAAATTTTCCCTTGGCCTTAGAGCAAGAGGTCTGTGGTAATAAGATTCAAATATAGGCCATCTTCCTTCGTGACCCAGCACTTGGTCACTGCTATGCTGACAAGACTAACAAAAATACAGTCTAAATTTAACCAAGATAAAAATGGAGTGTGGACCTTTCATTTCTTTATTCACAATTTCCTTTGTTCCCTGGATACTCAACATCTAGGGTTCTGACCCTCTAAACTATATCTATCACCATGGGAGACGGGTCTATAGTCTTGTTCTGTGCTAGCAACCCTCTCAAGCCACCAAGTCAAGATTCTGATGAAGTTGGGAAATTCTAGTGTCTTGAAACCTTGAGCCTCTGTGCAGCTCCAGCTTTGGATCCAGGCCACATCAAGTCTCTGGGATGCAATTAGCGTCTGCCTCTCCTCCCACACTCTGCTCTCTATAGTCTGCAAATGAGAGCTTTAGGGCATGTAAGCAATCCTAAATCCTAAATATTCTCTTAAGAAAGGGGTGGGAGGCGGGGAGCAACCACAAATCAGGCCTGTGTAGGCCTCAGGATGGAAGCTACAAAGGAAATGTTGTGTGAACATTGCTTGGATTAAAGTTTATTGGTTTATTTTAGTCTGTTGTGGGTGGGATTATCAAAATGCTGTGGGTGTCTAATGGTCTTTAGGAGAATCTGTTGCGGTCAGGAATATAACAGCCCTTCCAGGGATCTCTGGATCTGCCCGAGGTCAACTTCTTCCCAAACAAACTTATTTGGGGGAAGGAGGAAAAGAAAGGCTCTTGAAGTGGGGATGTAGAAGAGGACACAGAGAGATACAAGGGTGCTTTGGTCATGATTCTGCGATGTTCTATGGTAGCGACTAAAGACCTCAGGATGAGCAGAAGCAAGGATTGGTAGTAAAGCAAGAGGAAGGATGCATGCGCAGTATAAGTAGAGTGGTATCATTTTTATATCAGGCACAAAAGCAAGTCAGGCAGTTCCCATATACAGCCCCATAGAGCCTCATGCCAGCCGTGTGAGGAAGGCCCTTTAAGGGCCGCCTGGACCGACCTTACATGATGTGCCAGCCAAGGGAGCCAGCGCAGGCTCATATCAAGCCTACATTCAGCTTGCCAAACTACGGTCCCACAGGCCAAAAGTATTGAGTATCTAACTCACACAAAAGTGCTCTAGGAGCTAGCTTGAAGCTCGGGGTATTATTGTCTCACTTACTGACGGAAAACTAAGACTGTAGAGGATGAGCCATTGCTCAGGGTCACCACAGAATATTTTCTGGTGACAAATCAAAGTCTGTATCCTCCCTCGTTTTGTTCCTTCTGCTAGATTGTCACCATATTTGGTGAGTAGGGAGGAAAAGGCAAAGTCAAGAAAACTCAAGTCTAATGCGCTGAGCATCACTGCAAGTGCCTAGTGACATAGTCTGAAACAATCAGAAAGTTCCAGAACAATGCTAATTATGAGAAAGCACAATAGAGGGCAGATATGTACAGTCCCCTCTGTCGTCACCTATTAACACTAGTCAGCTATGTAACAATCAAAAACCTCTGTCTTCAACAAAGATAGGAAGAAGACGACAGCCCTGTGCTTACAGAGCTTGTAACTGATAGCTCCAACAGACAGGTGGAAAACTGAAAATCAAGCAGCTCAAAGTGGAGTCCATCAGATTGTTTGTGTTAGAGAGGGATGGGGAAACTCCACAGAGATACCCTAGAACTTGAACTTGGCCTTTAGAGTTAAGAAAGAAAACTCTCTCTGTGGTAGAGAAGTAAGCATCCAGCCTCAGCCCTGTAAGCGCCATCACTGTGCTGAGCAGTGCTGTGAGCTGGGTAGAGATGACTGTGTCTCGCCTCAGTCTATGCTGGGCTTTCCAGCTGGAAAGACCCAGGTCACTACTCCAACCCCCAACCCCACCTACAATCTCTCTGCTGCTGAAGGTGTTACAGGACAAACAGAAAGGAAAATGGCTGTAGAGAGTTAAAATGAGCTATGACTTAACACATTGGACTTCCTAGGAACTGGAGCACCCTCTCTTTTTATTTTTTATTTTTCTCAAGCCAGGGTTTCTCTGTGTAGAACTGGCTGAACTGGAACTCACTATGGAGACCAGGCTGGCCTTGAACTCAGACACCCACCTGCCTCTGCCTCTCGAGTGCTGGGATTAAAGGTATGTGCCACCATGCCAGACTTCAGCATCTCACTGTCTTGGGGGTGGTAGTGGAAAATGCCAGTTCTTCCTCTGAAGTGACTCGGGCATAGCTATGGTGTTGTGGTAAGGAGCCCAGGCCAGTTCTTTGCTGGGTATATTTGAGAGGCTCGTTTCTGCTGGAAGATAATAGCCAGATGGCACTCCAAAAGCTAACGTTGGGCCTCACAGGGACTATGGCAAGTCTTTTAATGTCCTCTCTTCTTACTTCGTTTGGTTTTGGTTTTTGTTTTTTGGAGACAGGGTTTCTCTGTGTAGCCTTGGCTGTCCTGGACTTGCTTTGTAGACCACACTGACCTCAAGCTCACAGCAATCTGCCTGCCTTTGCCTTCCGAGTGCTGGGAATAAAGGCATGCGCCACCACACCTGGGTTAATGTCCTCTCTTATCCTGCCCTACAGGGAAGGGAGAATAAGCGACAAGCGCACCCCAACACGCACATTTCTCATTCCATCCTTCTGCAGCGATGTTCAGGAAGGGTTTGCCTGTCCTGATCAGGCAGTATATACTTCACTAAGGTCACATGAGGCCTAAGGAACAAAGGCAGAAGTTTAATGCAACTCTCCGTTTAATAAGACAGCTCAGCATGTTGGTAAAGAACACAGAGGCAGGTATCTGGCTGCCATGGTTTTAGGTCTGGTCTTGCTGGCTGTGAGACTCTGAGAATCTCTTTAAACTAATCATTACCTCAGTTTCTTCAACTGGAATGTGCAGATCTATAATAGTAAGGACTATATGTGCTACTGGAGAAACCCACCTAAAGTTATACCTGACGTATAGAAAGTGTTGTATAAAAAGAACAATGCCTCCATGTACTAAAACAAGCAATTTTTTTAAAATCTGAAAACTGGGAAACTGTGG
Organism: Acomys minous; assembly: GCF_964271855.1. Lineage (NCBI taxonomy): Eukaryota > Metazoa > Chordata > Mammalia > Rodentia > Muridae > Acomys > Acomys minous. Next base: position 28,225,375 of record NC_140483.1, on the reverse strand, counting down.
AATCAGAAGGTTTTTGGGAGGCTGGAGAGATGGCCATGCAAGCACGAGGACCAGATTTTGATCTCCATCACCCAAAATGTCCTGGATAGTTTTTATTGTCGACTTAACACAACCTAGAGTCACCTTGGAATAAGAAATCTTAGTTGAATCATTATCTCAATAAAACTCACCTGTGGACATGTCTGCGAGATATTTTCTCACCATTGTTAATTGTTATAGGAGGGCACAACCCACTATGGGCCGTACCAACCCTAGGTAGATGGTCCTGGGCTATATATGAAAGGTAGCTGAGCAGAAGACAGAGAGATAGGCACTAAGCATGTTCTTCCATGGTTTCTGCTTCAGGTCTGTGACCTGGAAGTATAAACCAAATAAACACTTTTCTCTCCTAAGTTGATTTTGATCAGCATTTTATCACAGCAACAGAAAAGAAAGTGGAACACTATGTTAAAAAAAGAATGATGTGGCAGCATCCTGTAATCCTAGTACTAATGTGGAAGCATCCTATAATCCCAGCACTGGTAAAGCAAAGACAGGAGGATCATCAAGGCCTGTTGACCCGCCAGTCTAGCCAAATCAGTGAGTGACAGATCAGTGAAAGGTTATGCGTTAAAATAGAGAATAATTGAGAAAAACACGAAATATGAATGGCTTCCACACATTCAAGCACACACATGCACATACACATACACTGAGCATACACACAATAGAGAAAACAAAAAAAGAAACCACGCTAGAAAAATCATTCACTTATCTTTCCGCCATGCCTACAACCTTGCACCTTACCTATGTGAATGTCACTATAGGAAACAGGCCATAGACAACCCAGTCCTTGAAACACCTGGAAGCTTCTCAGTGGGTGATAGGCAAATAGTCAGAAACACAGATGGGCAGACAAGAGGAATAGATGGTGAAATAATCCAGGTAAACAGGCTTCTAAAAAATGCTCTAATCATGAGTAGAGGTTCCCCTGCTAACAACAAGGCCACTTAAGTTGGGCGTTTATGGCTCCTTTGCTCCATTCTTCCCCAGAGTTGAACAAATGAGGCATCATTTGCCTGCAACTCACATTCAAAGTCTGCAAAGATGTGAGCAGCTGTCACAGAATGGGCATCCTGAGCACTGAGCTGCCAATTTTATATTCAGCATCAATAGGCTCCACCCCCAGGAGGAAGAGCACTTGATAGCCATTGAGAACATAATCGTGGCTCATGGTTACATGTAATTCCTGATTCAGTTATAGAGAGACATTTGAAGGCTGCAATGACAGTGATGGTAGGACATTACTCTGATTGTTGGGGATTCACCCTGGGGTATCGGAAAGAAATAGAAACTTGAGGTCAGAGGTCAGGGGCTGGTACTCTGGAGCACCACTGTCCATCCATGTGACTTACACAACTCATTCACCATCCTCAGCGTCACCTACAAAATGAAGATAGCACTTTTATTTTCCACCATTGCTTAATAAACAATTTACCTGATCTTTGTCCACTGGTTGCTGGGAAAGAGTCTTATAAATCTCTAGAGTTATCTAAAGGTCATCTTCCCATTAGGCCCCTGAACCATGCCAGAGCCCATGCTGAAAAGATGACTCAGGAAGAGGGTACTGGTACCAGCAAGGCTAGCCATGTGATTAACTTTGAACTGCTGTTATCATTTTGAACTTATGACTCTAGAAATCACATTCAGCTATGAGGCCAGTGAGTCAACCAACCATTCCTGTCTAGTGAAACCTCAGTAGAAATCCTAAACTGAGGCTCGGATGAGCTTCCTGATGACAAGTGCTCTCTGACTCCATCGTGAGGGAACACTGGAAGCATTGTGTCTTGACCCCACCCCCCATTCACCACCCACCCAAGACTGAGAAAGAACACTCCAGTTTGAGAGGACAACGATAAAAGGGCACAAATGCAGAAGCTCACAGGCATCCATGGAGAGGAACCCTCATACAAACAGGTGTCACAGCAGGCCAGAAAGATGCCTCGAAGCCAAATGACCCAGGTGAAATGAAAGCATCTGTAGCACCCCATAGGCAAAAGGGAACTGATGAACAACTTGGAGTGATCCAATGTACAAGCTCATGTATACACTGCGTGGTAGTCTTCTAAGAAAGGAAATCTTGTTAAAAAGATTGAGATCACTGCCCAGCTCCCTTGTTTTAGAGATACAAGCAAAGACCTAGGGTGATGCGCCTAAGTTCACCACATGGACTCAGCCATTCAGGGGCAGCACCACAGACTTCTAACTCGATATCACCACTCCCCGCAGGTGCTTTCTCTCACAGTTTCAGATTCCAGTAAATAAGAAGCTAAAAGCCTGCCTTTCGGAATGTCAGGATGTCCCTAGTCTCTCCTCTGGCTATTCACTCCTGAAACAGCAATACACAGGACAACAGCACAAGATGATAGGGGACAAGAGGAGGCTGGAAGGCATTGCTCACGGAGAAAGAATCCAGTTTAACAAAACTGAGCCCACTCTACTGGCTCCAATGACACCAGCCAGCAGCAGAGTTGAATGATGCTGCAAAGAAATCCAGTGTCTGCAGGGTGTCAACTAAAAATAGCGACAGGGCTGTTCAACAAAAACCATGAGCCATATCCTCCTGGAGCAGCTGGATTGTGTGACAGGTGAAGTCAAACACTGCATTCCTCTGCGCTGAGAAGAGACTGAACTTGAACTGTGTGCTACAATACCCTAGGGGACAGAACTTATTCTCTGTCTCTGTCTCCGTCTCTCTGTCTCTGTCTGTCTGTCTGTCTGTCTGTCTGTCTGTCTGTCTGTCTCTCTCTCTCTCTCTCTCTCTCTCTCTCTCTCTCTCTGATTTTCCTCTCTCTCCTCTGTGTCTGTCTGTCTCTGTTTCTCCATCTCTCTCTGTCTTTTTGTGTGTCTCTGTGTATAGGTCTCTGTCTCTCCCTCCCTCCCTTCCTTCTCCTCTCTCCCTTTCTCCTTCCCTACCCCTTCCCTCCGTGTCTCTCTCTCTCCCCCTCTGTTTCTCTCTGTGTCTCTCTCTCAGTCTTTCTCTGTCTCTCTCTCTCTGTCTCTGTCTCTCTCTCTCTCTCTGTCTCTCTCTCTCCCTCACTCCTCCTCCCCACCTTTTCCTTTCCCTTCCCTTCCCCCTCCCTCTCAGCAGTGCTGAACGTCAAACCCAAGCCCTCACTCATGCTAGGTAAACTCTTTACTATAAACTACAACTACAACCCCAGCTCTTCCCCCCCCCCCTGCTGCACCTCTACTCCACTCTCCCCTACATTTTATTGGTCTTTCTACAACACCTAAATTCATTGATCCTATTGCATTGGAAATTCCTGAAGGGCCTTTGACTTGTAAAGGACAGCCAGGGAGCCAAGAACCTGGAATTTGCCTTCCCCACCACCTCCTTTTCCAACACAGGAGACTCCCCAAACAAAAAGGTAAAGCCATGCTGGCTTTAGTGAAGAGAGATACTGATTTGATGACATCTGAGGTTTTTGCTTTTTGTTTTGGTTTGGTTTGGTGTTTTTTGAGATTGGTTGGTTGGTTGGTTGGTTGGTTGGTTGGTTGGTTAGTTTTTTGAGACAGGATTTCTCTGCATAGCCTTGGCTGTCCTGGGGTCACTTTGTAGACCAGGCTGGCCTCCAACTCACAGTGATCCACCTGCCTCTGCCTCCCAAGTGCTTGGATTAAAGGCCTGTGCCGCCACACCCTGCCTGCCATCTGGGTTTTATTATCATTCTTTAAAGGCCATACATAACAGGTCAATGCATATTTTCATGAGAAAAAGATCGAGTCTTATGACCAAGTTCAGAGTAGAGTCGTTAAGTGACCCACCTTGGTTTGGGAGACCCTGTGGTGAATGTCACAAGCCAGTACAGGATGGAGAAGCAGTCTTCTACAAGGTTTCAGATTCACAGCCTTGCACTCAGCTTAAAGGAGCCTCCCACATTCCCCTCTACACCACAACTTGTTTTGTAGTTTATTTTTCTTATGTATCCATGTAAACCCATATGGATAGACCATCCAATCTACAGGATTGCATCACTTAACAGAGATCAGAGACATAACATGGGATACCACTTTAGGGTAAAGTTGCTTTTAAGTAAATAGAAGAAACACAGTAAAATGATAAAAGTAAATGCATGATCCAAAATCAAATGTCTCACACTACACAATAATTGCCTACATTGGATCCGTGTAACTGCCAGCCTCACCACTTATGCTTGAGTGATGGGTTGCAAGACAACACTTGGTGACAAGACCCTCTGAGGTCATTATAATCTTATGGAGCACCCTCCTACATGCAGTTACATCCCTGACCAAATGCCATCATGTGGCATGTCGCCATGGTTACAGCCAGCTATTGCAGGTTAAGAATGTCCCTTTCAGAGCAGTTTGTGTACTAGGGAGGCTCTGATGGAGAAGACCAAATTTTCCTTTGTAAATGGTTATCAATTGGAGACAGCTTCTGGATTAGAGATGGGAGCATGTGTCCATTTTTTTCCTTTCAGCTCTAGGACCCTATCTGGTGTAGACCCATGCAGGCTCTGTGCATACTGCCTCAGTTTCTGCAAATTCATATGTCCATTGGTCCTGTTGTGACTAGAAGGCCTTGTTTCCCTGGTGTCCTGTATCCCTTCTGGCTCTTACACTTTTCCTGCTTCCTCTTCCACAAAGTTCCCTGAGCCCTAAGGGGTAGGAGAGGTGGATTTAATGGAGACATCCCATTTAGGGCTGAGCGGTCCAATGTCTGCCACTCTCTGCCTATTGTCTGGCTGTGGCTCGATGTATTTGTTCCCATCTGATGCAAGAAAAAGCTGTTCTGACAATGGCTGGGTAAGGTACTGATCTGTGAGTATAAAAGAATGTCATCATATTGTTACATTCCCTTAGCAGAACAGGCATTGTGTTTTCCCCTAAGCCTGGGATATCTAGTCTTGGGTTTTTGCTCACCCAAGCAGTGTCAGGTACAGGTTCCATTCCATGGAGTTCGATTAAAAAGGCAGTTGCTGTCCTCAAGCATGTTGAAAGGGGATAGAAAGGATTCTGGGATAGTACCAGGTATTCGAGTTCCATCCAGGAAGATGTGAGGAGGACAGACACATGGTACCTGAGCACAGGTAACCACACATGTGGCAGAATGCAGATTAGTATAAGTGGGTTACTTTACGTTATGAGCTAGTCAGAGAAGAGCCCAGCTGTACGGCCTAGTTATTTATAAATATATGTTGGGTCTCATGAGTCATTATTCTGGGAGCTTGGGGACAGGACGAAAAAACACAATGGTGGTGTGCAGAGTACCTTCTGGTACCAAGAACACTAGCCAGGACAGGTAAAGGCTCTACTCTTAAGCATAAGCCGTACGCTGAGCCATAGATGTCAACAGAAAATGAACTCAAAGGCATATTTGGAGGTTTCTTGGCTCATTATGTCGTGTCAGGGCTTTCTCTTTTTTCTTTTGCTAATTTTATCTTTTTCACTTTTCATTTTTGCTTTTATTCTCTATTCATTTTTCCTGTTATTTTAACCCAACAGGTCCTTTGCATATATATTATGGCTTCTAGTTTTCTCTTTTTATGGGTTTCCTCGATATGCAAATGATTGAGTCTTCTCTCTCTCTCTCTCTCTCTCTCTCTCTCTCTCTCTCTCTCTCTCTCTCCATGTATGTGTGTGTGTGTGTGTGTGTGTGTGTGTGTGTGTGTGTGTGTGTGCGTATGTGTGTGTACCTTGTACCTTCTCTTGGGCTGTTTTCCTTTTATTTATTTGTTTTGTCCTATTGTGATGTGTTTGTTTTTGTTTTGTCTTATTATATATTTTTTATTATTATCCCTTAGAAGCCTATTTGCTATTTACTGAGAGATAGGAAGGGGTGAATCAGAAGGGAAGGGAAGTGGGGAGGAACTTAGAGGACAAAAGAAAGAGGAAATTGTAATCAGGATACATTATGTGAAAAAAAAACTATAAAAGAAAAACAAAAGAATATATTTTTAGTCCTGCAGGTAGAGAATTTCCAATTTGTTCTTAAAAGGTAGGCAGGAAGTCATAATGAGTCTTTTCTTAGGGTTTTCCTATCAGGATTGTCTCTATTTTATTTTATCTAAAAAGAAGTAGGTGGTTCCCTGGGCTTGTACAACATACAGCATCAATGTATGTGTTCAAGAAACAATTCTTGTGTCATCTACTGTTTCAATCACCAGGGATCAAACAATGAAATCAAGGCCTTTCTGTCCTCAAGCCTAAACCACAGAAATGAAAATCAGTAAAGAGTTTTCAGGGCGAGCAAGCAGACAGACGCTGATTGTTAAGTAGTGGTAAGCCCTGTGTAGAGACCAGATTAGCAGAGAGTGAGGAATGTAGGCTGTTATTGTCAGCCTCAGTTCCATTGCACGCTCTCCTAAGGACTGAGCTGAGCCATCATCAAATAAATCAAGAGCACAAGCCCTCAATCGTGAGGACTCTTCCTGTCTATACGAGCAGCATCTTCAAACAGGCATTGGACCGGTTTTGAAAGGAGACCCAAGGTTTTCACTGTGACATAATGAACCTACATAGCATCCTATAAGGACCCGATAAACACTTATCTGCATGGAAATGCCATGTTAAATACCTGCTAGATTAACTCTTTCTTATTGTCCTCACGAAACAGCTCTAATCACTCCAGTACCACATTCCTCTAGAGAAACAAACACCGTGAGGATAAATCGGCGAGATGCTCTTTTACAGTATCTCTCCGCAAACCTGAGCAAAGTTAATTGGAAGCACATGGTGCAGACAGCCCCACTAACCAGGGAGGAGAGACCTGTGTCAGAAAACACTGGGGTTTATTATTATAATTATTATTCTTTTATCTTATTTTTTTTATACATCTTGCTGGGAGAAACCCCTGTATCATGCCATCTGTTTGAAATCCAAAACTAATTACATTAAGAAGCAGACACAGAGTCTGGCAAGAGTGTAGCAGGTTAGAGAGCTTGCTGCCAAGCTGACCTCCATGGTGGAAAGAAACAACTGCTGAGAGTTCTCTTCTGCCCTCTAGATGCATACTGTGGCTCATGTTATGTACACACACACACACACACACACACACACACACACACAAATACATACATACACACATACATACATATTTCTAAAGATGTAAATACATAGATTTTTTTTTAAGCAGTGGCATGCTCAAGTTTCTTAGCTATTGTGGGTAAAGAGAAACAATACCTCAGGGTGTGATGCCTACCTGAGCAGCCTGCTATTGCTCTAGCAGAGACTAGTGTTTTTAAAAGAAAATGTTGCTTTTTTGTCTAAGTAACCAAAAGAAGTGTTTTTCTATATCTAGTTCTGGGCACATTACAAGCACACGGAAGGTAGACATGAAATCTGCAGCTGTTGAAAATGTTGCCTGGCCAGCATAGTCTTTCTCTGCAGCGTCCGGGGTAAACGGGCCTCCTACCCTGCAAAACTGCTCACTTTTCCCAGAGCAGAAGTCTAATCCTTCTGTGGGAAAGCCCAGTAATCTCAAGTTTGGAGAGCAAAGCAATTTCCCTGACTGAACGCAAAGGCATTTGCTCTGTGAGATTGGGTTCTTCTGTAATAGGGTTTGAAGCAGGAAGAGAAGGATTTATAGCCAAACCATGACCAGTAAAATTATAAAGGGAACGGCCTCTACTGAAAATGCCAAACAAACAGTCTTTCTGGGTCACGGTCCCTCTGGTGCTTCTGAAATGGCCTTTCTCAGAAACCTGAGAAGCTGAAAGTTGCACTTAAACAACTTTGCCTAAGCCAAGGCACAAAATCTGAACTGTTTATGAAGAAGCCATAGCAAGAGTAATACATGCAGTCTCCTAAAGGCGGCTATTTCTGTGCTGTTTTCCTTCCTTTTTCAAGTCACCTATGAAAACGTGGAGATTTGTTGTTGAAGAAGAAGATGAGTGAAGATTCACTGGGTGTCTGAATCACTTTTTTTTAACCATGCTATGACAAAATACCTGACCTATGGGAGGAGCCATAGAATTGCCCGCAGCTTCAGTGATTTCAGTCCACGCCCCTTAGCTCCTGAGTAGCTGGGCCCATAGCGAGCCAGAGCACCTTAGAGGAAGTAGAGGACAATCCCAGCCAGCAACACAACCCCCAGGGACCCCAAGGACACTTCCCAGTGCTTCTTCTACCTTTAGCTCATTTCCTTAAGTTCCCACCTGCTCTCCCCCACCCCTCCTCCTCTCCCCCTCCCCCTCCTCCTCTCCCCCTCCTCCTCCTCCTCTCCCCCTCCCCCTCCTCTCCTCACCCCTCCACCCCTCCTCCTCTCCCCCTCCTCCTCTCCCCCTCCTCCTCTCCCCCTCCCCCTCCTCTCCCCCTCCCCCTCCCCCTCCTCTCCTCACCCCTCCACCCCTCCTCCTCTCCCCCTCCCCCTCCTCTCCCCCTCCCCCTCCCCCTCCTCTCCTCACCCCTCCACCCCTCCTCCTCTCCCCCTCCTCCTCTCCCCCTCCTCCTCTCCCCCTCCTCCTCTCCCCCTCCCCCTCCTCTCCCCCTCCCCCTCCCCCCAACCCCACCACAGCACCTCCAGCTGAGGACCAAGCATTCAATCAGCCTGTCGGAGCCGCGGAAAGTCAACCCTCACACCACCACGCACATTGTACTTGACACAACCCAGAGCAAAAACAAGAGGAGATAAATTGTTTTCTTTTCCCTGAGCCGTGGGAAATGAGAGCCCGCTGGCAACAGCAGGGACGCTGACTAGGTTTCTGTGAATGTTTCATTTCTCTTGGAAACCATGGAACCCACAGTGATTTAGTGTCTGACTTTCATGGACAAGGCCGTTTTCCAGGATCTAATCTCCAAGAGGCGCTAAATCAAGAGAAGACTCACCTGGTTATAAAAAGCCCGAACGGCAAATGCTCCCTGAAAGAAACACTTCACCTACTTGCTCACACACATAGGAGCATGAGGAACGCACGTAAGTGCAATGTATTAAGAGTCCTCAGGAAACTGCTTTAATGAATAGAGATCATTTATAAGTAGGCATTATTATCGTGCTAAATACTTGAAAACACGTTTCTCTTAAAGTCGCCGTTACTCCATCCTGCCTTCCCCAGTACTGTCTTAAATTATGTAACAGCTTAAACAGCTGTAATCCCTGATCCAAAGAGCTAGATGTGTTATCACTAACAGTCTGAATCTCTTCTTCCTGCTCACCAAAGATATACAAAGAAGACAAAAAGCATGCTAGAGAGAGGGCTCTATCTGGAAAGAAGAGACAGAAGGGAGAAATAATGTAGTTTAAATTTTTTTGGTTTTTCAAGACAGGGTTTCTCTGTGTAGCCTTGGCTGTCCTGGACTCACTTTGTAGACCAGACGAGCCTCAAACTCACAGAGATCTGCCTGCCTCTGCCTCCCAAGTGCTGGGATTAAAGGTGTGTGCCACCATGCCCGCCTCTAGTTTAATTTTTTTTTTTTAAGAAAAACGAAAGTCAGAAGACCTGTGCATCTAATTGACCTCACTTGGCAAGTGATCAAATGAAGAGCCGCCTTACCCATTAAGTCAGAAGCCTAATTAACATAGAAATAGCTTAAATTGCCCTTTGGGTACTATGACAAAACAGTCATAATATTATTTTCCCTCCCATTTTTTTTTATTCCAGAAAGTTCTTGACCTCATTTGAGCAACTTAGCACTACAGGAACATCAACATTCATGACCCCAAAACTAAATTTCCACTATCATTGGCCAAGGAATTTCTATGATTTCTTTCAACACTAAATATAGAAATTAGATTTATGTTACCATTTGGATTATTTTTTTCTATTTTTCATTTGTACTAAGCCTTAAAACCACTTTAAATGCCTCTTAATATTTTATGAGCAGCATTTAGTGCCTGAGAGTGCTGTCTTAGGTGTTCATGCAGCTGACCTGACCTGGATTCTAGAACTGTCCCAGCCTGACTCTCCAAGCGCATTTTTGCAAATGGCCACCTTGAGTGTCGTTTTCTACGCCTTTTCTTCCTTTGGTATCAGAACGACAGATCGGGTCCAGCATAACTCACTACCAAGGCAAGGGATTGGGTGGATGTTAAAGGGAAGGAACATCATCCCAGAAAAGCCCCTCGTCCTTCGCATTTACAAAAATTCTTTATATGGTTGAACCAACTGAGACAATCTAGGGTAGCAATGTACGGCTCAGAGACGAGACTGGCACTCCGTACTCTGCAGTAGTGTGTTTCATTTGCTTTAAACCTGGAAGTGGTGGTGGTTGTTGTTGTAGTTGCTATTGTTGTTGTTGTTGTTTTCATGCTTTTAAAGGAAAATAATGATACAGATAAAGAGGAGACAAACGTTCCTGGAAGAGAGTAGCAACTACTGAAATGGAAGAAAGCGAGCTGCATGCACTGACGTCCTGTGATGCCAACAGCAGCCATTCTCTGTCCACAAGTGATGGAAAGGCTGGGATGAATGGAGGGGCACTGTGTGCGCTGGTGACAGACAGGAAATGGACTATCTAGACTGGTGCCTTGTGATCCTGAAACCTCGGTACGTCCATAAAATCACAAGCGATTTGTATTAGGAATAGGACCACAGCCAAGAGCCCATGAGATGACCTCAGATTATTCAAGTAAATATGTTGGAACATCAGTTCTCAAAAAGACATCAAGGTGGCTAAGGAGACGTTTATAAGATACTGTTCATCTTACAAGTACACGGATCTGCATTTGGTCCCCACATTTATAAAAAGCTGGGTGTGGTGGCAGAGGTTCCCAATGCTAGGAAGGCAGACGCAGGTGTATCTCTGGGCAAAACTGGCCAAATAGCCCAAGCTAGTAGTAGTCTTCAGGCCAGTAAGATGCTGTTTGAGTCAAAAAAGTGAACAAGACCTAAAGAATGTACTAACCCAAGTATACATATATAAACACATACACACACACACACACACACACACACACACACACACACACACACAGTAAAGTAAGATTATCCTGACAGATAGATAACAAGAAAGATAAGGAAACTGGAGATTGCTGAAGCCAGACCCACTCACTTACTGTAAGTGTGTCATCAGAGATAGTGTGTTAGCCTACCAACAATATCTCAAGTCCAGTATCGTTGACCTTGTTAAAGCATTAAATGCGTCTGTCTTCTGGAGACCTGGGGCTCTTGATTATTGAGAAGATGCCAGCTATAAGAATAAGTGTCACTTGAAACACTTCAGAAAGGCAGTTTGGAATTGGCATGCAGGCCTGTGTTGAAGTTTATGTGGGGGACTTATGAAAATAAGAGGACACTTCAGTCTGTTCTAAACCCAGAAATCTTGTCTTTGCTTCCATGAGCAAGCCATTTAAGTCTCAAGTGCCAAGTCCAGAAGGCAGCCATAGCCCAGCAAGCTATGTATGTGAAGAGGTATAGCAACCTCAAGGAGTCTAGGTATTAATTCAACATGACGGCACTTGATATATTTATTGACTATCTACTCTGGTAGCTGTTGGGAATTCTATAATGAACAAAATCAATCATATCTCCTGTTGCATCACTGTTTCCTCTGAAATTAGAACATTCCATCCTCCAGAAAGTTCCTTAAGCAGGAAGGTAAACAACTCAAAACAGCTTCAGGAAGTCCCTGAAAATGATCAGAATCATTGCCAGAGAGGACAATAAAAGCTGAGATTCCCCCCCACCCCACCCCCACACACCCAGGAGAAAAAAGAGAGGCTACAAAGAAGACTCTCAAAGGAGAAAAGCTGCCAAGAAAACGCTCAAGGACCGGGCCAGCTGCCTGGAAGTAGCAGAAATCAGCCGAGCTGCCTGGAAGGGGTTTAAACTAACCAAGGCTCCTGGAAAGGACGTCCTGCAGCCTCTAGAGCTGCCTACAAGCAGCTGTGTGTTCCAGGTTCCCAGCCTTGTGAGCTGCCACCCATGCTGGGGTGGAATTTGGTGAAGCAGCTCCCTTTGAGTCATTTCTGCTCCTGTAAGTAACCCCTCACCCACATCCCCGTAACCCCAATAAAACTCATTAGTTTCAGCGAGTTCGCCTTTGGTGTTGTCTTCACTCTGTCATGGGCTCCCTATCTGGGGTGACTAGACATGTGTGGTGGTCCCTGCAGGAAAAGCTTTATCACACAACGTTCCTCTCTTGATTTTTTCACTGTCTACAGGGAGATGCGAACAGATAACTTCAGTATGCCATCGGAAGGATTGTCACACAGATAAAAATCAAGACTAGTACAATTTATGCAGAAAATTTTGCTGTAAGAGCTGATTGAAATATACTATAATAAAGTAAGCTATGGGGCAATGGAAACGCACAGAAGAGTTTTATAGGAACACTTACATTAGAGGGAAACCAGGTCCATGCTTGTAATCCCAGCAATTGGGGTGTGGAGGCAGGGGGATTAGGAGTTCAAGATAAGCTTGGTATATTGCAAGTTTGAGACCAGTATGATCTATGTGAGACACTGTCTGAATAGTTGATGATGAGACAGATAGATAGATAATAAAATTTGAACGTACAATAGGGCTTGCTGCAAGAGTACTTTGTTCAAATAGCCATTATTAGTTATTAGATTTTATTAGCTACCAAAAAATTGTTGTCAACAACCATAAAAGAAAGTAGCAAACAAAACACAGAAGAATCCAACCAACAAGATTATCTCATCTTCTGACTGATGTTTATCTGACAAGACACAGTCATTTAATTTGTCCCCAGATCTGATTTCCAAACAAAACTTAGATCTTGCCTGCGATGCAGAAATGTTAGCAAGGTCCTATGGGAAAAAGAGAAGGGGGCAGGGAGGCAGATGACAGGGTAATAGAATAAATTCATACGCAAAAGTGTGTGGCATTGCAGTCATTCTGATCGAAATGAAGTTTCGGTGAAAATACCTGACACCTGACCTGTTCACGAGATGCTTTGTAACCTGATGCTCGCAGGACTTGGAGAAGAAACCACTGCATCATCCCCCACTCTACTTCCCGCCAGAATGGAGTGCCTGTACATTCAGCGGCTCAGCCTGTACTTATTAGCACTTTGAAGACCTTCCCTAAGTATGTTTGCTATCAAACTGGACAGCTTCTGGATTACCTCTTATGCCAAGCATCAGATTCATTGAGGCAAGGCAGGAAGCAACTCTCTGTTACATTACGTCTCGAGTTACTTCATTTCTGGTTAATAATCAAATTTCTCCCCATTATATTTGTTATTGCTTCAACTTTCTCCATATGTGATTGTTATGCACTTATTACATTTATTCCAATCATTCTTTGGAATTATAGTAAACCTCTATTAGCTGGAGAATATGATATTAGCTAATAGAGCCTTTTGATTTCCTAAATGGTACCCACAGAACGTGACCATGCTATGAGAGGTAAACAAATACTCTACCACAAGGGATGGAAGGGGAGAGAGAAAGTAAGAATGAAGCAAAGAAGGCTAAGCTGAAGGACGTTTTTCTCACTCCAATAAACCTGAAAGGCATTTTGCTGCAGAACTCCACTAGTGAGCTTCTTCAATACAAGGATATGTATTGTAATTCTCTGAGAAACGAAACTGTCATTTTAAAAACTTATATGAACAAAGTGCTTTTTCCAAGAAGTTACCAAGCCTTATAGATGGTTATACTTGGTGGACAGTTTGAAGAAATTGTATTATAGGCTATGTCTTATTGCCAGGAGCAGCAGACTTCTCTGTGTCATGTGTTTGAACAAAATTTTCACTGCACTGTGAATTATTTTTTTTAATTATTTTTGCCTGTGTCCCTCATGACTCCTCCTGTATTAATTTGCTGGAGCATCTCAGAGAACTTGGGGAAATGTTAACATTTACCAGTTGCTCAGAGAGGACATTACAAGGGACACGGATGAAGCAATCATGGGGCAGAGTGCATGGGAAATGGTACTGAGCCTTAGTCCTCTGGGAACACCGTCCTGTTCAGCTGCTAGAGGCTCCACCACCTGTGTCCTTTGGGGTTTTATAGACCTCATGACATACACTGCTAGCAGTAGAGACCGGGGAGGGGTCTATTCAGACTCTCATTGGTCTCTTTGTGTGATACTGCTCCATCAGAGTTTGGAGCAGGACCCATAAAAAAAAATGCAGAGGGTCTTACAACCATCAGACCAGGTTGCTTCAAAGAATTCCAGTATGGCCAGGTTCAAAACAGAAAAATAAGGGGAAATTAAGCGGTTCGTAACCAGCCTTAGGGAGGGTGTTATGAGCCAGGAAATGGGAACAAAACCTAAAACACTATGTATGACAATATCACAGGATGACAAAGTGCCTGCCCTGCTTAATTCCAATGCTGCTAAAGAGCTCATGTGTGAAACATAAATAACAGTAAGAAAACTTTGTATCCAGATGACACAGCACCAAAGTTTCGTGATTTATAAGGCTTCCTATTGCTGTTTTCAACAAAACATCTCCTCTAAGTAACCACGGTACTTTCAAGCATCCTCCCTATTAATCATCTCTCCCAGGGAAGGAAATGGACTGAACACACCAGTGTCCTAATTTCTCAGAGGTAGAAAAAAAGGGGTTGCAGGATCAAAGGGGTTTTTTAAGGTTACCTAGGATCCTACTGTGCTAGTGGTTTGGAAAGAACGAGATGCCTGGCTTCCCGCCAGTCAGGAGAGTCTGTTCTTTCTGATTCAAACTTTCATCCAGAGTATGAGACAGCAGGCAATTTAATATCTGGCGTTGCCAATGCATCAAGTATGTGGTAGAAGGCAGAGCCGCATTAATATGCAAATATATGAATATAAAATGACTTTCTTTACTAAGCACAGAGCCTCCCACTTCTCAGAGGCAAAAAAAAAAATCATGTCTATATGAAAAGAGAATAGAACTGAGAAAGATAGCAAGCTACTCAATTTATTTTCATTAGCATACGAGGGAGTGCATGCAGCTATAACTCACTCTTGGGAATAGCTCTCAGAGTGTGGGGAGGAAACGATTCACTGTTCCTGCGGGTGCGCTGTGCCAGCATGCTCTCTCCAAATATTAGCTCTCTTAAAAGGATTTAAAGATCTAAGAAAAAAATCCAAACAAATGCCTAAAGATTGGCCCTACAATACCTCAGTAATAAACCCTGAATCATTTTCCGATCCTCACTCGCTTGCACTGAAAGTGTTGTTAGAGCTGAGCAGATGGGTCTATTCGGAAGCCAGGGCGTAGGAACAGATCCTGTGACGCACCGTGCACAGGTGTAGACCACGCCCCTGTGTCCAGAGAGAAACTGAGTCCAGCCTGTTCTCCCCAGTGTTCCTGACGTCGTTGTCCCCGTTCTGTCCAGCAAAAGAAAGCAACACCAGAAAAACGCTTTCTCGGGCTCTTAGGAAAAGATGACGAGAGAGACAGATCTGGCTTCATTTGGTTGCTTGACTTGGTGAGTTTTAAATTATAAATGCAAACAGGCAGAGTAGAAGGAACAATGTTATGTACTTCACAATAAAGGTTGCTATGCATAGAAGTCCTTTTTAAAAAAAAACCATTCTAACAAATGGCAAGCCACATGTCAATAACCCTTTCTCAAAATAGCCAGTCTTGATTATCAACTTGATGGTCTTTAAAGTCATCATGGAAACACACCTGTGGATGTATGGACAAGGATGTTTCCATGAAAGTGTGCATAAAGGGCGAAGACCCAATCCTCATGTAGGTGGCACCATCTCTTGAGCAGGGCTCATAAACTGGATTAACAAGAGAAAGCAAGGTGTGTGCCAGCACTCATCTTTCTCAGCTTCCTGTTTGTGAGTGTGACTGGCTGCCTCCTGCTTCTGCCACCATGCCTTGGCTGCCATGAGGGGTTGTAGCACCTTGAATTGTAAGTCAGAATAAACCATTCCTTCCTCAATTTGCTTCTTCTTGTCAGGTACTTAATCACAGAAATAAGGAAAGTGAAAAAATATATTAAAATAATAAAATTCATTTTTCTCCAACATTATTTTATTATTGCCATATAATTGTCATGTGTCCCCCTATAATCTGGTGATTATGACATTCTCATTTTATAGATTTTTTTTTTACATAAAGTGAACAAATAGGCTCAAAGACACACATAATGTAAAGAATGGATCCAAAAACATCTTATTTCTGGATCCAAACCTCTATTTTGAACAGAGTTCATTAAAAATACTTAATCAGAAGAAATATAAGAACACACTTAGAATTCCGTGGCCTCGGAGCAGGTCATAATGGTTCATCTTCATCGTTGGCATAACTGGAATTAGCATCACCTAGGAGACACCTGTAAGTTTGCCCACACATAGTTTACACAGAGGTATAACAGAGGAGGGAAGATCCATCCTAAAAATGCATGACACCATCCCATATGCCAGAATCATGCTGTGAATAAAAATGAAAACTTTAAAAAAAAGGGGGTGAGAGTGAGCTGAGCACTGTCATTAGTCTTTTTGTACATCTTGACTGGAATAAAATTTGAGCAGCTGTCTCAAGCTGCCACCACTATGCCTTCCCCTACATGGCAGATTCCATCCTTTCAAGCCATGTGCCCAAATAAACGCACCATCCCTTAAATCACTTCTTGATGAGTATTTGGTCACAGCAATGAGTAAAGTAACCAGGGAGCCAAGAATGTCCTCACAAAACATTAAATGAATACTTAATATAATTGGAATTAAATCACCAATAAGTTCTCTCTCTCTCTCTCTCTCTCTCTCTCTCTCTCTCTCTCTCTCTCTCTCTCTCTCTCTCTCTCTCCCCTCTCTCTCTCTCTCCCTACCCCTTTCAACCCCTCCCCTCTCTTGTTACTAGCAAACTCTGTTTAATACCACCCTTGTACATGAGTGAGGCTTGCCTAAGTGACTCACTGACATTAACTACCCCATAAAAGTGATGGCAAAGATATGCAGACAGAAAATATCAAGAAGACCCAAGGAGCTCATTCTTGAGAGTGGCTACTGTTACTGGTACCATATCCCTATCCATATATCTCTGGGATAATATAGAGATGGAAGCATTTTGCCTCGTTGAATATTAGGATAAATTATATAGACACTATGATTCTATAAGCATAAGGAGCATTCGCAGTACATTTTTGCATAGCTCAGACGGATCCATCCAAGCCCTTTCCATCCACATGGACAAACGTTTCCTTTTTAATTAAAGTGCATTTAGGTCTTCTCTCAAATTCAGCCACTCCCTTTTCTTCCTCACTAGCACTCACAACCAGGGTGAACTCAGCTGCCCTTCAGCCTTCACCTCATGCCCAGAAATGTTCACAATTTCTTCTTCAGAGTTCTTGGCATTTTCCTCTGGGTGACAGACAAAACACACAAGAGAGCAAAACATATTAAAACAAAAAACAAGCTCTGGCCACTGCAAGCAATTCTGGAAATGTGAGATGGCAAAACAATGCCTAGTTCTCCCATCCTACAGACCAAGAAAGGAGAGACAGTCTGCTGCAAGAGAAAATCTAATTCCAGACCCTTAGGCAGGAATGTGTGTGTGTGTGTATGTGTGTGTAGTGAACTCCCACTATCCTCTTCAAAGGCATACCCCCAGTGACCTAAAAGGCCCTACCTTTTAAAGATTACTCCATCCCATAATAGTCCCATAAGCTGGCAGCCAAGCCTTTGACACATACGTCTTTGGAGGACACTTATACAAACTTGTGCTGTAAGATGACTAAGTTCTGACAATATAGGGTACAGCATGGGTGATGATGGCTGTGGTAACTAATTTGATTTTGGAGCTCATTACACAGTGGATGCATATTAAATCATCACACAGTACAACTTGAATGTAAACAACCTTTATCTGTCAAACATTTGTCTAAAAAAATAAAGCAACCATTACTTGGGAAGCAATATGGAGGTTGAATTGGAGGAAGACAAGATCATTTTTAATCAAGATACAAACTGAAAATAGGAATGGCGGGACGAGGGGAAAAGAGAGCGCCGTCTCCCCACCGTTAACTTCCACCACAGCATCCCTCCTCCTGGGCTTGGATACTGACAGTAATTAGGGAAGAGTCTAGAACAGAATTCAAGAGACAGAGATCAGCATGACTTGGTCATTTATCGGATAGTGACGAAGGGCCATTCTCAAGAGTACCAGCCCCAGCAGCTGCATGGGCGTGGCCATCCCTGGCATCACACAGTACACGTCTTGTTGTAAGTTACCCCAGGGCAGATCTCCAGGAGCATCCTCGGTCTGGAGAAGATACAGGGCTTGAGAGATGCACAGAATGAGATCGATGGAGGGGTGCCTTAAGAACTGTACACTCACTGGGCTCCAGGTAGTTCAGGTTCCACTTTGTCAGCGGTCACCATCCTGGAGTTCCATGGGACCAAAACTTAAAGGACAAACAACAGCCATAGAATAGAGAAAAGGCTAACCTAGACCAAAGAGGCATCCTCCCTAGGTTGGGAAGGAAAACTTAAGAGGAGGAGATGACTCTGTTGTGGAACAACTGCATTGTTTACTTTCAAGCAAGGCAGTTGAATCAGTCTGGCAGCCTTGAATTGGCCATGCTAAGCATAAACACATACAACATGATCATACTAAACACTTTCCAAATCTGCCGAGCACCTTTCTAATTGCTCTAACATGTTAAGGGATTTCACCCTATTACAACCCAATGGGGGAGGGCATGTGTTACCTATCCCCACACTGGACATAGAAAAGCAGAGGCACTAGGAGTCAGGTAGCTTGGGCAGTCAGGCTGCCTCCGAGCCTGGGCTCTGGACCCTTGCAGAGCACAGTCTCTCCACAGTGGATGCTGAAATCAGGTTTAGAGGGAGCCTGGAGTGAGTCCAGCTGGCCTCAGACAGCAGCTTGATGGCTTCCTCCTCCCAGCTGAGGGAGATAAATGCCTGAGGACTGCCTCTTGCTGGATCTAGAGGCAGATCTGCCTAGTATTCAGCAGGCCCCTAAGTCTTTTTTTTTTTAATCAATGTGTATTGTTCGAACTATTAACAGCTTGAGGAGGAAGTGTTATAGCCTTGTGATAGGCTAGGGGAGAAAACCCATTAAAATACTCTCTCCCATTTCCTATCCCAGAGAATGCAATCCAAATGCTATCATTTGCAAGGGTTTTTCTTTCTTCTCAACATAATAAAAAATTTCCAGTGGCAGTCTAGCATGTAAGATACCATGCTACCCTTATTTCGAAAAGGGAGAAATACAAATCGGACCAACTTGGTTTTATCAAAAGAAATTGAGATCAACTCTCCCCTTGCTCATGTGACTTATCCCACAGAAAGCAGGAAGCAAAGTTCTTGAATCTGATTTCTCCTAGATACATGTCACTTCTAAGATATCTTCGTTTTGACAAAGGTCTTCCCATCTTCCCAGAGGGAAACCAAACATGGACAGAATTCATCTCACTTACTGTAGCTAGAAGTCTATGAATCTAACCCTGCTGCCCACAGTCACTGCATAGTAATAGATTGGTCATAATCAAGGCCAACCAGATCGTGTTTCTCTGCAATTACCAGCAACACCCATTGGCTTTTACCCAAAGCTCAAAACATTGCTGGAAGATGGGATCGTCAAAGTACCACTGTTCTCTATGTCTTCTTGCTGATTTATACTCCATCCCTTCCTAGTCACGCCTTCTCCTTAGTGGACTATAGCAAAATTATAAGTTGGGAAGTCCCCAATGTCCAAAGCTAAAAATCTGAATAGGACCCAGGACCAAACCCAAAAGTGAGGCAACTCCATACGTACATTCTACTAAAGCAGGAAATATAGCAGTGGGTAATCCATGATTATACTTCACCCTTTGTTTCTTTTATTTATTCACAAAATATGTACCACGCATCGGCTACTATACGGCAGGTGCTATGTGAGGTGCTAAGAATTTGGCGATGAAGATTTAGTCCCTAAGCTAAGGTTTGGTCATTGAGTTTATAATCCGCTGTCTCCTTTCCCATCTCCCCTGAAAGATACCATCCTCACGAGCTGGTCTGAAAGACTAGCCCAGCTAAGCTATTGCTAACAGAGGCTCTGCCTGGTGAGGATCTTCAAATTGGTACCACACAGGAAACGATTTGGCCAGGTGCATGGGTACAACTCTAGAACAGGTCTTTGAATGATGACTTACTTCAGAGTATCTGCAGTCTGTAGGCCCATCCTATCTGGAAAGATGGTCTCTTAGCTACTTGTAAGTAGCTACTAATATCAAGTCCCTCAGCCTCATGTTTCCTTCCAGAAAATGCTGTTCTTTTCAAGCTTAGCCAAGAAAAAAATATCATATTCTGGACATTATTGTGATGGTGGCATGCAAGTGGGGATGCTGTTAGAGTGCCTCCTCTTTCACTTAGAGGAGAACTAAGCTGTGCGGATATGGGGAGGTTTCTGTTTCTCTAGGTGCGTAGAGAACCAGAATCCGAGCCTCTGGCCTCTGAGACAGTATGGCTGAGTTAGCTGTCTGGGATGAGGACAGACCCTTCACAGCCAGCACGTGTGTGTCTCCACCACACAAAGCCAGCCCCAAGCAAATGCCTAAGTCTATGAAGCTGACTATTAAGCATCTAGCACCCACTTTCTCCTTTGGAAAATTTCTTCTGCCTTGGATAGCTCCTTCATTCCCCAGATTCCATGTAACTAAGAACATTTTGTTGTCACTAGAATTCATGTTGAAGGGTAATATTAAGCAGAGATAAAATATATTCAGGAATCCCCCTTGAGCCCCTAGTTCACAAGGTGTGAAAATTACCAAATATTTCACTCTGGTCACTGTTTCCTGAACTTGCAAAGCCGCATTGTTTCCTTTACCAAGTCAAGGTGCAGGAAATAGTTCTATGGTCATGGTTCTAAGAACTGGTTTGTAAGTAAAGAGGCAGACTATTTCCTGTCAGGATAAATTAACAAGAAAGACCATTTATGCTGGTAAACGGTGACTATAATGGATGTCTCCCTCACTTCAAACTGCAAACCTCTCACTGCATCCACTGGGACACGTCTACTAGTTAATACTATTATTATGGAGCAAGATGTGGACTCTGGAGCATCCCATCACAGCTGGAGGGTGTTGGACACGTGGCCGAATCTCCATGGAGTTCAGTTTCTGCACTCAACAACTCTGAGACTTCAATACTGCTCACCTTTTGGCTATAAATGAAAGACTCAGTGAAACGCATGGAAGAACTGAGTGCCGGTCACAAGAGCAGGTTCCTTCTAGGTGTCTGTCATTGTTCCAACTGTCCTGCCTCACTATTGTCCTTCTGCTGGTACTTAAGAAGGGACACTTGAGAGAGGTGTGAGGAGGGTCTCCTCTTCATGCATAAGAACCCAGCACATGTACCATAGGGTTCCCAGCACCCTAAAGGGATATTAGCAATTGAAGGCCAGTTCTTATGATCCTGATTCTTTTTTTGTCACAGTCCCTCTCCCCAGTGACAGCCAGTGGAGATGTCACCTCTTTCCTTTCAGAGGGTAAGGAGGTGAGGATATAGGAAACTGTTATTTTTCTCTGAGGTCCATTTTTTTTTTTAAGTATAAAGAGAACCAAGAAATATAATGAGGAGGAAAGACTTTTCTTCTTTATCTTTGAAAAGAAAGGGACAAATTTAATTCAAACACATGGAACTATTTAGAGAGGTTGTTGCCAACTGTAAGTGAGCAAGAACCCCAACATGAGATGCACTCACAGCCACTCTAAGACAGATCTCAAGAAGAATAGGGTGCTTCGAGGCATGGGGGAGGCAGCCCCAGGGTGCTGACTGTAAAATGTGAGGCTGGGAAAGAGGCTTGTGCAGTGGAGAACGGGATGCTAGGGGAAGGAGAGAGAGGAAGACCGGTGAGAACGTCACAGCATTTACAATAAGTACTTCGTCCTTAGGCAGCAGACACGTCCTGGGCTTTGTGCCAGCTGACCATCACCTGCTCAGAAACCACAGTGGAAGGCAATTTTCCTACCTCAGATTCTTGTCAAGCTGGTCCTCTTCCCACTCAGTTCTACCTCCCTTTGTGCTCTCCAAAAATCATGTCCCCAGACTCAATTGAAATGGGGATCATCTCTTTCCAGCTAATTAACAGGGCACTTCAGAGATGTCTGGATGAACAGCCCACCAGAGCCTGGGACTTGGTGTTTACCTTCTGCTGAGCCAAGCTATGTCCTGTAATCTGAAGTGTGTCCCTCCCAGCGAGCACATAGAGACTTTATTCACCCATAATTTCCCTTGAGATCCTGCATTCTTACTCCCTCTTCTTGCGTCACGTGTCTTTGGGTCACAGAGATAAGGTGCAGGTTCATCGAGGCTAGATTATGTATTTGTTCTGAGAATGCGCACTGAGGTCCATGTTGGTCCTCCCACTGCGGTGACCTGGGGGAATGGAGAACAGGCAGGTGAGCTTTGCTGGGCCAGAGGAAGGGTGAGTTCTGGATTGCACATATCAGTATTCGTTCATTCACCTACATTGGTGTCAATGGGATGTCTAACAACATGGCAAAAGATACAAGGTCTCTCTCTACCCAAACCAACCAGCCTGCAGCCAAAAGGACATCATAGTGCCGTACAGTCAGTGCTGTAGTGGGAAAGCCACAGGGAAATAAAGTCAAATATGCGACAGAGAAGTAACTCCAACTCATGGGGTTGAGGGAATTTTCTGGAAAGGAGGAAGATCCATGTTTGAGGCATAGCCAGCCCTTGCCACATAAAGCATCTTAGGTAAAACCTTGCTCACTCCAAACACACGAGCAAAGAGGGAAGAGAAAAGAGCAATCTTTATGTGAAACTGTGGCCGCTAAGCCATTTCAGATGTGACTTCCTTGTGACCTCGCAAGGACAGGAAGTTGATGTTAAGTGCCCTATGCCTTACAGATTTCAGAAAGCAAACTCGGGCTGGTGGACCAGAGATAGAATTTACAAAAAGAGCTGCTTCCTGAATATTTCAAAATCTCTCCATTAGGGGAAGGAAAATAATGTCAAAAAATAAGTCAAGATGACATCTGTATCAGTGGAAGACAGACTGGGCATAGGTCCCTAGATCCTAATGGTGGTTAGTGTCCTCTCAAAATGTCACTTTGTATGAAGGTGTTAACAGGGGTTCATGGACATCTATAAACAACTGGCCTTGATCTTGATGCTATTGAGTTTGGTGGTCTTCCCTACACTTTCCTCCTCCTCTGGAGACACCATCCTTTGGCTTGATTATTCCTTTAGCTGCCATGTTAGCACCTCATAAACAAGTTTCCCACTCTAATTCTTCCCTGTTTGAGGATGCCTCAAATTGAAGAATATATAGTCATGCATGGTGGTGAGAAACCATGACCTGCACAAGAAAAAAAGAGAAAAGAAGGAAGGAAGGAAGGAAGGAAGGAGGAAGGAAGGAAGGAAGGAAGGAAGGAAGGAAGGAAGGAAGGAAAGCAGAAGAGAGCAACCTAGAACCAGAGTACCACAGACTCAAGGCTAATTGCAGCCCTAGGAAGGGAACAGACCCTACTGAGGGGCGAGCCTTCCACCATGAGGTCCAAGCTTTCACTTACCAGCCAGAGAGACAACTGTGGGTTTCCCTGGCTTGCAGTAGGGGATAAAAGGAAACGCAGCCTTTGTGTCTGCCTCATGCCAGTACTCTCGTTGCACTCTCAGTCTGCTAACAATGTTCAGGATCTATTTGGCTTCATCTCTTAGGTGCAACCTCTCCTAGAAGAGACTCCAAGTGAGCACAAGTGTGTCTTCTACTTATGGGTACAAAAGAGCAAAAGTTGGAAGAGAAAGAGCAAAGACACAGGGGTGCTCGTAGGTCTGTCTTGGCCAACTGCTGTCATGCCATCACTGACACAATACAGAGAGGACACTGAAGTTCTCGTGATTAAATGTTTTCTGAAAGAAGCCTCTGCCATCTATCTACACAGGACCCTGAAGCCTCACCTTCTAGGGCCAGCCTCTATTATCTAGTCTCGAAGTCTCCCCTTTGTGGACCACTTTGCCAACATCTGCCATCCACTCGCAATCCTGAAGCCTCTTCCTTGTGGACTACTTTACTACAGCATCTGACACTCTTCTGATATATATATATATTGATTCATGCAATTTTATTTACCCCTTTTATGACATTTTACAATCTCTGTCTTGACATGTTATCTTGACATGAGCTTCAAGGTAATATTCTGGGGTAAGAAACCCTCAATTGTGACTTTAAATTTCTGTTCCTATAATAGTTACCTAATGAGCACACCTCTCTTATTTTGAAGACTATATAATTCACACACTGGCAATAACCAAGAAGAATTCACTGCCACTGATCATTTATAGCACTATCCCTAAAGTTTTTTGATCATCTGCCTCATGAGTAAAAGTTCTGATCACGTACACTTACTTATAAATGTTATATCTAGCAAATATTTTTAGAGCTCATCTTATTTATTATTCATAGAACTAGAAATTCCAATTTTTACTCCTCTACCACAGCAGATTTTTCTCCCATGAAGGATGTTTGCACCTATTGTGGAGGCTATAATGAAAAAAAAAAAGGTTCTTATTCACCAGGTTTCTTATTGATGTGAATGAGTATCTAGCAAGAAGCAACAGGAGAGGGGAAAAAGGTTTCTTTTGGCTCGCAGTTTGCAGCCACCACAGTGGGGAAGACACGGCAGCAGGTGGCTGCACAGCAATGGGGCAGGTAGTAAGTGAATCACATCTCAGTGGCTGAGAAGGGAGAGGCTAGGGCTGAGCCAGGTTCTAACCTTCAAAGCTCACCCCTCAGCAATTTACTTTGTCCAGCCAAGCCCCACTGCCTAAAGACCTCCACCCTCCCAAGCTGCATCACCTGCTGAGAACCAAGTGCTCACACGCATGAGCCTGTGAGTGCTATTTTATATCCAATCCAGAGGAGATGCCCTGATCATTCCTGCAGTGGCAGTAGCAGCATCCGCAGCCCATCCAATAGTCTTGACACTAACAGATGCTTGGTATGAGGGCCTCTCAGCCAACAGAACAGAACTCTCCATCTACTTAACAAGTGCTGTACAAAAATAAGCTCAAGTGATTCTCTTACCCGCTCGTTCCGGCCTCTCCTCCTCCCAGCACATGCGTGTTGCACTACCCAGCTACAGCAACACTGACAGGCTTGCCGACTGCCTCCCTTCTTTGAGCAATCAATCCCTCGACAGGAACACCTGTGATTAGTGACATGGTCAGGCTCATAGGGAAGAGAGGGAAGTGTTCCCCAACTAGGAAGCTGTTTTCAGTCACCAGTGGGAGGCAGGGGAGTAGGTGTTGTGTTAAACAGCTCTGTGGCCCTCGGTATCACGTCACGTGAAGCCGGTCTGCTCATGAGAAGAAAATGTATGTGAAAAGGCCTGTCTAGGACAGAGAGGGAAAGGAGTCCATTTTCCTGTAACTCTGGTGGAGACTCTTTCTGTAAACTGAAAATGCAAGAGGGAAAACAAACAAGGCATTGCCTTCATGCACTCTTCCTGCAGGTTCTCAGTAATCTTTGAATAAAAGATATTCTGTAGAGATCCACACAGCTGTTCTGACCTCACACTTCTCAAGTGCAGTGCCTCAGACAAAACACAAACACCAATGCAACAAAGCAAGTGGCAGAGGAAGCCTTCTAACCAGCAGGGGTGGGAGGGATCATTAGTGTTACTTAAGCGGAAACATCTTTTCCCACAGTTTTTTATGTAGTCGGGGAGCATTATTTTTCATTATTTCCTCAAGTACAAACTGCCCATATCAAAGCATACTGAAGTCTAAGGAGATGTTCAATCTTTCTTTGTTCCTTTCTGACCTTGGGACAGAAACAGAGCTGCCATGAGCTACACCAGCATCTAGCAATCAGTGCTGAAAAATTACCTGAACACGTGAGAGTCAATCCTCATTGTTAAACCTAACTAAATTTAGGATCACCTAGGAGACATAGTTCTAAGTGCATCTGTGAAGGCGCTTCTACAGAGGGCCACTGGGAGGGGGAGATGAGCCCTAGGTAGGGGTAGCACCAACCTATGGGCTGGGGTCACAGATGAATGGGGGAGGGAAAGGCACTCCTTCCTCTCTCTCTCTCTCTCTCTCTCTCTCTCTCTCTCTCTCTCTCTTCTCTCTCTCTCTCTCTCACTCTCTCTCTCTCTCTCTCTCTGCCTCTTGACTGTGGGCACAGTGTAATCAGCTGCCTCACACTCTCAGAACCATCATAAACACACACACATATATAATCATACTGGACTATACACTACACCTCGTAAATCATGCAGCAAAATCAACTTTCTTCTCTTACTTTGCTTTTTACAGTTATTTTGTCTCCTTCTACCTTTACTGCAGACCTATCTCTCAACTCACAGAGAATTAGTTCCAAGACCCCCAGTTGCCTTGTGAATACCATATCCAAGCACCCTGTGTAAAATTGCCTGACATTTGCATATGAACTATTCTCACCCTCCTGTGTGCTTTAAATAATAGGCAAGACAATGCTAAATTATAACTGCTCTGCGCTGACAGAAACGTGAAGCAGCCACTGCTCCCACTGTGGTAGATGGGGAAGGTGAGGCCAGGCTACCTATACTCAGCACCCCTAGTGCCCCTATCCTACAGCAGGCCCACCTCCTAGTGTCTCCAGTCCCCTACTCTCCCCCCACCCCACCCCCAAAAAAGCCACCAGCTCAGAACAGGTGCCCAAAATATGAGCCAGTGAGAAACATTGAAGATTTAAAGGGTACCATTTTCTTTTACCCATCTTTACCATTCTCCCTCTCCTGTGCCCAATTCTGTTTCAATGCCTGGGGGTGCGGAGGGGCACCCGGAGAAGGCAATTTTCACATGCAGAGGAGCCATACTAAAAATAAAACCCAGAGTCCTTTGCAATGCCGTCCTACCTCACTGACTCATGTTGTACTCCATCTCTCTCCCCATTCTACTCCCTCGCCTGCTCATCTCCTCTCAGATTTCCCCACTGCTCCCACGAGCCCTTCCCTGTCTGTTTCCACACTGACCCTGCCTGCTTTCCTTAAGAGGCCTTATGGATTGGCCAGCTCCTTGGAAGACAGCTACTTTAACTATGGTATGTAAGTGCTAACTTATTACTTTGATTTGTTGTTGTTTTTGTTTTTTGTTTTGTTTTTCAAGACAGGCTTTCTCTGTGTAGCCTTGACTGTCCTGGACTTGCTTTGTAGACCAGGTTGGCCTCGAACTCACAACGACCCACCTGCCTCTGCTTCCCAAGTGCTGGGATTAAAGGCGTGCGCCACCACCACCTGGCTCAGTCTTTTGTTTTTTTCTAAAAGCACTGGTCACCACTAAGTATTTAACAACTTTGTTGTCTGGTCACCATAAGAACTACATTTTCTCTATGGCAGGAATTCCGTTTTGACCCTGCTGTACTCCAAGCCCACAGGGTTTAAGGCTGGTGTACAACAGAAATTTACTCAATCTCTTTCTCTTCCAAAAACAATGTAAAATATGTTTTCATAGCCTGTCAAAAAGTAATAACACCAAAATAGAGAAAATTTATAGACTTTTGAGTAAAAATTAGGTTTGCAAAGAACCAATAAATCCTTGAAAATTGCTGAGAAATCCTCTTCAGAGTTTTTATGTGCCTCTTATCCCTTTTTAATTAAAAGTGTTGTTCCTCAAAGGCTTCCACTCAAAATAAGTATGGTTTAATTTAATTTCCTTCTGCCTTCTTCTGTTTAATCTCTGGCCTCATACCCTTGTGATCATAAACTATTTCAAATGCATCTTATTTTAGTTTTATTTTGAATTATCCTTCACCTGGGCAAGTACACCATTTTTATGTGGAAATATTCCTGATAAGGTCCAAACACCCAGCTTGGAAAAAAACCCACATTTTAAACATTAATCCTTCTGAAAACTAGGAACACTGTTTAGATGGCTTTTAAAGTCTGTAGAATCCCAAGTTAATTTTGCTATTCCCTCTATTTGGAGAAGCAAAACAAAAATAAAACAGCCACAGCAAACACAGCAAGGAGAGATAGACGTGGCCCAGTTAAGCTGCTAGTTCTGCGCACAATTGGTTTTAGATACATCGCTAGCAACCATACTTCTGGACAGGCATAATCATGGAAGTAAGCTACTCCTGTTCAGGGCCCAGATAGAATGACAAGATACCTCAATTTTTTTCTTCTATCAGTATGCACAGGTGACATCACTCACCAGTCACCAGCTCTCACCAGCACTGCAGGGCTCTCTTAAGCCTGCAGGGTCTGAGGTCTGGAAAGCAAATGATGTGTTTGTACAGCCTGCACTGCAGAGGCCTCAGTCCACAACGTGACACCTACCGGCCACCTCTATCACCAGTAAAGGACCAAACTTCAGGATTCTTCTCACTCTGCCAACAACCAAGGACCCGGGGAAGCTGTGCTAGAAGAGGTCTCCTGCTGGGACCGCCCTGAAGTCGCCATGGTAATGCTCTCAGAACTCCCTTCCTGGTGCTCTACTAGGGCTGGGTTCCAGGCGGCACAATGTGCAGCCTCCCAGCTGGTGAGGCTCATTCAGAAGGCAGACATGGTGCAAAGGCGGAGGGACACGGCGTGTCTGTTACACTCAGAGGAATTCTCGTGCAAGGTAACTCACACTGTAGAGACAGACTGGACCTGTGGCCAGAGAACAGACTTCAGAGCATCGACGGTTCTTGAGGCCTAGGAAGAAATGGCAGTATCAGCTCATGCTTAAGAAGGGTCCCCCTGGCTCCCGTGCACACAGAGGGCAGAGGGCAGAGGTTGTGAGAAAAGAGCAACGGAAGTGGCTAACACTGCCTGCTTTGTGCCATGTATATATTTACCCCTCACAACAGCCCTGTGAGGTAAACATGAGTGTCTTCCTGTCATAGAAAGAGGCTGAGGCAGAGAGAGGCTTGGAAGCCCTCTCAGCATCCATCTGCTATTTGAAAACTCCAGAATCCAGGCTGTTGCAATAATCCTGGTAAGGGCGATGGTGACTTCAGTTTCAGTAGAGGATTGTGGGAGGCAGAACAGTATCACCTCCCCCCAATGTGTACCGCTCCTAACCCCCGGAAACTGTCTTGGAGCTTGTTGCAAAGGGAGACGAAGGTTGTAAATGAAGCCCTTCAACTCATGTCAAAATAGGAAGATTACCCCGGCCTATCAGGGTGGGTCAATGACATCACTGGGGTCCTGAAAAATGGAAGAGGGTAGCAAAGTAGATGAGTCCGAGAAATGACTGTGACAGGAAAGCAGAGGCGCGGAGCAGCAACATAACACAGGGGATGGGCACCAGCTAAGGCTGTAAAAAAACAGCTGGAAAAGGCAAAGAAAGTCTCTCTTAGACTCTCCGGAAAGAAAGACAACCCAGCACCCGCTGATGCCTTGAGCTGGCGCCAGTGAGCAGCATGTGCGACCTCTCCCTGCAGAACGGCAGGCTAGTACACCTGCTCTATTGTAAGCCTCCAGGTTGGTGGTCAGGGCAGCAGCAGAAACTCCTTAGGAGTGGAGAAGAAACCACAGATCAGAAGACCCCGGGGAAGGGAAGTTCCCGGAATTCAGAGAGTCAGAGGTAACTAGTGCCCCACTTTTTGAAACTAGTTTCAGGGTAGTGTAGAAGCAACAGAAAAAGAAAAAAAGAAGAATGCTAAAGAAATGCTGGGGTGACCTTTCTATGCACTGTGTAAAGGTAGTCCTTGTATATTCAAGTGCTGATTTCTGTACCGAGAGAGCCCTGAGCACAGACCAGACTCTGGGATTGTCGTTTTTTTGTAAACATTTCCTCCAACACCTTCTGATTGGTTTACTAAAGACCTGACCAACCTATAGCAAAGGCAGGAGAGGAAGATGGGACTTCCGGCAGAGATAGGAATTCTGGGAAGGATCAGGCGTGGGAAGAGTTGGCAGCTAGCCACAGAAGACGAAACAGGTCACACGGTGGGACATAGGCCAGGCCAGTTAGAATAGCTGAGAATCTGCCCAGCCATAGTGCCTAAGCGTATAATAAATATAAAAGGTCTCTGTGTCACTATCGGGGAGCTGGCGGTCCAAAGAATGTCCCCTTTTAACCTTGTTCTCACGACCTAAGAGCACATAGCTGAGACCCTTGTCCCTTTGACCCATACTTTTTTACACTGTCATGTGACTGCTCACGTCCAGCTTTTCAATCGGCAAAAACTGCCTCACCAGAAGAAATACTGAGCTATTTTTTAATGCATTTTTAAAAAAATGTATTCAAAATATCACAATCTCTATACTTAAAACCTGCTTGGAATTACCACTGCTATTTTCTCCCTTCAGTTATTATTTTTAATTACCATTAAAAAAAAAAAACAGGTTTCCTCACGGTGTTTTCATTCGTGCTTAGTTTGGGTCAAATCTCTAACCTCTCTCCCCTATGTCCCTGTCCCCATTACACTGTCCCTCCCTCAGTATGTCCCTTCTGCTTTCACATGACTGCCCGCCCCACTTTCCTCTCTGAAAGCCCTGAAGTCCTCCCTCCTCCCTCCTCCCTCCTCCCTCCTCCTGCCTCCCTCCTCCGGTTACCAGAGACAGAGAGCTTCAGTAGACAGGGAAGGTAGCGCGTGATCCTCATCTCCTGGTACATTCTGTATCTTCTCCTCACGCTGCTGGATGAGCGATTACCTGCTGAGGTGTGAATGCTCCAGGGACTTGGCGTTCCTGGGGATCACAGAGGAGCAAGTCCTAACCTTGGCGTGGTGGGGCTTTCTTCCTTATCTACCTGAGGAGGAAGAAGGGGAGGCCCCAGGAGAACACACTTCTGCGTTTATGAACTTAGAAAGCAGTTCCTTGTCACATCTCCCTCGGCTTCTCCACTTTTAGACTTTGCAAGTAGCAAAGCATCCAACCGGACAGCTATGAACTGGTCTCTGGTGGACCGAATGCAAAAAGTATAGTCATCATCACAGCTGCCCCAGGAGGAGGACCCTGGCAAGAGCTTCTACTTATCCTGTTAAAGGAAAAGCCAAACGGGAAACCTATTGTGTTCCTCCTGTTTAAATTTTATTTATAACAAAAAGAAAATTTCTCAGTTAATGAGAATGGACAATGGATTTAAAGCCATAAATATATTACCAGGGGGTTATTATCACTGGCTATTTCTTTTATTTGACTATATGTTTTCTATAACCAGAATGGCTGTACTTACTGAGCTGAGTGCTGTGACAATGGCATAGGTCCTGGCCACTTAGGACTTATAGTCTGCTTGGGAAAACAAAGCACACAGTTTAGGGCACTGTGTTAGCAGCAACAATCATGGTTTTTTTGTTTTGTTTTGTTTTGTTGGGTTGTTGTTGTTGTTGTTGTTGTTGTTTACCAGGCCTCATCTTTGATTTCACCTGGAGCTAAATCTCTAAGGGCATCTGAGCAAATTAAGCCAGCAGAACCTGAGAGGTGGGAGGTGGAAGGAGAGCAGAGCCAGCCATGGAACAGTGGGAGAGGGGCCTTAGTTTAGGTTAGGGAAGGGTTAATTCAGCCAAGCTGTGAGGATGTCAAAGTGGAAGAGCATCTTTTTAAAAATTAATTTATTCAGATTACATCTCAATTGTTATCCCATCACTTGTATCCTCCCATTCCTTCCTCCCTCCCACTTTCACCCTATTCCCCTCCCCTAGGTTTATGACCAAGGGGGACCTCCTCCTCTACTTTATGGTCATAGGCTATCAAGTCTCATCTTGGTAGCCTACTTATTCTTTCTTTGAGTGCCACCAGGGCTCTCCACAAAGGGGAGGTCGTCAAATATGGGGCACCAGAGTTCATGTCAGAGTCAGTCCCCACTCTCCACCCAACTGTGGAAAATGTCCTGTCCATTGGCTAGGTGCGAGTAGGGGTTCGATGTTTACTACTTGTAATGTCCTTGGTTAGTGCAACAGTTTGAACAGATCACCCATTACGATGTTGGAAGAGCATCTTAACATAAGCAAAATCAGAGACAGTGAGTATTTGCTTGCCAATGCAGAGGGGACCATCAAAATCCTGTTGGCCAAAATGAAAATTGGAGAAGACACCCATACTCCTGAGAAGCGGCCATGTTGGGAGCATCAACAATCACACAGAGCCACTGCTCCCTGCTCTCAAGTCAAGAATCCATTTCCTCTGAAGCTTTCTAGCTGCTCTTGCACAGTATTTTCACAGAAATACACACATCAGTGCACTGTCACGCCAAAGACAAACATTTGAATGCACTTTTAGCACACAAACACTAGAAAGGATGTTGTCCCCTGCTGCAAGCCCTCTAGCCCCGACTGCCTGTCCCTAGACTCCTCTGCACGGCCAGCCCCAGTCAGTTTATAAACTCAGCCAAGTGTAACTACTCTTATTTCCAGGCTTGCTCCTCTCTCTGCTCCCTGCCCTGCCGCCGCTGCTGCTCAGGTTCTTAGCACAGCTCCGTTAGGCTATTTCTCTGCCTGTTCCTTTTGTCTCTGGTCAGTTCTTCTCACCCTTATTCTTCTACAACATGTTTTGGCTTATCTTTCTAAGAGAAGGTGGAGTGCCCCACCGCTCGCCCATTCAGCCTCCTTTCCACCTGTGCTTGGCTACACCAAGCCCCACATTCGCCGGGTAAAAGCCCCTACTGGACACTCTATCTTTTCCACCCAGCCAATACTATGGCTTTTCTGGAAACACTATGCACTCCTCAGAGAAACCGAAAACATAATAAATTCTCCTGGTAGGACTTTGATTTTTTTTTTTTCCCGATTTGGGGAATAATTTATCCTCTATATTTTTTAACTCCTGTTTCTTGAGAATCTTCAGGGATCCACCAACATTTTATGATCTAGAGAATTATTTTTGCTAGGATTAAAGCGGTAGCTAAGTGGTGAAGAGCACTTGCTGCTCTTCCACAGGAGCAGAGTTCAGTTCCCAGCACCATGTCAGGTAGCTCACAGCCACGTACAAACTTTAGCTCCAGGGGAGCAGGCGCCCTCTTCTGGCCTCTGTGCACAACTGCACACATGAGTCATATGCTTATTCAGAAACACACACATGCATATTAATAAAAGTAAATCTTTTTTTAAAATTACTTTGCTGGTACCCATGCCTATAATCCCAATAGGCCAATGCAGTACTACTACCATGAATTTGAGACCAGCCTGGGGAAAAAATTATATGTATATAATATAATATATAGAATATATTTCCTAGCCAGGCTTCAGAATGGACTCTCTCTCAAAGGGCCAAAAACAATGAAATAATTGATTGATTTTTAAAAATTTTAGTAAAAACCAATTCAGAGACAACAGAGCTGAGGTGCCACTTTTTTTTTAAAGCTCTTGTACTTCCAATATGCCCAGTCACAAAGTACAAGCCGCCTAAAATGATCCAATAAGCACACATCATTGACTTGCTGCTGTGGTAGGGATTCTTTCAGGTGCCAGGGATGAAGAGGTGAATGAGACACAAGCTGCTTTGGAGAAACCACGGTTTCATGAAATATCCATCTCCTGTACCACATTCCCAGGGCCAGTTCTTGGCTATGGGTGAGAGTATGGTTGTCACTGTATATCAAGAAACAGACCTACTGGAACTCCAACGAAACAGCTGCCCAGAACACTTTCCTGCACAGAGGCAAGTCTCCACCACACGAACAAGATATGAGGTGACTTCCCTCAGCCTTCTGTATAGTCTGCAGCAGCCTGGCACATGAAATCTGCAGAACAGATACATGGGATTCCTAGCCAACGTTTCCTTTTCTGAACAGACTTTAGAATATAATACATAACATATGGAATAAAGTATATAACATATATGTGATCTATAGATATAAAACTCCATCACTGTAATTCAACCTTCAGTATTTCCCTTAGCCTGGGCCCAATTAATGCGGCTGTGTGTTACCTCTAGCAAGCCCTGTCTGTTCTCAGTTTTAATGGACTCACTCTTCCTCACCCATAACCACCTCATTCATGCATTTAATTTACTCCCATGGGCCGGCACCAGAGCTATTTCTTGAAGGTGTGAGGTACTTAGCATCTCTATGCTTGTCTGTACTTGATGCTACTTTCCCCATAGACACCTGTATCCCTGTGGAGCTGCATCTCAGGCTCTGTCCAGGGGTCCCTCTGTAATTGTTAATCACTCTCCTGTCATTCTGCCAAAGCAATTTTACCTAAGAGCATCTCCTCGCCAAATCATATTCATCTCTTTAGTCTGCCTTACGGTTTGTAAGCTCCTAACACCACCACCACCCCTCTATGTCTCGGCCACCTGGATGAAGTCAACAGGCTGCCTGGTAAAGATCCACACACTAACTGTGCACAGAACAGGAGTAGAACTAGACTGGAGGAAAGGAGACCCTGTGCGCTCTAAGTCCACAGGTCCTCACAGTGCCCTGGAAAGTATAGGAAAGGAACCTTGGGAGTTGGGTCTGGAATCCTGAACACAAGTATCAGAGGGAGTGCTAAAACTACCAGCCTAGATGCAAAGAAATTTCACTGGCTGCACAGGAAAAGTTGTTCACACAGCTGCCCAAGATCACCCACCACCCCAGAATTTAGAGGGTCCTGGGTAGCTCTGACCAGGCCCACCACACACATGTGTCCAGGTGGTTAAAAAAAATCCACACATTCCTTGACTCAAAGGTCAACTCACTGAGACTAAGTAGGGTCAACCTTCATTACCCCTCATAATTCCTCTTTTTCCCCACTTACTTTCCTAATAACTCCCAGGTCCATTAACTGGCCAAGTAACTGCAAGCAGACTAACGCCGAAAAGGCCAAACCATGTTTAATGGTCTCTGTTTTCCCCAGCAACAAGAGCCATTCTAGGCATGCTGTGACCTGAGACACACAGACAGGTCACCTGAAACTGCTCCTAATCCATAATCTACTTGGCAGCCTGACGAGGACTGAGCCCTCTCAACAAGCCCCTCCACTGTCTCAGTATCTACTTAAACAAGCATATTAGCGCATTCCAGTTAACAGGGGCTGTGGGTGGGGTGTCTGGACTGTTGTGGTTAAGTTATCAGTATAGCCTAATAATGTTTATTATCAGGCTTATAATTATTATTACAGTGATATTTTCTTTTTCTTTTTTTTTCTTTTTTTCTTTTTTTGGGGGGGGGGGGTTTGAGACAGGGTCTCTCTGTGAAGCCTTGACTGTCCTGCACTCACTTTGTAGACCAGGCTAGCCTCAAACTCACAGCCTGCCTCTGCCTCCCAAGTCCTGGGATTAAAGGCATGCGCCACCACTGCCTGGTTACAGTGGTATTTTCTAACCCGCTAGCAATCAATGAAAGCACAGACACCTGTTATACTTTAAAATAGCTTTAGTTAACGTGGGGCAGGGCAGATATGAATCCCCTAAAGTTCATCCCATACTGAGGCTGGTATGAGATACCTGACCCAATCTCATGCCATCTGCTTCTAGTAATTTCTATCGAGCTACCTCCCATCCATGATCCCAAATACTTGCTAATTATCATCATCTGGGCCAAGTCTCCATCCATGCTGGCCATGTGCTTCTCCTCCACTAAGCCATGGCCCAGCCTTCTTCTTCCTCTCCTCTCCTCTCTTCTCCTCAGGTCTCGTCCTCCTAAGATTCTCTCTGTCTCCCCCAAGCCCAGGAACCTTAGCCACGCCTATCCTATTTGTCCTGCCCAGGTGTGATGGTCTTTTATTGGTCAAGCAAGTTAGGATCTTAGGCAAGGTACAGGAGGGTCACAGAGACAGCAAGCAGTAATTAGCATCAAAATACATCAGACCAACCTACAACACTGGAGATTGGCTCTGAGCCCTTTATATTGTCATAGCAACATGATTCAGCCCCTAGCTATGCATCATCCTCTGTTACCTTCCAGTTGTTGTGGACACCTCTATCAATTCTGTTTCCGCAAACACGAGAACAGTGTGTGGTCAAAAGCTCTGACACCCAACAGACATGGGTTCAGTTCCTAGCTCCTCAACTTACGTTAGAATGAAACTGAAATAGCCAAGCCTGTCTTTCAGTGCTACTGTAGGATCTCGTCGTACATTAATATATGCGGAATGCCTGAGAGCGAGGCTGTGGAACACTCCCCATGTAGACAACGGCAGCCTTGCACGTCTCATTTTCTCTTATTATCCACACACATACAGTTGCCAGGGGACTAATACGCACGTGCCAGGTGATTCCTCCAAAGTGGATGAACCTTCCTACATCTGTGTATTGTTTTTAATGCCTGCCCCAAAACTCTGGTGCTCAGCCTACCTACAGCCGCTATTTAGGATCACATTTGACAACATCACTCCTTTTTCCTCCCTGGACCACCTATTCTTTTTAAATAGCAAAGAATTCCCCCTTGCTGTTCCAGTTTGATAATGGCAACATGGCCACTGAAATATGTCGGCAACTCACCTGCAGCCTGCAGCTCAGAACTGGCCCAGGCTCACAATTCTTGGCGTGTCTTGAAGGCCCTTTGTTTGTGCCCAGGGACCCTCAGCAGCGGCCACCTGAGGTGCTACAGCTGCCTCAGGGACATGCTTCACTGCACCTTCTAGCATTTGCAGCCCTGTGCCTGCTGAGTGTGTTTCGCTTAGCGCCTTTATACTTTTGGTCATGCCCGATCCCTAAAGCCTTCGGTTCAGGAATCAGCATACATTTCTGTCAAGTAGAATCCTCAACAGGAAGCCCTGGACGCCATGTGAATACCAGGGCACAGCGAATGCAGTGTTTCATTCCTCAGCCTCAAAAATCATCCTTTTCATGACTAACTGTATCTAGCCAAACCTAAAAAGTGGGATGGAAGCCAGCTTCCCTGGGATCCACACAGCAGAAGGAAAGAACTGACTCCCATAAGATCTCTCTCTCTCTCTCTCTCTCTCTCTCTCTCTCTCTCTCTCTCTCTCTCTCTCCCTCTCTCACTAGTAATTAATCATGATAAACTAAGGATCACTAATAAGTTACCCACTGAAAGCCAAGTGACCTTACGGGCTCCATAATCTCCTTTTCAGTGAACTCTTCACTTCATTATGGAACTGTTTGGTCTTATTCATGAGGCAGAGGGCTTCTCTTCCTTTGTCCTCAAAGATGTTTCCTACTTGAGATGTCCAATATCTTTCAAATAAAACCTCATTCCTCTGGGCCAAAGGGTCATCCAGAATCCTACCCTCCTTATATCGCCTGGGGGCTACCATCTCATTCAACATGGTACCCCAAACCCCAAGCCTCTCACCTCTCTATATGACCTGTGATAAGTATATTTGTTGGTTTTGTTTTGTGTGTGGTATGTACATGTATATTTGCATGTATCTACAGGTATGTACATATCTGTTTTCACATATGCACAGGTCATGTTTTCATGTATGCACAGGTGCGTGTTTGTGTCTGTATATGTATCTGTGTGTGTGGCTGTGTGTGGCTGTACGTGTGTATCTGTGTGTGTCTGTATATGTATGTGTCTGTGTGTGTGTGTGTCTGTGTGTGTGTTTAAGCCAGAAGTTGGTGCCAAGTATCTTCCTTGATTACTCTCTACCTTATACATTGAGGCAAGCTTTCTCACTTGAACCCAGACTCAGCAAGTCAACAAGTCTGGTTAGCCCTCTTGCCTCAAGGATCCCCAGTCTCTGACTCCCCAGCAACACTGAGATAGGAAGGCCACACCCAGCATTTACATGGATGCTAGGGATCCAGGCTCCTCCAGTGCTCATGGTATGCAGAAGCAGCACATCACACACTGAGCCAGCTCCCCAGCTCCCTGTGGCAGCAGACTTATCACACCGAGAGGCCACGAGACTCTCCTCCATCACAGTCTAGAGCCCAGGAAGATACAGAAGGTGTCTTAAGCTGAAGATTAATTACCCATTCTAAGCAGTCGCTATGCTAAGGTCAGGGGATGGGGAGCCTGCCTATCCACTGTAGCTAGAGCCCAAGCCCAGCTAAAGCCTCCAGGTGTGTTCAGGTCATAGAATGCTTACATCTGGCCAACAGTTATGAGAAGCTGATTCTTGCCCTGTTGCCCTTGAGTACTTGAAGGCTATCAAGCTCTTAAAGTGCTTGCATCCATCCCCTGCTCAGTCTGCAAGGCAAGCGCAGCGGGCAGCCATCTGTTTCAGGAGAAGGAGCGCCACCTGCTGTTTCTTAACCCTCTCTGCCTGAAGCAGACGTAGCTACAGCTGTATAGATAGATCAACTACTATTTGAAGGGTTTGATTTGTTGCTTGTTTGCTTTTTTTTTTTTTTTTTTTTTTTTTTTAAGAAAAAAACCCATGAACTGCTCAGGCTAACCTCAAACTCACGATCGTCCTGCCTCAGTTTCCTGCTGACTGAGATAACAGGCATACGCCCTGACATTCGGTCAAAGGCTGTACTTCCAAACACTTCTAATTAACAGACAAGACAGGGAACAAATGGTTTTCAGCTGACACAGTTACCTGGTGTTTCTGAGTAGACATTTCTTGAAACAAAAGAAAGAAGGTCTAGTTTTGGTCTCTGTTTGTCTGCACTAATAAAGGACCTTGGGGACCGCTGCTTAGGTATGGGTAGGAAACAGCTTCACACAATGACTGGATTTCTAACGCTTCAGAGCCCACAGAGCCTCGTGGAACCTCTGCGTCTCACGTCCAGTGTCTGTAGAACAGGACTAATAAAAGGGTTTACCTATAGGAAAATCCTCATGTTAATGAGGGTTAAATGAAATAACTATATGCTTAAATTTCACATGTCATAAGCACCCAAAGGAGGCGGCTATCTATCATTCAGTCTACAAGCCTGACCTCTACATCAGCTCCGTCTTCCTCACTGGTCCTCGGTGTTCTAACAAAACCTAGGACTACTGTGAATAGTGATTTAGTTAGGACAATGATTTCATAAAGCAAGCTGTTGATGGCAACAGAAGGGAACAGAAAGGACAAAAAAAAAACCCTCAAGGAAATCGACAGGTGCTCAGCTAAAATAACAGGAGTAATGATTTGGAGAAGGTGCCAGGGACTGAGTGCCAGGAGGGAGGTTGCGTTTCAAAGCCCGGGGGGGGGGGGGGGAGGCCGGAGAAGGCAGGGGAAAGTCTACAAATCTCACCATTCCATTCCGGCCAAAAGCGGCCAGGAGGCAGAACACGGACTTCGTATTCTGCTCGTAGGACTTATCTATGGAGCTTTGTCCGGAGACATCTGGGCCAATTCCCTCCTTGAAGAAGGAATACAGGACTACTGTATTCCTGGCAGAATCCCAGCTCCCAGCCCACCCCCCTGCCTTCCATGCCCCTTGCGAGCTCCACATGCTGAAGGGCACTTGCCATCTGCACTTTCCCAGCTTGCATAAAGCCAGCAAGTGGCCAAGACTTGCTGTGCAGGTCCTAGGTCAGCTGTGTGAAGAAGTCAGCTCTTTCCCCAAGCCCCAGGGGGCAGGGAGAGGCCCCGGGAGAAGGCACACCTGCTGTGGAATGCCGAGGGATGCGCGGTTCATCTTATTTATCTCCCGATGATGAGCAAGCAAAGGCAACTACACTCTCCGGGGGTGAAGACTGTCATGTACACGTGGCAGGGAGCAGGGTTTATGAGGACATTCTATATTCACTCTCCTCCTCAGCCCACCCTGTACGCTGGGGCTCTGGAACTTTCTTTGCCAAGCATCAAGGACATCTATTATGCAGCTGGCAGTGAGCAGGGGGCTGAAATAGAGTCTTTCTGAGAAGGGGTCCAGCAGGTGAGCCATCTGGATACACTTAGAAGGGATGAGTCTATTTTCTCTTAAGCAAGGAAAGCCATCAAGCAGAATGCTGGTGTTAACTAGGATAGCATCTCACATAAGGCCTGCAATGAAGCTTGCAGGTGTTCTTAAAGACTTAGCTGCCACAGCCTCCGTCTGCAACATCATCCTCAGTTTTGCCAGAATCGCACAACTGCAAAACGACTTCATGACAAGTCACAAGCAGGCATTGACATCCATCAGCATGGGACAGAGAGGAAGCTGTGAAATTGCCAGGAAAACGAAAACTACTTTGGAAAATATACTTTATAAGGAAGCACATCTTTACTTCTGCCTTTTGGTTGTTTGAATTAAGCTGCAACCCTTTGGGGCCACTGTTTTAAGGTGTTAGTGCTGCCTTCTATGGTTGGGTTGTATATGACAACGTAAGGTGAATGCTATGTCTACTCGCAGCAGTCGGTGTCTGCAATAACACCTACCTAGGTCACAGTTGGACTTCATGCAGCAGGACATGCTGCCTGTTCAGCTTAATCATGACCCCAAATGTGATTCTCAAAATATGGGTAGATGCCCCAATTGTATAAGACTTTGCTAAAATTAGAAAAACTTCAGCTATACTAAATTTATTTCAGTATAGGGGAAGGTCAATCAGTTCCTAGGCATTCCTCTGAGTTTGAGAGTTGCTCTCTAAATGTGAACAGTCAGTCAGAAGCACCTAGAGACGCATCAGAAACTGTTGTACAACAGTTTCCTTGGAGACTGTACCATTGCACCATGCAGGGAAAGTCCTTAAGGCAGGAAGCAGACAACTCAAACTAGCTTCAGGAAGCCCCTGAAACTGACCAGATTCATTACCTTCCTCCATCTTCACATTGTACAAACAAAAAAGGCTGCTGCAAGTCTAACCAACCACCTGGAAAAAGCAGAGACTAACCAACGAGCCTGAAAAGAGAAACAGTTCAAAAGCCCTAGAAGAAACAATGGCCACTGACCCACTTGGACAACACTCTCAGAACCTTTGAGCTGCCTGCAGGCTGTGCAGTGTTGCTCCAGGCTCCCAGCTTGCATGAGCTGTCACCCATGTAAGGGTGGAATTCAGTGAGAGAAGAGGTTTTGAGTCTATTCTGCTCCTGGAGGTAACCCCTCACTCATATTTCTATAAGCAACCCCAATAAAACTCATTGTTTTGCCAAGCCAGACTTGGGTAGCATCTATGTTTTGGTCTGCCATGAGCTCCCTATCTGGGGCGACTGGACAAGTATTTGTTGCCGCTCCCCAAGAGGTCTGTCACGCAACAGAAATGGGGAAGCTCTGTTCCTCTCCTGGAGGCCCACTGAACAGGTGTTTCCCCAGAAGCTTAGGTAGTCCATCTGAACACTGAAGTCTTGAAAACATGAGGTAAGCGAATCAGAATTTCCCCCCTGATTATCAAGGGCAGCAGCCCATGACAATAAAGTAGGTCCCTGTCTTACCTTCTGGACACTGGAGCCCAGACCTAAACATGGCGCAAACTGTAGCTGATAGGGCCCTCCCGCCAAGTCTTAAACTCCTTCTTCCTTTGTTTCGTGCATCATAGTAGACATCAGAGATGCAGGGGAGGTGAAGACACTGAATCAGACATTATATCGTTGGGTCAGCTTCCAATCCCTCACTTCTGTTTTGTAAAATAATATTTAATAATATTTTTAATTTTTAATTTAAATTTTTTAAAAAAATCTTCAAATTTGTCAAAGATGTATGCAATGTGCTTTTGTCTTACCCATCCCCAGACCTCCCTTCCACTCCCCTCAAAACCCACTACCTTCTCCTCCTCCTGACCCTCATGCCTTCCTCTTATTATTGCGGGTATAATAAGTGATGAGTGTAGGGATATCTGCGGAGGCAACCTACCAGCGGTCACAACTCCATAGAAAAGGGACTCTTACTCTTTCTGCAGCCATTAACTTCCAAGGCTCCTCCGCCTGGTGGGGAAGGTGGGGTGCTCAGGCGTCCCTCCCCCATCCATGATGGAATTTTGACTGGCTCGATCTTGTGCAGGTCTTGCACAGACCACCACAGCTGCCCTGAGTTGACTGTGTATCAGCCGTATCATGTCCAGAAGACAGTATCTCACAGTTCACCGCCCCACCCCCACCCCCCCATTCCCCAGCTCTTCCATTCACTCGCTTTTCAAGACGCCATGTTCCCTGAGCTTTGGGTGGGGGTGGGGTTTGATACAGTGGTCCCATATATGGCTGAGCACTCCTGGTCCTTGACTCTCAGCACCCGAGCCAATTATAAGTTCATTTACAAAAAGAAGCTTCTCTGACCATGGTTAAGAGCAACTCAAATCTGGTGCCTGCATGTGTTCCAGGTTAAACATTCAAAGCAAGAGCTGAGCTAGGAAAGCACATGTGCCAGTTCTGATGCCTTCTAAATGGGACAGCCAATGGAAAAACCACTCAACCTTCAGATATCATATATGATATATAGGTAGTTGTGATGATAGATAGATAGATAGGTAGATAGATAGATAGATAGATAGATAGATAGATAGATAGATAGATAACCTGGGCCAGCCTGGCCACCTATAAGGTGCTAGAGTAGGCTACGCCTCGGGTTTCCAAGCTGAGTTCAGTGTTGCCTTAGGTGATGCTGCCGATATAGGTGGGGTAATCCAGGAAATGCACTCAAAGACAGATTAGCATGCAGGGAGTGCATGGGGGCGGGGTGGATGCTCTAAAGAACTAAGGGAGGATGAAAGCAAGACTGAGCTCACAGAAAGCTCAGGAGCTGGGATGTCCTGCAATGCTGTCCTTGGTCCAGACAAATGATATTCCATATCAGTCAGTCATTGGATATGGGTTTCCCTTCGAGGAAAGCTATAACCTTGGGCTCCCTCAGACGACAGTAAATCAAGGAAGTTCTCGGGGGTGCCATTAGTAGCCAACACTCTCAGCATCTGGGAGACAAGTACTTGAGTCCTTCAGGAGAAGTCTGGATAATATTCAAACTCCAGCACAGTGTCTCATCACTGGCCTTTCTCTGTTACTCTGGCTGCTTTATTCACCTGGAGAAATGCTTGGATCAGTGGGAGTGGACCAAACCACCACTGCTGCGTTTGACATGGAGGCATCAGCTGATTTTTTTTCCTAGATTGTAGACTCCTTCACTACCCATTTTAGATTCTTTTTACCCTTGCGAAGACACCTCTGGCAGCCTAAGGGCCAAGTGAAGCTCTACAAACCTTCATCCCTGAAGCAAACGAGCCCCTAATCACCCCTGTCTTTGGCCATGGCTGCTGTGCTTTCCCACTTCTTTCACCTGGGCAATACCACGAGGGGTCCTAGTGCCAACCATATTCCTTACAGCTCTATTTCCTCCTCCTATGGGGTCTTTCATACCTGTCAGGGTGATGGATCTTTTTTCCCTCTTATTGATCTCTTATACAAAGAGCTGGGGGAGGGGCAGTAGCAGCTTAGAATGCAGTGAGCTCTTATCATAGGCTGAGGAAAGCTCTCATCTGTGAGCCTGTTCCTCTGACTCAGACTTTCCATTGTTGGGGAGTGAGGTTACGTAGTCCACAATGAGACATAGAGAGCAAGACCACCCTTGCTAGTACTCTTCTCTTGGGTCCATGAATTCTACCTCTTGAGGTCACAATCCCCTACGCTGGCTGGTTGTTTACAATAAGTGACATAGATCA
This sequence comes from Acomys minous, assembly GCF_964271855.1. Classification (NCBI taxonomy): domain Eukaryota; kingdom Metazoa; phylum Chordata; class Mammalia; order Rodentia; family Muridae; genus Acomys; species Acomys minous. The sequence continues at coordinate 28,182,239 of NC_140483.1, read as the reverse complement.
TCCCAAGCCCTAGCACCATGCCATGGCTACTGTAACTCAGATATGCATTGCCTGGATATGCATTATCTGGATACTAGGTGACAGAAGGCAGAGGCTAGTGTCATTCTCTTGGGTTGCCTGGGGCTTGTTCCAAGGTGGTATTAACATGCAATACAAAGATTCTACCTCTTTGGGTGCTCTCCCATAGACCCATCTGCAAGTCTCTTCCTGTGCCCCTTTCTCTTAACAGGCCCCTGACCTGCTCAAGCCACATGCTCCTTCTCAGGAACTCATGCCTATTTCTACTTCAACCCATCTCCACAAGATGAATGATTGAGTCTACTGCCCAAAGCATTGCCCATTTAGGGTATTTTGAAGATTTGCTCATGGCAGTTCACTTGCAAGTTTGCACTTACATGCAAAGCCAGTTGCTATGGTTTCTTGTGGGTTGAGTGTGGTGATGTTGAGAGGTGAAGCCTAATAGAAGGTAATTAATTCATTGGAGGGGCTGCTTTCAAAAGGATTTGAATAGTTCTCCTGGGACTTCAGTTTTAAGAAAAAGAACAGGGAAAGACCAGCCCCTTCCTGCTCTCTGGCTTCCTATCTGGCCGTGATTTCGCCTGCTCACACATGCTTCTGCCACACAATGACATAATAAAGGCAGGAAGCCCTTGCAATGCGGTTTGACTTTGCAGCCTCCAAAACCATGAGCCATATAAACCTCTCCTCTATACAAAGTCTCCAGCCTTATGTATCTCATTTATGGCAATGGAGAATGAGCTAGCATACCAACCCATTTGTAATGCAAACTTGGCTTTTTCTTCTCCTATAGGATGTTCATAAGGCAGTATCCACCAAAACCCTTCACATAAGGGCCTGCCGGGGGAGAGAAAAAATGGGGGAAGTGAGCCACTTGCTCATGTAATCTCTGGCCATGGTGTGGTTCATAGTCAACAAGTTGTATCTTACAAATCCATCTCAAAGAACCCTGCTCAGGCTGAGTTATACTTTCACTGACAGCCAGTTCCTGAGGAATGACTCAGCTAGAATTAAACAAACACTGGCGGCTGGGGAAATGAGTACCTTGACCTTAGAGAAAACTCTGCAGAGGGCCCTGCAGAGTATCCTGGAGCACTGAATGTGCATCCGTGAGCTCCGAGAATTCCAGAGAGGGCCCTAACCCCTCCATCTTTCCAGTAAAGGATCTTAGGGAGGTTGAACAACTCTTCCAAGGCAATGGAGAACAATCCAGCTTCAGAACAGTCTCAGAACCAGAGCACCCAACAGAAATACGGTGTGAGCCACACACAGGATTTTAAATCATCTACCAGCAGCATTGGCAGGAATAGGTAGAATTGTTTCAATGTCATATCTTTACTTAATATATCCAAAATATTGCCAACTCAAGGTGATGAGTATTTTATAAGACATATCTTTCCTATCATGCTGTCTTTGAAGTCTGGTATATGGGTTTCACATGGGCATGACACCTTAAACAAGCCACCCGCGAGAAGTCAGTAGCCACGTGCACCTAGTGGCATATGTCTCAAAAAAAAAAAAAAACCGCTCTAAACTCTGCTCGACTCTCTGATCTCTCCTCTGGTAGACTCCTTCCATAGCAGAACCTAGAGGCTAGGAGAGAGATGCTTGGACAATAATCATGACTTCGGTAGAAATCTGAGTCCTTGGCATATTCCAAGCCTCCGCAGCCCTCATCCCAACGCCCTTGGCAGCTGCGTGCTCTGCTGCCCGCATCCAGCTTCACAGGCGCCGCCGCCCGCAACTTTCTGGGAAGGCTCAGTTTGAAAAGACAAAAAGAAAACGAGGCAGGGAAGACAAATGTTTCACTCCATCTCTCTGTGTGCCCGGTGATTTAACGCTAAATCCAGCACCATTTGGTTTCTGTGGCAACCGAAAGAGCCAGCTTCCCCACGGCTCAGCTCATCACTCCTTGTCAGATTCCTAAACACAGGGCGCCTACAAAACATTCAGCTTCCCAAATATCACAGAGCATGTTGGAAAGGCAGGGGCAAGAGTACGGGGGCTTTTCTTCATAGCGGCCTTTATAAATGGGACCAATTTTCTCTACCTGAGAAGACTCTCCTCAAATCACGATTTAGGCCAGCATATGAATTCATTCTTGCAGTCCTAGCACTCAGGAGGGTACAGCAGGATTGTGAGTTCCTGGCCAGCCTGGGCTGTGTAATAAGACCCTGACTTTTAAAAAATATATTTAATTTAATTTTTAAAATAGACAAGCCAAGCAAAAGGGTGCACGCCTTTAACACCAGCACCAGAGACATGTGGATCCCTGTGAGTTCCAAGCCAGCATGGTCTGTAATGGGAGTCCAGGACAGCCAAGACTACACAAAGAAAGCCTGTTTCAGAAAAACCAATATATATCCCTTGACATTCATGCAGGTCTTTATACAGACCAGTCATTCTGGGGTTGTAATTTACTATCTCAAATCCCTGGAAAATCAGTGGTAAAATCAACCAAGCCTCTTTCTGGTCTTTTTCCAGTGAGACACGAGTGCATGACCTCAGGACACAGGAGAGCGCAGGAGTTGGCTGGGTGTTATAGTTTGAATCCGAAAGGCCCTCACCCAACAAGTTCACGTTACAAACATTTGGTCTTCTGCTAGTTATTCAGGGTGGTTCTGGGAACCTAATGGGGGGTGAGACCAGGTGGTAAGACGTAGGTTACCAGAATGAGTCCTTGGCATATCCAATCCCTGTCCACTTTCTGTCATTTCTGGAGAACTTCAATGCGCTGCCCCACCGTGCTTTGCGCACCATGGCAGACAAAGCCCTCTGAAACTGTGAGTTAAAAGTTAACTCTTGCTTCTGTTGAGTTGTCTTACTAGGTACTTGACACAAAAGCAATGAATACAGTGGGAGAATATGTATTCTTTGCTCGCTGTTTTTCATACAGAAAGGCTGCCTGACCATAGCATCAATCAGCAGATGGCCCTAGGAGCTTTCTGACACAGGGCTGTTACCTCTCTCTTTCTACTCTATGATGCTATGGTTCGTACACACTAGTTACTACAAGGGCTGGGGGGGGGGTAGGGGGTGGGGAGGCGCAGAGGGGATGAGGGGCGGTCCTTACTCTTAAAGTTATGCTAGAAAGTTCTTAGGGAACATATTCTGTTCTTGGAGCATTCTGTGAAAGAGGAAGGCAACTGGCTAACAATAGCAGAGTGAATGAAGAAAATGTGGTATCTATAAACGATGGAATTTTTCCGTCATAAAGAGTGAAGCCAGGTCCGTTTACAAGAAAGTAAATATAACTGGAAATCATCATACTTGTCTCAGAAAGATGGATATCACATATTTTCTCTCATATGTGGTTCCTATGTCGCCTATGGACATAAAACTGTGTATATATGACATGAAAGTAGATTTAAAGTTATCTAGAGGGCTGAAGGGGAGTGCTAGGAGGAGTGGGGACGGTTTACAACATATACTTGGATGAAGCTTAAAAACTAAATCAAAACAAAGAAAACCCCTTTCTATGTGACCCCGGGCTGTCTTACAGATGACTTGTCACCTATAAATTGTAGCTCACAGGACATACCATTGTCAGATTACAGTAAATAATTCCGTGTTGTGCTGCCCGACACAAAATTATGAAAGTATTAGGCCCTTATCAAGCCTCCTGTTTAATTCAGCATGAGATGTGTCTGTCACAGAGACATGGCATCTTCTGCAGCTTTGATTGCAGGTAGAGAATTCCAGTGTGGGGACATCATGGCCCCACTGAAATACAGGACACACCTTCGTTTACTTATCTCTCAGCTTTCCAATTTTATAATCCTGATCTCTCAAGTGCTAAGGTCCCTTCTGCATCTGGGTTAGAAGGGCCTGCAGATGCCCTGCTACATAGTTCTGCATACTTGGTGCACAGACCCTGGCATGATGTTGGGCACAGGGTGAATGTGCCACTACAGGCAAGTGGTTTTGGACGTGGGCTTTCATATAAGGCAGGCTCTGGCTGCCTCTGACAAAGGCTGCAAAGCACCAGCTGGTCAGGCGTCAGCTGTCTCATGGGGCCACTCACTTGGCAGTGGCAATCAGGCAAGCTGCTAGTGGCACCTTAGGTGAGTCAGCCGTTAATTACAAAGTCATACAAATTCTGCAGGAGCAGAAAGGCCTGAGCCCCGGCCCCAGGTGAAAAGAACAACGCTGAGCATTTTGTATTTAGCCTCTGTAGCTGTTTTAGGAGCTGCCCTAATTTTCTAGACAAGGAAATTGAGGCCTAGACGAGCTCATCCAAGGTCATATATCTAAGAGACCAATCTCACGAGAGGGGGGTGAGGGGGAAGGAGAGGGTTGAAATGAGATGGCTGGAGGGAGAAGTGAAGGGAGAAAGGCTGCCTGCTCCAGCTAGCTTCCTGCCGTGGACTGAGCATAGGAAAGATGCTAAGGCCCCTACCCAGGGGAGGCAGTGAGGCCTTGCCTGCTCTGGACAGGAACCTCAGTGAGTTCCCATCCATTCTTTGTGTCCCCACCCCCCCCACCCCCCCACCTCCCCCCCCACCCCACCCCCCCACCTCCCCCCCCCGCCCCACCCCCCCACCCCTTCTCTTCTGCACATGCTCCTGGCTGGCCTTGCTGCAGTGTCCTTGCTCCCTGTCTGCAGAGCAGCATTTGTCTTTGGCAGATCTGGGCTGCTAGGCTCCTCCCCTGCAGACAGGCTGCAGTGGTTCCTTAGAAGGTACGCTGCCTGCAGTGGGACCTGTCAGAATGAAGGATTCCAGGGAGGCTGGCTCTCTCTCAGCTTATCTCTCAGATCTGCCCCCTGCTCTTGTTCTCACGCTTGCTGTCCATTCCCTGTGTCCTTCCCTCCCCGCTTTTCATTTTCCTGATATAGTACACCAGTGGACCACGCCTGCATTCCAAAAACAACCTGGACCAGGGCTTTTTTTTTTTTTTCCTGTTGGCTTGTCACAGGCCTTTTTCTAAGGCTCTCGGTGTTTCAACAGCAGGGTATAACCCTTGGTTTACTGGACAACACTTAGCTGGAGATGGGTAGATTGCCTTTAAAAATTAACCCACAGAAAGTATGCCAGAATAAACATTTGTAGGTATGATTATGTCTTTTTAAAAGTAAGTAAATAAATAAACTTCACACACAAATCATGAGAATAGAGACAGAGGCAGAGATTAGATCAATTGAGTTAAGTGTCCCTAGAGAGCTCTAAGCCAACCTCTGACCTCATCTGAATACTGCGTTTGCATATTTATGTGGTTCTGTTGTCATTTTATGGTTCTTGTTTGTGTTTTGTTCTGTTACATAGGTTCTCACTTTATAGCCCAGGTTGGCCTCGAACTCATTATGTAGTCTAGGTTGACTTCTAGCTCACGGCGCCTGCCCCAGCCGCCCGTGCTCATATTACAGCATGAGCCAGCACACTGGCTTCAGTCTGGCTCCTCCTTCTGTAATTGCCACCACCGATCTAACTTCCCCCATTGTCCCTATTGTTCCCCTCCTAGCTCAGGGACCCTTGCCTTGAGTCCAAGCACATCCAGTAGCTCTCATTACCCACAAAATAAAGCCCAGCCCTGCCCGAGTGCACGGCAACACCCAAAGGTGCTCTGGTTTTGCCTTTGCCTTTTATATTCCCTTCTCTGCCAGGCAAACTCCTACCCATGCTTCCAGGTAAACACACACACACACACACACACACGCACACACACACACACACACACACGCACACTGACACACACACACACACACACACACACACACACACACACACACACACATCACCTTCCCTACCTCTGCTTCTCCATTACAGTTTTTTGCCTGCAGCATTAAAAGAAAATCACATTGTTTCTATATATCCATCCATCAATCCATCCATCCATCCATTCCCCAGCTCTCTAATAATGTGGACCATGCCTTATTTTTCCTTGGTTTAATCATTGACTGTTACATGAAGATTTGAACGTAAGTGCTCAACTGGATACTTACTAAACTGATTTCAACACACACACACACACACATGCATGCACAAACACACACAACTACAAATGGATACATAACAAACTGTACTCTTTCCAGCAACCATTACAGAATTACAAACTTTCTCTCACGCTATCATAGGATCCAAACCATGCTTGAGGAATTGGCTGGTTTTCGCCTCCTGCCTATAGAGTGACTACTTCCTATCCAATAGCTCTCTGAGGCTCTGACTGCCTACACGGCTGGAATCGAGCTGTCTGACAAGGCAGCTGTAACTTCACACTCCACAGAACGTTTCCACAAAAACCGTCCCAAATACTAAATCTTTCATTAGTGGAAGAGCTGATTCAAGAGATTTAAATCAAGAAGTCTATGTAGCAGAATAATTCTGTTGAAGCAAATAGAAAGAAAAAAGAAAGAATTGTCCTAGTTGGATCCTTCCAGTGAAGCCAAGTCTGGGCACAAAGCATAGTGGACGCTGGGGGACCAGCTGAAAGGAGGGAATATTGGAAGTGAACCTGGAAGGTTCACCCCCATCTTAGTGTTGAAAGATTCTGCACAAGTGCACTGCTCTTTGAAGTTCATTGAGCTATCTCCTCTCTAGGACAACGTAAAAGTCCAAAGCAAATCACACTGGCCTTCCGAAGACTAAGACGTCTGCACCCGACGCTAACACCTGATTTCTGCCACCAACTCAGAAATATATTTTAGTGACAATGCCGTAGAACTACTGTGGGGTAGGGTGGTGGCACCCATCCCCGGCTGCTTCCTACTACATTTTGTTTTCATCTCTCCTCGGGCAACCCTTTCTGTCAATGGGTGTCTTCGGTTGACTTCGATGACTAAGTTCTTTTCATGATAGAAGTGAGTTCCTTCAGCTCTCTCCGTGGTGGCTCCTCCTTCTCCCCTTTACATCCTAGGACTCCTCGGGAATCATCCTTGTCCTCTGACTGCCACAACTCTACCTCTCTTCCATCTCTGGAAAAAACTTAATTTCACTGCTTCCACTACCATCAACTCCCACATGACACAGCTCTCCAGGTGCAGCCCATATCCTCCCCTCTGTTCTGTTCCCACGGGCATGATGACCTCTGAAGAACTCTCTTTGCTGTCTCAAAGCAGCCAAAGTTAATAGGACCAAAATCAAGTTGCCTTTACCACATCCCAATCCTCAGACACAGAAACAAAACAATAAGGCGAGACTCTATTCTTTCAGCACCTCTACCTTTCTCAATAATGCCAGCCAGGTCTGGGATCAACCGGGTGGGTGAGCATAAACTGTAAAACCATCTTCAGATGACAGCCTCTTCTCCCTGCTCTTTTCCATCACCTTTCTAGCATCAAATCTTACCAATATGCCACCTGAATATCTCATGGACCCCTGAGGTATCTCCACAGGTGTTTCTTCCCATTACAGACCTTTCATGTGCTGTTATTCCACATTCTAGAACATTCTTCCTTCTACCTAGATATTTAGATCAATGGTCATGAACTCAAGAAAGGTCAAAAATCTCCCATCACTGCTAAACTGCCGTAGGTCTGTTAACCTCTGCAGGTTTCTGTTGGTGGGATGGTGATTTGGTGGATATGCCTCTTCTAACACTGAAAGCTTCTGTAGACACTCACAGACTCTAGAATCCTCTGCAGAAAGTAGAAAGCACATCAGTTTTGTGCCACTATATCATCAGCACCAGCCATAGCTCCTTTCACCCAACCATTTCTCATATAAATATGTGTTTAATGAGAGGAATCAACAAATGAAGTATTTGGCACTGGGCGTGGTGGCGCACGCCTTTAATACCAGCACTCAGCAGGCAGAGGCAGGTGGGTCGCTGTAAGTTCAAGGCCAGCCTGGTCTACAAAGTGAGTCCAAGACAGCCAAGGCTACACAGAGAAACTTTGTCTTGAAAAACAACCAAAAAATTTTTATTTGGAGCAATGGTCACTGCCACTGAGGAGGTTCTGCAGGACACTGTTACCCATAGGCATCCTGATCACCTGGGACTGATTTCACCAAAATCTCTTAGGATTAAAAAGTAACACAAAGTATGAAGTAAGTCAATACCATGTTTTTATTCCTTATGTTAAAAATTATTAATATTCCTAAAAGTCTCTTCCGAAATGTTAATCTATGAGATATCTGGACATGGACACACACACACACACAGACACCTGTTTCAAGAAATGGCTGTGGAGGCCTACATTGCTGGGCTATGCTGGGAAATTTCCTTTAGACATTTATTTCCCAGTTTCTGGTCAAATCACCATACACCAATCAAAACCCAGAAAATCAATTCCACAGACTGGCTTTTGGAGAAAACTGGTGGGCCTCTGTGCAGAGAGAGGTGCCATCCAGAATGCTGACTGAGAACACTGCAATTACCTGGCAGCCTGAGTTAAACACCAGGCAGTTCTCATGTAAGCTGAAATCCAAACACAGGACTGTGGCTCTCAAGTAGACAGCCGGATTCACATCCTTTGAGGGTCTCCTAGCAACTCCTTGAGTCATGACAGGAGCCTGGCAACTGCTATAGTGAAAACATCTCCCCTGGAAAACAAAGATGTCTTGGTTTCTCAATCCTGTAGGAATGAAGTTGCTTTAGCAAAAGATCATTTGGATCCCAAAGCAATTAGAGAAAATATTTCTCTCCCTGAAGCTGAATTGAGGGTGCTGTTGCTTCTAAGACCCTCTGGCTAATGGGAAGTGGGGCCAGCAAGATGCAAACCTCACAGGGCTTTGGAAGCACACGTTAGGGAGATACCTCAGCTGTGAAGAACAGTAGAATTTGCATGTGAACTACAAGGATTCAGAGATGAATCAGAAGAGAACTGATTTCAAGCTTTGATTGAAAACCCTTATCTTGCAATAAAGACCTATGTTTCCTATACTTATTCTGCTATGGGCATAACTGTCTCTGAGAAGTCCTCATCACTAGGTGAGGAGGACATATAAACCATGGGAGGGAAGATATTACAGTAGTGGTGTGCTCTCTCCACAGTGTGGTTATGACACCCAGCCCACAGCTATAAAGCTAAAACAGCCATGACAAGTTGGCCAAATTATTAGTAGTTTTCATAAAAGGAAGCTAAAATTTGAGATGTTTAGAGACAGTGAGGTAGCTTAGCAGGTAGAAGCATCTGCTTCTGTATTCCTGAATCCCATCCTCAGAACTCACAGAAGAGCCAGTTCCTGGAAGTTATCCCTGATCTACACACAGCTATGTCACATAGGTAGCCACCACATGCACACACACACACACACATACCCACATACACACACATATGCACACACCACTCACCACACACGAACATATACACCACACACCATACACACACAAACCCCACATACACACATACCACACAGCACACACACACACACATACATACCACACAATACATACACACACATGTACACATATACACACATACACACACATCACACAATACATATACACACATACACCACACATACACATACATCATTATACACACATATATAATAATTATAGTAATAAAGTAAATATTTTTAAAACCTTGGCATATTTGGTGATTTTCCCCAAAGCCATGCAGCCACAGAAGTGGAACTGGAATCTGATTCCATATCTTTCCCTTCCTCTCAAACCACACACAGGCAAGGAAACAGCAATTGCCTCCTGCCCTTGTCCAAAGCACTCCCAGATCTCTCCAAGTCATGATTCTCTGCTCAAGATCAAGGCTAAATTCTATTCCTTGGCTCTCATGGAGCATGAGGAGCTACAGCCCTGGTGCAAGATTCTGATTCATAATTGCTGGGTAGTCCTGACTACAGTCTTTTTTTTTCTTTTAAGAAAAAAAATATGTGTGTGTGTGTATACATTCACACACACACACACACACACATATGGCACAGACAACAATAAGGACCACATTATTCAGAGTGGTTCTTCCCGTAAAGAATGCACAATCGAATGAGGGCATGAATAAGATGCGCACATAAACAACACAAGTGAAATGGAGATGACCGTGGGCTTTGTGCAGAGAGTGCGGTTTGTACACAAGATCTCCAGGATACAGAATCCTTCCAACTACATTCCCACTAGCCTAGAACTTGTCCGTTGCATGAGCAAGGGTAAGCAAACTTAAACCCAGAGGCTGCTAATTCAGCTAGTCTAGCTAACTGGCTTGCTCAGGGGATCCCCTGTCTCTGCTTCCCAAATACTGGGATGATAGTCAGGCCACCACGCCACCGAGCATTTACACAGGTGATGGGGGATCTAAACTACAATTCCCACACTTACACAGCAAACATTGAGTCATTTCCCCAGCCCAAGACATATCATCATATATGTGTGTGTTTATACATGTGTGTGATATAGTATGTATATGTATGTGTATATAGAGATATACGTACTGTTAAAACATAATTTGATAATCAAACTATTAGCAATTAGAAGATCCTTCCTTGTCTTCATTTGTGTGGAGCAAAGAAAAGGGTGAGCAGATTTAAACATAATTTCTCATTGTTAAATATTGTCACCTTGTCATATAGTGGGACATCAGAATTATCTCTTTTCTAACTGTAATGTTTAATCTGCTGATCAACATTCCACCTTTCCCCACCTCACCCAACCTCCTGCATTTTTGAGTCTGACCTTTTTAGATTCCACATATTAAATGAAGTCATGTGGCATTTGTCTCTTTGTGCTGGCTTACTTTATGTAACATAATGCAGTCATTGTACTGGTAGTTTCAAAACAGTTGAGAGGGAGGCATTTAAATGTTTCACACATTAAAAAAAATTGAATATTTGATGTGGTTCATGTGCTAGTAAATGTCAAACTATTACTTTGCAACCCATCAGTAGATGCAATTATTTGCCAATTAAAAATCACACTAGAATCTACTCTTTCAGCAATCTGTAAGTATCCAATACAGTATTGTCAAATATATCCTCGCCTCATTCATTGGGTTGCTAACATTTATCTTTCATAATGACAGCTTTGTACTTTTTTGACTGACATCATCCATTTTTCCTCCTTCCAGCTTCTGGAAACTCCCATGATCACCTGCTTCTGTGGTCTGGACTATTCTAGATGCCACATATAAAGGAGGTGTTCATCCTCCCCTCTTTGTATAACCCCAGGTCCACTAACACTATACATCTTTTGTTCAAATAGCTAAAACATTCTGTGGATCTGCATCAAGAAACACTAAAATCACAACTCTCAGTGTTCAGCTAGCCTCTGACATGCATATGTCAACAGTTGTGAATAAGAGACCCATTTACGCTTGCTTGCCAGGTTAGCAGAAAGCATGTTCCTGGGCTAACTTGTGGGGGAATTTCAAATCTACTGACTGGCAAATCGCAAATAAGGTTGGCTTCCCTAAGTGGTCAACACCAAGAACTAGAGCTCCCTAACTGTGGCTTGTATTTGTACCTTTTTTAAATAACCCAGCTTTGAAAGGTTGTTAGAAACCAATGGAAAAAATCTGCACACAGACTAAGTATTGACTGGTAGTGGAAAATTATCATTTACTTTGTTAGATTAAAATGGTAGTGTGAGCTGGGTGTGGCAGCAAATGGCTGTGATCCCAGCACTCACAAGGTGCCTCAATTCCAGGTCCAAGGAATTGCATGCCTCTTCAGACACCAAGTACACACAAGGTACATAAACACACAGCAGGCAAAGGCACTCATACACAAAATAAAATAAGAAAAAAATTAAAGGATGCATGTTCAGTAGAATTAAAATAGAATGTCTTCAGTGCTGAGGGTGTGGCTTAGCTGGCAAAGTGTTTGCCAGGCAAGTATAAAGCCCTGGGTTCAATCTCCATACCCAAATGAATGAGGCATGGTGACACATGCCTGTGAAGCCAGCAATACAAAGGTAGGGGACAAGAGGATTAGAAGTCCAAGTTATCCTCAACTACATAGCAAGATTTTAGCCATCTTGGGCTACCTGGGACCCTACCATAAAACAAACAAAAAAAGCAATAACAAAAAAAACCCAGTGTCTTTACTTCAAAAGTCTTTAGCAAAGTAGAGCATGGTAGAATTAATTTAAGACCTGGAATCCCAGGACTGGGAGTAGGGGAACTGTACAGAGGCAGGAGAATTACCATTACCACACATTCTAGTCAGGCCAAGACTACATAGTGAGACCCTATTTCAAAAAAAATAATATTTTCAGTCAAAATAAAACTGAAAAAGAGGTTAATATACATTGTAAAATACTAATAATTAAATGTAATATGTAGATGAGTTAATTTCACTATTCTCTTTCTACTTTTCAAAACATTCTAAATATTAATAGTAATAGTATTTTAAGAGTTGTGGTAGCAAGGACCAGAAAAAGCAATCCAGTATTTATATGATTGGCCTTTTATGGACCCCTCTCTTATATGGTCTGATTTTACTGTGATGTTAAGAAGTGAAATGTTGCCGGGCATGGTCGCTGTTGGTGGTGGTCTGCTTTCCTGATCAGATGGGACAGTGTCCAGGAAACCCACAACTCCAAGGGCTGGGAAGGTATCCCAGCTCTGAGGTGGAGCAGCATCCCAAGGGAAGGGTGTCTGAGTCATGGCACAAAATGTTGTTGCTTGGTTAGCCCTCCTGGTACTCAGGACTTGGGGCCCAGAAATCACACAGCTCTGAGGTAGGACAGTGTCCCAAGGGCATCCTGAGGCACTGGAGCCTAGGAACCACACAGCTCTGAGAGGATTCTTCCTCTACAGAGACATTGCAGCTCCCAGGGGAGGGTTACCCCAACCCCTGAGGAGCTGAGGAGCTTAGGAGCCTAAGCCCCACTCCATCTCCAGTCAAGGTAGCTCCCAAAGGAAGGTTTACCCACCCTAGCTGAGCTAAGGAACTGAGGGGCCTAAGCTCTACCCCTAATCTTTTTTCTTCTCTTCTTCATTGCTTCACACCAGGAAGTAAATCTCTCAAAAAACATTGGACAGGCTGCCTCAGCTCCCAGAGGGCATCAGGGAACTGAGCAGACACAGCCTTTATAGAGGGTTTCTTAGGGGGTGGGGCTTTCTAGGGTAGGGGATTTCCAGAGTGAGGATTGATGGGATTTCAAGTCCTGAGAGTAAAGAGCTCAGGGATTGGTGGGGTCTTGTCTAGACTTTTCACCCCAAATTAGCATAATCTGGGATAAGTCCTACTGAGGGACCACAGTTAGGGAGGTCTGGGGTAGAAGCTGGGCTGCTGGAGCTTTCTCGGGGTGGGGGGGGAGGGGGGTCTGGCCACTTTTTCCTTGAGGGGCAATAAAGTTTACAAAGTATACAAGATATACAATATTTACAGAGTCCTCAGCAAGAGAGCCTTTCCCTGCAGCATGAGTAGCTGAGAGGTGCTGCCCTCATGGACAGCTCCTGTGAAGGCAGTAGGCATTCTAAGACAGGAAAGGTGTCTGTTCCCATCATAAGCAGTCGGATGAGGCAGGAAAAGCCACTGTGGACAGCTCCCACTGAGCAGCCAACAGGAGCTGCCATTTTGTCTCTTCCTGTCTCCATAGTCCCAGAGCAGGAAAGAGCAGCTGGCAGTGTGCCACTAAAGCTTTAGTGATCTGCTGCTCAGGGACTAAACACAGCTCTTAGGAGCAGGAAGTCTATCTGGCTACTCTTACCCAAGTGGGGGAACAGGAGGTGGCTTGGAGGGGCAGACCTGTGGCAATGAGGTGGGCTGCTATCTCCACCCTGACCTCTGCTGCAGTGACAGAGGCCCTACAGTAGCGCACACCTTTAATCCCAGCACTTGGGAGGCAGAGGCAGGCCGATCTCTTTGAGTTCAAGGTCAGTCTGGTCTACAAAGCAAGTCTAGGACAGCCAGGGCTCTGTTAAACAGAGAAACCCTAACTGAGAAAAACCAAAAAGAAGAAGAGGAGGAGGGCGGGAGAAGAAGTAGAAGTGGTGAAATGCCAACTTTTCTAGGATTTTTGAATCTCCACTTCACAGCATCGTAGGTGCAAGTTTAGACCTTGGGTTAAGGGACTCCCTCGGCCTTGCTTATAAAGTCCTCTCTGCAGCTAAGGCCTCCACTTCCTGGGAGTGACACTGGATCGGTCCAAAGGTGCTCTGTCCATTGTCCCTTCTGAATCACTGTGATTCTGAGTGTGTTTCCCAGACTGCAATAGGAAGATTCAGTATTATCTTGTTACTAAACAAGTCTTTTATATATGATGGAGAAGCTCAAGACAATCCCTTCATAAAAATGTTGAGGGCCTCTCTGATGGAAGTAGATAGCTTTAAAGCAGCTGGACAGGAAAGAGGCGAGCTCTCCTGTGACCACAGCATCTGACTATTTGAAAACAAAAACAAAAAATAATGCTTAGAAACTCATGTAAAGTTGCTTCTCAACAAACCTTCAGTTTTCAAAAACACAGTATCTGTGATTCATAATAAAGCAAATCACAATGAAACAATGTACATCTGTTTCTGCAACATATGGCAGTAAAAATAAGAATTATTTTTACAAAATACCTGTCTCAGCAACTGTGTGTTACTTCTAATGAAATCCCTGATCTCAGGATTTGTGTGTTACTTCTAATGAAATCCCTGTCTCAGGAGTTGTGTGTTACTTCTAACAAAGTCCTGTCTTGAGCTTCTATCAGGACTGACATTGCGCAAAGGTCAGTCAGCTATGTTATGAATGAACTGATATTTGCAGTTCTGAAACAAGGACCTTGATTGGTCCCTGCATCCTTTTAAAACAGCTTGAGGATTTGGACTTTTGGCAAAATGAAACAGAAAGCAGAAAATATTCTTGATGTGGTCATCAGACATTTATACTATAGAAGGAGGGAGAGAGAGAGAGAGAGAGAGAGAGAGAGAGAGAGAGAGAGAATGAACACAATGTCTTACTTCTTTTATAATGACACTAACCCCATTCATGAACTAGCTGCTTCCTAAAGCCTTCTGTGCATCACACTGGAAGCCAGGGCTTCACAATACAAAGCTGGGGGCACACAAATAGTATGTAGCACTGTGATGCTATGACAAACAAGGACAGAGCTGACTGCATGGGAACCATGCAAAAATGCAAAATTTTCTAAGTGCATTACAGAAGAGAGAGACATGTGTGCCTGAGATATGAGAAGGCTCTGAAGATGGCTGGATGATGACAGAGAGCCTGTTGACTGCAGAAGAGAAAGGCATCAACAGCATGCACAGGTCTGCATACGTTCAAGGTAGAGGGGATCTCAGCACTGAGAGGAGGGAAGCGGACACAATCTCCCATGGCTAATCAGTAAACTATCTCCAACTGACAACTAAAGTCATTTTCTCCAATGAGGTCTCACTGAGTATATAAGCCATACTTAAGGACAGGCCCCATGCCCAACAGTTAAGACGGCCAACACAAAATGAACTCAATGGTAAATTTGTAGACTTTTGTCTCATATTGTTTTGTTTGGGCATTTTTATCTTACTGGTCTTCTGCCCACATGTAATGGTTTCTGATTCTGTATTTTTACAGGTTTTAGTTTTTCATGCCTTTTGTTTGTTTTTATTCTGGCTTGTTTGTTTTTTTTAATTTACCCACTTGTTTTCTAAAGAGACAATGAAGGCACAGAGTTGGATGGGTAGAGAGCTGGGGAAGACCTGGGAGGAGTTGGGGGAGAGGAAATCATGATCAAATATAACAAAAAAATTTTTTTTCAATTTAAAAAATTCATACTGTAAGGTCAAGGGTCAAAATGGTATCCAACATGGGGTGTTCAACCTTCAGAGGAAGTTTTAAATAGAAACCAAGGGTAGGAGTTTAGTCCTCTCACCCAAGGAGTCACAACCCAGCTGTAAGTGAGAGAGTGAAACAGCAGGGCCTCTTCTCAGCCCTCTAAGACAAAGCATTTCATACAGTTACTGAGATGTCTACCAAGATTCAGGGGAGCAAAATATTCAGAGCAACTTTGTACAAGTGACTGTAAAATCCAATCCTTGGTTTCCTGACCGAGGAACCACAGATGCTGATAACTGGAAACACAGAGAGACTACTGTAAAAAGAGGACATGAAAGAGGATAAAATCCCTGTCCGTTATTTTGCAATCTGGACTGCAGTATTGTATTGCTTGTACCCCATTCTTGGGGATAACAAAATAAAGAACAAACCAACAAACAAAAACCCCATACATCTCAGCAGTGAACTCTACAGCTGCTCCGCCTTCCTTGGTCCTGACACCGCTACAGACCCAGGCTCACACAGGGCTGGCCCTCTTGAGCAATCTACCAGGAACTTAGAGCCTTCCCCACTGTTCCTCATCCCATGGCCCTTTCTGCCCACTGGGGTCCAGCCAAGCACCCCCATGTGTGTGGGTTGCTGATACCTCTACACCAGGGTTTGCCTTTCCCCAACAACCCCTTAGTTTTTTAATTTAACCTTCTCAGTAGAATGACTCAGTGTAATTGACCAGTGGCCCCTTTATGGTGAAAAGTTAAAACAGTCCCAATTTCTAGAACTGGAGCAATTGCAGCTAGGACATACAGAACTTTCAGTGAGTCCTTAGAATCCTCTATTTTTGTGATTCAAAAAGAAAGAAGAAAAAAGAAAAAGAATAAATTCCAACTGTCACATGATATCCAGGGCACAAATGCTACCATGAAAGCAATAGGGACCTCCAGTAAGGGCTCCCAGCCCCTAGCATGATTCCTCAAGGGCATTATATTATACTTGAGTTAAAAGACTGCCGTTCCTCTGTACCTTCATCCTAATGATAAGAAGTGTTAGCATTCTCTGTTATTACTTTAAATAACCAGCATTCAATGACCTGATATCAGTGGCACGTTTTACCATGAGGGATGAACAATAGCCCCAATGTTGAGTTTCAGTGTCAGGGGTCTCTGCAACCTCCACAGGCCTGCAGAGAGATCACCTACAGGAAGCAGAAGGCAGTTCAGTTCAGCACAAGGCAGTAGCAAGCACTAGTTCAAACTTCAAGTCTGACCCCAAGTGGTTTACTTTAGGCATATTTAAGCTCAGCACAATTTGGTGAAAACTTAATCTGGTGATAACTACCTAAGTCCCTCATATACAACAAAGCATACACTTAAATAAGTCTCCTTGAGAAACAAAGTAAGCTAAATACAGATCAAATGTAGCTACATCAAAACTCTTTGCAAAGTCCATAAAGATGAGTTCTATTGATTGACAAAAGCAACCTTATGATAAGGGTCTGGGGGAGGGTCCATTGTGGTCTCCAGCCACACAGAGAGTGCAAAGGTCACCAGGCCAAAAAGCATGTTAATCCCCAACCCCTGCCTTCTGGGCAGAGAACAGGAATTGCATTCCTTCCCGTGAAGGGACAACAAAGAGCCCGTGCCCCTACAACACAACAGAATCCAAATGCTATTATTTTTTAAAAAAAAAATTTAAGCTCAGAAAAAAAGTAGAAAGAAGACCTCAGAATGTGAACAGCAGTTCTCTCTAAACGGTGGGAATATAATATTATTTTCTTACTTTGTCTCTTCTACAATGCACATGTCATCTTCAAAGTCAGGAAAATAATTTCAGCTGGAGGAGCTGGTACTCAGAAAAAAATAAAGCCAGCTTTTCATCTCATACAAGACCAAGGAAGGAGTCTGTACATGAAGACAGAAATGCCTGGAGGAAGGAAGAAAGCAGGGCCTGTTAGGGAGCCTGCGCCAGATAAACAATGCGAGTCAAATCAAGAACTCGGTAATTAGGAGGCTGCAGTGGCTGAGCTTGGTTGCCAGTCTGACCACATCTGGAATTGCCTAAAACCCAAGCAGCTGGGCACTCCTGAGAGCAACTTTCCCAACATTTGAGGTGGGAAGACCCACCCTAAGTCTAGGCCACACTTTCTGGTACCAGCTCACTTAAAAGGATGTGGAAGAAGGGAGCTTTTGCTTTGCCTACTTGCCCTCACTCTCGCTAGCAAGTTCATCTGTCCCGTTGCTGAGGCATTCCTTCACTGGTGGTGGAACCTGCTGATTAGGGATTCCAAGGCAGACTGAACCTCAGCTGATACATCAAGCCTGGTGGACTGAGCCAACTTCAAGATTCTTGGCCTTTCTTTTGGACAGCCATTGTTGGACTAGCTGGGCCACACAGCCTATGAACCACTCTAATAAGTCCCCTTGTAAAACATATATTCAGGTTGGAGAGATGACCCAATAGTTAAGAGTGCTGGTTGCTTTTCCAGGGGACCTGAGTTCAATTCCCAACACCCATACACTGGCTCACAACCATCTGTAAATCTAGCTCCAGGGGATCCAAGGCCCTCTGCTGGCCCCTGCCTCTGTGGACACCAGCTATTCATGTATGCACAGACATACATGTAAGCCAAGCACTCAACACAGAAAATAAAATAAAAATAATTTTAAAAATAAAATTATCTATAATAGATATATTAGTTTTACATATTAATATGTACATAATTATGCACATATAGTTTATTCTATCAGTTCTGTTCCTTTAAAGAACCCTGACAAAATATGGAAGTTTTTCCGCAAGAAGACAAGTCTCTCATTGGGCAAAACAGACACTTGCTAACTTTTGTTCATTTTAGAATTTTAGCACCGTTTAAATGAGAAGCATCTGGAAGAATGATGCTGAAATTAATCTGTGGTTCCACTTTTTCCAATTTTAACAAAATCATTAGAAGTCCACAGCCTCTACAGCAGCTGATTAATTTTAATAAGCCGAGTGGGGCAGGCCTCTTGGTTTTCTGGCAATTACTCCCAGCCACCCTCACAACAGCTGCCCATCATTGGCGATGCATTTGCCCTGCAAATTAAGTACTCAACAGTAGCTCAGAGTTCATATCCAGTCGACGGGCTTAGCTCTCTCATCCGAAAAAGGAAGACATGACTTGGACATCTGAGAGCAGCCACATCCTAGGAATTCAACAGTCCCTGACACCAGCAGGGGGCTCCTGCTTTTCCCAGTGGGCTTCCTAGCTTTCTATTAAAACGATCCAAGGTTGGGGAAACCAAAGCCTGGAGAAGTGAACTGACGTGTCCCCAAAGTCTCACAGCTGGTTGGTGTGACAGTCAAGGAGAGAATCCAAGCCTACAGCTAGGAGGCGTCTCCCCCTCATCACCCACTTTGGCAGAAAGAGCAGCACCCTGCATTTTCCAGCACAATTACTGAAGATGCCCCACCCCCAGGACTGAGCAAAACATCACCCGAGGAGAACATGGAAAAATAAAAGGAACTAGCCTTAGGAGCCTTGGTCCTGGTATTTCAGAGCAAAAACTCCTGGATAAACTTCTCTAAATACTTTCTAAAACCCATTTCTATCTTGAGGCTGTTTTGCTTAAGAGGTGTCAGGTGCCACATATTTATCACCAGCTTTACAAAACAGCACATTGCCATAGCCTTGTCAACAGACAGGGTAATAAAAACAAAAAGTCCCTGAGCGTTCGAATGTGACAGGGTACATCAAGCCTCACACACTAAGCTCACATTTGCTTTGGCAAACTGATGAAGAAAACACGTAAAGAGTTAGACATGAGAGCCCAGGAGGCAGAGTGTCTGCGGACCTCGCAGAGCGCTGGTAGGTGAGCGTACGGCTAGAGAAAGGCCTGTCCTTCCTCAGCTGAACCTGTTTCTTTGACTGTGAAATGGGAGTAAGCCCTTTTTTGCTTATGTGATCATTCTTTCAAATTAAAAAGATAGTGCTTATGTAAAGCAAGCAGCATAGAATTGAACATATAGCCAATCTTTCATAAGTAAAGACTAACGTAATTCTAGAAAATAGTACTCAGTTGTGGCACTAAAAAGAGAGATAATATTTCCATTTTCCATAATATTATTTAGTTCCAGAGAAAAGTTTCAGCTACAAAAAAATAACGGTGATGGTGATGGTGGCGGTGGTAGTGATGACGATGACGATGACGACGACGACGACGACGACGACGACGACGACGATGATGATGATGATGATGATGATATGACCAGAATGACATTGCTGAACTAGAGAGAGCTATATCATTGTATCATGCCCATAAACTGCAACGTCAAGTGACACATAGCAGTTTGAAGTGTAGTGACAACTTTGGTTACTTTAAAAACACAGACATGTTATGTGAATATGTTTCTGTGGGATATAGGGCTGCTTCAGATCGTCCACAGCAGCTAAGTGCCCTGTGGCCTGACAGGGGTGTGATTTTTGACAGCTGCAGATAGTTTATGTTTGGAATTCTGGGGACTCTTCAAAGGGTATATAAATGTCAGAGCCACGAGAGGCGTGGTGGCTGCTCCTCCCCTGCTGTTGCTGGTTTGCTGCTGTTGCTCGTAGGAGGTAACCCTGAAAGCAGCTTGGCGCCCCTAGTCAGCAGGAAGTGGTCTAATGAGGTAGACACCCCCTCTGTCCTTCTTTCTCTCCTACCTAGTGTTGGGTAGTTGGAAGGGACTGGGGTGGAAAAGGGTGGTAGGAAAAAGAACCCAATTAAGTAACTAAAAGTTACTGAAGTCATTTGTAAGACTGAGAGCAACTTCCTTCACCCACCTCCTTTCTTGGAAGGGAAGGTTTCACAGAAGCAGTGACCGTAGGTAGTACATACCTTGTCCCAAACCATAGAGACACCCCCAGACCTTGGAGAGGGCAGGACCCACACCTCCACTGACAAAATTCATTTTTTTTTTAAATAATACTGAAGAGACCCTGGAGAAAGGCACCGACTCGCTCCTTCAGAGTCTGTACTAGTTAGGGTTATTATTGCTGTGATGAAATGCCACAGCCAAAAGCAAGCTGGGATGGAAAGGGTTTATTTGGCTTACACTCCTACATCACTGTTCGTCCTTAGAGGAGGTCAGGTCAGGACAGGAACACGGAGGGAAGAACTAATGCAGAGACCATGGAGGGGCGCTGCTGACTGCCTTGCTCAGCCTGCTTTCTCATGGAACCCAAGACCACCAGCCCAGAGGCCGCACTGCTCACCGTGGGCTGGGCCCTCTTTCATTGATCATTAATTTTAAAAGATGCTCCTTGGGGGCCTCCCCTTCTCTGAGAAGGAGAGAGGGTAATGGGGGGCAGGAGATGTGAGAGTAAAGGGTTCAGCTTCTTCTGGTGCCAACTCTTAACTTTGTGATAATACAAGAAAATATACATTATAGCTAATGCCGTCCCACTGCACTCCGTGGGGTGATATGTTTCCCAATAAATATTTAAGATGTGCACAAAATATGATTACAGTGGTTATGGAGGACACTCACCATTATCAACATTAGCCATTTTTTTTTTAAATCTGCACTTTTTCATTCTAATCTTTCCTGCTGACCCAAAACAAAGCAATTGCTCTCACACACTTTGGGGTTACCGTGCTTTCCCAGCATCTGTTCTTTTCAGACTTAGTCCATCTCCTCTATGGCTAGCAAAGCACGGGGATGTTACGTGGACCTCCCAGATCCTGCACCCTCATGACGCTCATGAGCTCCTTCCTCCCTCCACACCCTTAAGCACAGGGCATAGCACTGAAAGAAGCCATGGCACACCTAGCCTGGGGATAAGGAAGGAGACTTCTAAAGAATGATGCAGGACTCAGAAGATGGCCCAGTCAGCAAAGTGCTTGCTGTGCAAACATGAGGGCCTGTGCTTGACCCCAGCACCTATGTAAAAAGTCTCAGTGAGGACTGTTTGTAATCCCAATGCTGGAGCAGTAAAAACACGTAGATCCCTAAGACTCACTGGATAGCCAGGCAACCTGATGGTGAACCCCCAATTCCAATGAGGGATCCTGTTTCAGTAAGCAAGGTGGGCAGTGCCTAAACAACAGCAACCCACAGTAACTTCTGGACTCCATATTTATGCACTTGCATATGCAAAGCCACCTGCACACACATCCATACGCACACACACACACACACACACAAGCACACCCTTCCACACACACACACACACACACACACACACACACACACAAGCACACCCTTCCATACACACACAGATACCCACATCAAAGGAATGAATGTCGATTCACTACAGAGAATTGGTGAAGCGGTATTTGTTTTCTATTGTTCTTCCTTTGTTTGGGAGGTTGCTGGGTGTCTTTTTGTTTTGATTTGGTTTGGTTTTTAAGATAAGGTCTCACTGTGTGTCCCTGGCTAGCCTGGAACTTGCTATGTAGACCTGCATGCCCTCAAACTCACTGAGATCTACTTGCCTATGCCTCCCCAGTGCTGGGATTAAAAGTGTTTTATGCTAACTTCAAGTTCTATTTAGACAACAAATCACTGACCGATGAGGAGTGAACCATTGATTTGTTAACTCAATAAGGGAACTGTTTCCTCAGATTCAGGCATTAGTTTGGGGACATATGATCAGAAAATGCCAGGTACCTGTGGTTAGGCGGTAAAAGAGGCAAAAAGACTGTCGGGAGTACAAAGGGTTAAGGCTGAAGACATAAAATGCTGCCATCTACCCTTTTGTTCCATCTCCTACTTCCTCAGTAGCAATGCCTGTTCCACCCCCCTAAGGCCCAACCAACCAACCCTCTTATTCACTCCCAAGGTCTTGTATTCTTCACAACAATGAAAATGAAGGCCAGGTACTTTCAGCCTCTTGGGTCCTCACACCTACTCTTTCTCTCTTCTCTATGACACAAGGGGAAAAAATGTCTCTTCTCCAGTCTGGGGTGAGCCTCACAGCCATGCTCTAAATCTATCTGCCGCCTCTTCCTCAGACCTCTGTTTGTCACAGTCTCGGGATTGCACATTTATATGTGCCCCATGTTTGCTCGCCTTTAACAAAGGAAAATTTCCCTTAACACAATCCCATTTCTTTACTACCGTATCTCTGGTTTATCTGGTTTCATTGAGGGGTTGGGCTTTCTTTTATGTAGCCAGACTCCAAATCTACTTATTGCTTTTCTCCTTCCTCTGCTATCTTTTTGCACCACAGTCATGTTCACTTAGCACTGTGGCCTGATGTTACGGCCGTCCAGTTGTAAGATGTTGAAACTGACCCCCTGACGCAGTGCTATTTGGAGGTGGGCCTTTGAAAGCCAATGAGGTTAGAAGAGTTGGGCTTCATGAATGAAGCCCCTTACCTTCCATCATGTGAGGACACAGCTAGTACGTGTCATCAGGGAACCAGAAAATGGACCCACTGTAGACACCAAACCTGCCAGTGACTTGATCTTAGCGCCCTTCCCTCTAAGAACCCTAAGAAGTACGTTTTCTGCTGTTGATTTTCAAATCTGCTCAGATCTTGGTGTTTTGTTAGAGTAACCCAAATGGGTTAAGACACTTACATGTGAATGACTCCCTTTTAGGCCCAGACCCAAATAGCCGATCACTACAAGCCATTGTCACTTGCCTTTCTCATGGGTACTATAAACACCAGGGCTGCTGAACTATCTTTCGGCACTCTTCAAATCTTGGCCTCGTAGTATCCTTCTGCTAAGGCCCTCCAAACACCTCCCAACTCAAAGCAGAAACTGACAGCTACTTCTCCTTCCACACTGGAGCTGATCCAGTCCCATCCCCCAGTCTACACCCCAGACATCTCTTAGATCTGTTTCTATTTGTCTTTTCTTCCACCACCCACTAACTGCTGACTGAAGCGCTCGCACATATCTTACACCATCCAGTCCATTCTCGGCAGCATGATCTTTAGAAAGATACAGATCTGAATGCTTCACACTCTTGCTCAAAAAAATGCTTGGATGATTTCTCAGTGGTCTTGGGGAAAACACCCCAAAGGCCTTCTAATAGTGTGGTGACTGGAGTCCTATTTTGGAACATATGCACACCTCATACACTTTTTTGCCTTTTGCTTTCTCTACAAAATAAATTTCTCTCTCGATAGCCAGAAGCAACCATCTGCTCAAAGAATGATCTGGATTGCGAGGGAAAAACACAAAGAAGACGGTGGGGGTGCGGGGGAGGGGCGGGAATGTGCATGTTCCAAGTTTAGATTTTCAAAATGCTATTTTACAGCAAGCTACTAGCTGGGTTAGACAAGATTTTCTGAATTCTTTTACTCCCCACCCCTACAGCCACCCCCTTGGCTTAATCCATGATCAAGTCTGGATGTCTAGACCATTGAATTCCCCCAAAGTACAAAGAAGGATGCCCTTCCACATTCTACAAGGCGTCAGGTGCAGTGAACTGCTCATGGCGTCCAACAGCTCCTCCTATCCAATAAGCAAGTCAGTGGACTAACAAGAAATAAGGGCTTTTTCAGACCATGGCCACTGAGGGAGGATTGTTTTTCCATTCATTGCTAGTACTGTGGTGTGGGTGTGTGTTTACGTGCATGCATGTATGTATGTATATATATTTTACATGCATATGTGTGGATGGGGTACATATATAAAGACAAGAATGGGACACAAAATTGAGGCACCATCTGATGTCCGACAATAAATTTTCTAAATCAACATCAGAAACAACATAAGTGCTACAGAAAGATTGGAAGGAAAGCGTCGTCTCTCAACAGGGCTGCTACCCAAGCCCCTCTCCTTAAACCTGTAATTCAAAAGGCTAGTTGGAATAATTTTTTGTCTCTGCAAAAGCTTTAATAAAATTTAAATGCTTTGGGAAGGGAACTACTTAAGCTTCTGTCGCTGTATTTGAAGAGGATTAGAAGAGATAATTAAGAAGGGCCTGGAAAAACAGACTGTGGGTTATGGGTGGTGGACAAGACAGGACAAGAGGAGCCGAAACTGTGCCGAGAGAAAGTGCGGCAAAGGTGAGCTCTCAACAGCATTCACACTGTTTGTGTGTACAATCCTAGTGGGCAACTGCCTCTCAAGAAACATGCTGCAGATCACTGAGACAAATGAGTGATCTCAGGCTGGAATAGACCAAAAAGCAAAGGAGCTAGCCCGGTTTCCTGATTGAGAATAAACAAACAGTGGTTGGCCTGGAGAGATGGCTCAGTCATATAAAGGCGAGGCTTACGACCAAAACACCAGGAACAAACGGTGGCTTCTCAGGATCTGTCTGGCCTCAACCTGTTTGCAGCCTAGCCTCTGCTAGGTGCCATTAGTGCTGATGCATCAAAGCACAGACGGGTGTTTGGATGGGACTTGCAATATCTATAAGGGGACAGTGCTCAAGTGGGCAGCCTCCAGAGAAGGCAGCCTTAGCGAGTAACTGTGGAGAAAACAATGAAGGGTGAAGGAAGGAAGGAGGGAGAGGAAGAGAGAGAGGGAGGGAGGGAGAGAGAGAGAGAGAGAGAGAGAGAGAGAGAGAGAGAGAGAGAAAGAGAGAGAGAGAGAGAGAGCGCGCGCAGAGGAGTGGGGAGAGGAGGGGAGAGGAGGTTAAGCATCTGGAAAATTACTGCAGTCTCAGGGCTTTAACTGCCTCAAAGCCCAATGAGTCATCAGCTGGTTGCCTAGGCAACGGCTATTTTCCTTCTGCTGCTGATCAATTTCATCTGCACAAATGTCCCATGAAACTGTGGGCTGTGAAGATAATAGACCCGAGTCATAGAAATCCCTGCCAAACGAGGTCTGCATTTTAAATGCTCTGAGCCAGACTTTATATGCATATCCAACTGTATCCAGCCGTTGCCTCCAACCATGTGAGACAGCCAAAGAGGGGCGCGGACAGGAAAGAGGGGACTGTCGCCTCTGTTACCCTTGTCCTGAGCTCAAGGACTGCAGCAGCCCCACCTCACCATCTCCAGTTTGACACAGTAGATGTATAGCCATCTTTGTTTCGTTCTTCTGAACAGACATGGATGCCTGAAGGAGATGCAGCCCCAGCAGTCGCTCCGGTGCCCTTCAGCCTGTGCTCCTGGGTTCAGACCGGAAGACAGTGCTCAATGATGCAGGCTTCATTCTCGATCCTGCTTTATTTTCCCTCCTAGCATTTGTCGCTGCATTCAATATATGAACGTGTAAAAAAAATTTTTTTGTGCTTTCCCCTTTAAGGCAAATGAGGACGGTCATTTTTTCCTACTCGCTATGCATACTTGTCTTCTGGCCTTCCTCAGCATCCTGCGCGTACCAGATAATCAGGAAAAGTGTATTGAGTATCAAGTGTCATCAAACAGATGACAATGGTTTGTTTTTATTTTTTATCAACTCTAAGACCACTCTGTAAAATTAAATCAATCCTTAAACCTCCCACTGAATGGGCTAAATCCATTGCTTTGGTTGGTTGGTTGCTTGGTTTTGTTTTTTGAGACAGGGTTTCTCTCTGTAGCTTTGGCTATCCTGGACTCACTTTGTAGACCAGGCTGGCCTCAAACTCACAGTGAACTGCCTGCCCCTGCTTCCCTGAGTGCTTGGATTATAGGCATATGCTTCTGTGCCCTACTAGCTAAATCCATTTCTAAGGCCACCTCAACACTACAGATATGGCAGTAGTTATAATATTAAAAACTCAAAATTTGTCATAACTTTTCTGTTTTCTCCCACCCAGCTTTGTACCCACCCCCAACAAAAAGATCTGAATTTCATATATACTTGGCAAGCTGGTAGCACAAAAAAAAAGAAGTGCCATGCCCTTCACATGTCATTGTTGTTCAGGTCAAGCATAGTCCGTGCATGTTCTCATTACATAAAGTATTTTATAATTCCCATTTTACAGATGACAAAAGTGAGACTGAGAAAAGTGACCTAGCATGTGGACAGCCGCCTCAGCCTCCACCCCTGGCCTGAAACTCCTCTCTGCTTCCTAACAGCACCTCTCTGGTTGCATACGAGGTGCCACTGTATCCCATAGGTGGCATTTCTAAGAGCACATTACTCCTCGTTCCAACAGCCTGGATGCCATGTCAGCCTGAAGTGTTTTCACGTGCACCGTGCTTCCTTGTGTTCCCAGCGCCTTCGGATAAAGCCTGGGCACTGACGTAATCACGCGAGCCTCCATTCAGTCCTGTGTGATGACCGGGCAGATATCATCGGCCACGTATCTCATGGACAGTAATTAAAAGGCTAATGACTTACTTGAAGTCACCGAGTTGAATGTGCCCAGGAGTGACACCTTGGTGCTCAAACGCTCGGACACACTAGCTCAAGGGCTCCCTGGATAAACACATCCCTGAGGGCCGCCGGGTGTGATGACCTCAAGCCCTGAACCACACACCACCTTGGGTTTTGAGTTCCTGATCTTCAGCGCTGTCCCTGGAAAGCTTCAGGGTAGCAAAGCGCCCTGTCAGCTGCCTGCAGGCACCCTCTGCCAGAAGCCATAGGAACAGTAAAGCAATCTAAGATTGAAGAGAAAATCTGAATATCTGAAGGAGAAATCAAAGTGCATAAAAAAAAAAAACGGTGCCAGATACTGCAGCTAATTTTAGCCTTTTCTTCCTTGTCCTGGTTCCCCAAGCCCAGTTCACTCCCTCTCAGCCTCACTCCCTTCCAAAATGAAGCGACACCGCATTATACAGGATGAAATAAAAAGACGTCAAGTCATACCACTATGGATGTGATTCTTAAAAGGGAGTGTGATTCCCTACTCGTTAGCCTGCAGGCTAGATAGGAATGAGTAATGAGAAAACAACAGAATTACACATGCTAATGAAAATTTTTATGAGATATCATCTCTATCCAGAAATTCAGGCACATAAAATGAATCTTTTAATGAATGATGACCCATTTGCCATTTTGCTGCTAAGTGTTTTTTTTTAATAATCATCTTACTTAAGAAAAATATATTATAATTCAAAATTAAATCTGAATTTAGATTTATCTGTGTGACTTTTGCTTCCATGCTTGAGCCCATGTGTTTTGTACAAGTATCTGCACATTGTCGTGAGCAAGCATTGGGTTGAGGACCAGTGATCCACGGAGCTGTCTAGACTGAATACTCTTCTAGGACAGATACTAGCGTTTCAAATTCATGCTCTCCATTGCTGTTTTTCCCCTTAGGTAACACCACAGCCCCCTCGCTTGCCCCCTTTTCAAGGTCTGTTCTTTTCGCTTCTGGTGCTTCCTCTTTGCCAGTTCATGCATCCTCTGTAACCCCTGGCATATCTGTCACCATGTCCCAGTTCCCACAGTCTGCTTCTAGTTTGTCCCTCATTGCTTCTCATGTGGGTTGCTGTAACCATTCATTCTTCCTGCCCCACAGTGTGCCTTCCTACTGTTGACCGTCATCACCCTCAGATACAGTAGCTGAGCTTCTCACGTGACCATCCCCCAGCGGACTCTTCTGCACATGCCACAAGCCTTAACCCAAACACAACACCTAGTGTGCACACCTTGACCAGTACAGCCTGTAGTACACTCTGTAGTCACTTATCGGTAGTAGGTCCGTCTGCAGATCTAAAGCCAGTTGCTCTAACTAGTGTTTCTCTCTCTTACATAGATTCATGAACGTGCCTTTAGCTCCAACATGGCGTTCCAAACAGGTAAGAGAGAGAGAGAGAGAGAGAGAGAGAGAGAGAGAGAGAGAGAGAGAGAGAGAGAGAGAGAGAGAGAGAGATCCCAACTCTTTGGATCGTACCCAGAAAGATGTGAAAACTTCTGAGACGAACCAGCTCCCCAACATACAGGTGAGGAGACTGAAGCCAAAAGGGAGGACACAAAGGCTCAAGTCACACAGCTGATGCCAAACAAAGACGTCCGAACTTCCAGTGCCTTCCCGGACGCTACATCAGAGCTGCCCAGGTTGCCTTCTCTGTTTACACGGACTGCTTTAAAAGACACATCCCTTGGGGACCCTGAAGCCATCTGTCTGGATCTGGACATTGGTGCTGTATGTCACCTCGGCACCGAGAACAGCGCACACCGAGAGCGGGAGAGCGGGGCAGATGCAGCTCTCTCTCTCTGTAGCTTCTCTGCCTCCTTCCCCGCACCCGACCCCGTGGAGACTTAGAATTTAGGACTCAATTTTAAGTGGCCCGAAAGAGCTGAGTCAGCACTCGTTAATAAACAATGAAGTTCAATTGCGTTAATTCTCTCCTGGTCCCTCCCGAGTGCACGAGCAGAGTGCTTATCACTACTTCACCACTGGAAACGAGAAGAGCAGAGGGGTTGTGAGCAAGCCGACTTTTCTGTGGGGACTCCTCAACCGCGGGGCCTTCGAGAGCGTTGTCGAGTACCTCCTCCATCTCTGTGCCTTGCACGCACGGAGTGTAAAAGCTCTTTGTCACCGCTGTTGGTCCTTCTAGTGTCTGTTTTGTCCTCCCTGACTATATCTGAATAAGCTTGATTAAAATCAAGGGTTATTTTTTTTTTATAGACACCCTAATTCTGATCATTTCAACAACCCAAGGCAGAATAAGAGCTAAGAGCATAGGACCATGGGAATAAGGTGTGATAGTGACCAGTATGTGGCTTCAATGACTGCAAAGCAACAGGGCAAGTCTTGGCCAGAACTTGGTGTGTTACTCTACCCTTTCATTCTTCGTTGGTTGTTGTTGTTGTTGTTGTTGTTGTTTCTCCCGCCAGAGGCATCTCTTCAACATCCCATTCCCAAGAGCCACACCTCACTAGCCATGCTCTCTCACTTTGGTCCCATCAAAGATGTTTGCTTAATCAAGTTCTTGTGCTGCTCTGAACCCCCCCTGTCCACATGTGTAGCAATACTGACTCATATAACTGTTGGAAAATTGACTAGCATGCTGAGTAAAAGGTGCCCAGCATGGTGCCAGATATTAAACAGTTCTCCGTGGCTATTAAACAATTAGTGCTATTTTTCTATGGCCATTGTCCCTTAATACTACTTCCTTTCTCTGGGGTATTTGTGGTCAGTGGAAGACAAAAGACTGATAAATTGAAGTTGAGTAGCTTCCTAATGGAGAACAATAGTCAAGCAAGGTTCATGGTCTCCTCAAATACCCCCCTTCTCCATGAGTGACACCCACTTAGGGTTTGTGGAAGCTTGTCCCCAGGTCTGAACTCCTTCCCAATGTGGGTCACGTCTGTAGCTTATCCCCAGAGGCCCACATAGCTCTGCCGCCTATGAACAGGCAGCTTAGCGCAGAGACACAATGGGCCAAGGAGCAGTGGGGCAGGCAGATTCTTGGGTGCAGCGTCTGTCACCCAGAACCTACAATCTCTAGATGACAGTTCATTCCAGTTCTGCTGCTATCCTTGAGAGTCCAGGATGGCCCAAGGTTAAGTAGCTCAGGGCCTCATGTGAAATTCATAAGGAAACCGGCAGAGCGGGCTCAGCCCAGCAAATGTCAGCATAAAACCGCTTTCAGCTTCAGGCAAGCGCCATGATTCAGCATCTGTGTCTGCCAGGGCTGTCTTTTCCATCCCCTCCTAAGCCAGGGTTTGCAAAAATCAGTCCCCAAGTGAATAGTGAACCGCTAATATTTACTAAGCACTTATTGTGTGCCATATGGTGCACACAGATTTTTTTTTCATGTGATTCTTCTATAAAACTTCATGAAAGAGAACGTTTGTCCATTTTGAAGATTAAAGGACGCTCAAAGAAATGAACTTGGACCTAAACTGTTGTCCTCCTGTCTTTTGGGAGCCTCCTTTACTCCACTGTGTCTGCCAATGTGGATTACTATCCAGTCTCTGCTTTGAGCCTCCTCCAAGCCACTCAGCAACCACTTGAGAGAATTCCTTCCTGCACCATGAATCCTAGAAATTCTTCAAAGACTCCATTAGGTCCAAATGAAGTTGGGGCTGCCTAACGTGGTACCCTGAAACTACTCCCAGCTTTACTCCAACCACCTTCCCAGCTCCATGCCCGGCTTCCCCGACAAGTTCTGTGACAGGAAACTGCTCAGCATGGTTCTCTGCTGCAGTAGCTCCATCCTCACTTCCTTCTCTGGGGGAATTTGGCTTTCCTTTTGATTTCCTGGCAAATAGCTGTTGAAGACCCAACTCAAGTGTCAGCTCCTCTGAACCTCTTCTCCCGAGGTTAGTCTCATCCATTTGGTAGGTTGAAAGCTGCCATAGAGGGTACCAAATCGTGCCGTTAGGAATGTTAGTTAGGGAGGCTTTTCCTAGAGACCATTCCCCCATAGGCTGAAGGCCAGATGGAACAAAATACAAGAGGAAGGACTCCTAAAATCAGGGACGCGCTTTCTTCTCGTGCCTCTGAGAACTGAGCCTCTTTGCCGTGAGACATCCTTCCTCCGTGATGTTCTGTGTCTCCACGGCCCAGAAGCAGCTCTGCCTCTAGAAGTGTGAGCCCTAATAAACCGCCCTTCCTTTAAGGTGTTTTAATCAGGTATCTGCCGTTCCTGCTGGGTCCAACAGCACTGTTGCCACTGACTGGCTTGTTACTTTATAAAACTGCCTGCCCTTGTGCGTTGGTGACTGGTCACCCTGTCAGGCTGGAAGCATTCCCGTGTCGGAAGCTGTAGCTTTTCCACATCTTTTGAGTCCAGTATCTGGAATCTGGATTAGGAAAGTTTGTTGAAAATGCTTTGCATATGAGGGTGGAGGAAGCATTTACCTGTTTATCCACAGAACTGGTTAAGCGTCTTCTATGTGCAGGCTCTGTGTTAGAGACCTGGGAAGGCGAACATGAATAAACGTGAGACTTCCCACGTCCTTGCCTTGCTCTCAAACACTTATGTAATCAAGGGCTTTTGTTGCTTCTTTCTTGACTTCTTTCCCAGAAAACAAACCGAACTGCAGAGCCTGCAAAATACCACCTAATTTCATTCTGTTTAACCTAGACACAAGTGCCATCAATTTAACTGCCACACGTTGTTTACAAAGGAAGGAGGAAAAAAAAAAAAAACAACTCCATTGTCAGGTCAAAATCATAGCTTGTGCAAACATCCAGAATTATTAAGCTCTGTAAATTGAATCAACTTCCCTGATTAATCACAGATTAATTAACTGAACTGTGCCAGAAAG
Organism: Acomys minous; assembly: GCF_964271855.1. NCBI lineage: Eukaryota > Metazoa > Chordata > Mammalia > Rodentia > Muridae > Acomys > Acomys minous. Next base: position 28,150,618 of record NC_140483.1, on the reverse strand, counting down.
AAAGTGTTGAGGCTCCAAGTTGTTATTTTCCTAGAGACAAGAATAGGTAACATACAGCTGTCTTGTTGCATTGAATCACTCTTGAAATCTTTGCTTTCTGCCTGCTCTGAGTTGTTATCATATTATCATTTGATAATATGCTGCTTGGTCCTCAATACTAATGGGCCTTCTCTCAAACCTGGTAGGCAAGGACAGAGAGGCAGCATCTGGAGATGGCAGGAGCTGGAAAGCCTAGAGCCCCTCCCCCCAAACCCCCTCCTTATACAGAGAACAAGTGGTCAGGGAGCCTCAACCACACACCCAGTACTATTATCTAGCCTAATAAACTCCGCCAATAACAACAGCAACACCCTGGCTACCCTCCACTTATTCTTTCAGTTATTACATATATGTCTGCTAATTTACAGGCAGGCTGAGGCCAGAGACTGAAATGTCAATAAGTGACAGCAAAGAGCCATATAGTAGAACTTCCTGCTAAAACAGCAGCCCAGGGAGAGAAGAGAAGAAGTGAAGAGGAGCAAATGCTGAATTCTTGTTCTCCAGGAAGTTGCTGATCTGTTAGGAACAATTAGGAGCCCAGGGTCGAGACACTGGATACAAGGCAGAGGCCTCATGTTGCCATAGAGACAGAGTAGCTAGCTGTCAGGATTCACCAGAAAGATGCTCTACGAAACACTCAAGACTTTCAGCTGAGATCTAAATGAAGTCACCAAATAACAGGAGAGACGGAGACCTAATTGGGCATCTCTCATAACCAAATGGCACTTCCGGTACTGGAAATGGATTACAGCTAACCAAGTTCGCGACCAACGGGATTCCCATAGGAAACCCCAAACAACCAGGTTTATTTCCAAAGCCACTGGCAGCTCTCCACACACTGACGGTAAGGCTCCATTGCTGAAGACAGCACCTACACAACTCACTGAACACGGAGAGGTCTACCTAGAGCCTTCACCCCTATGGACTAGTTGTTAATGGTACTAGAATGCGATCTGCATGCTACCAAGGAAGAAAGGTAAACGCTGACCTAGCCACAAACCTTTCGATCTACAAGAGTGACCTGCCTGCAAGATATGCTGATGCAGTAGTGGCACAAAGCTTATGGGAGTAACCAACCAATATCTGATTTGATTTAAGGCCCACTCCACGAAATGGAACCCATACCCAGTGCTGCTTGGGTGGCCAAGAATCTGAAGCTAGATATCCCAGTGACCTAGAGGAAACCTCCTTAAGGGGGATAGCAAGAAAATGACTGGTAGATCCATGCCTTGCTCAGCCATAGTCAGAGAAGTTTCTTCCCACCGCAAACAGGAACAAAATAGAGACCCACAGCCTGATATTATGCAGAGTGTAAGAGACCTGGAAACACTCAGCCCTAAAAGGGAAGTGTCTATCAAATCCTTCCCCTCAGGGCTCAGGGAACTGTGCAGAAAAGGAGGCAGAAAGTGTGTAAGAGCCAGGGAGGATGAAGGACATCACGGAATCAAGGCTTTCTAGACTAGGGCTGGTACACATAGGAACTCACAGAGACTGAGGCAGCACGCACAGGTCAGCACCAAATAGGGTCCTAGAGCTAAAAGAAATGGACACATGTCCTTATTTCTAACCCAGAGACGATCTCCAATTTATAGCCATTTGCTAATGAAAACTTAGTTTACGCCAAGAGAGTCTCACTGGGGAAACAAACCACTAAGGATAGGTCCCATGCCCAGCAGTAGATAGCCAACGTGAGACTAACTAAATGGCATCTTTGGGGGATCTTGGTCTTACAGTGCTGTCAGGACATTTGTTTTCACCTTACAGTTCCCCTTGAGTATATATTATGGCTTCTGGCTTAGGGTTTTTATGAGATTCCTGAATGTGCACGCATGTGTATCTCTATGTGTTTCTTCTGCGTTTTCTTTAGCTCACTTTCTTGATTGGCTGTTTTGTCATATTCCACTTTTTTATTTATCTTATTGTATTTTATTTCATTATTATTCCTCAGATACTTGTTTGTTTTCCCTAAGCAGAGACAGAAAGGGTGTGGACCCAGATGGGAGGTGAGATGGGAAGCAACTGAGAGGAATAGGAGAAGGGGAGCTGTAGTCAGAATATATTGCATAAAAATTATATTATCGATAAGAGGAAAAAAGATTTTTTTCACCCAGAATTCCTTGCATTAGTCCCCTATTGCAACAAGCTACCACTAATATAGTGGCTAAAACCACGCGCATTTAGTGTCACACCGTTCTGAGGAGAGAGTTCTGACACGAGGCTCACTGAGCTCAAACCAAAGTGAGTACGGGGTTTCATGTCTTCTGGGGGGGTTCCTTAGGAGCACGAGTCTGTGTCTTTTCCAGACTGTAGAAACAGGTGGCATTCCCTGGCTGTGGCACATTTCTTCCACCTTCATAGCCAGTAGTAGCAGGTTGAAGTCCTTTCACAGGGCATCATGTTGGCCTCCACCGAGGCCTCCTTCTGCCACTTGGAAGGGCCCTGTGGTTAGCCTGGAATGACTCAGTCTAGCAGCATTTTCCTATTTAGGATCAGCTGACCTGAACTTTAACGCCATCTGTAACTTCAGCTCCCCTTTATCATGTGACCTAACACATTCACATTCCGGAGATCAAAACATGGCAGACATCTTTGCAAAGCTATTATTTGGAGAGGGGGAAAAAATGAGTAAGAACTACACAGCTTCCCACAACACTTAAAAATAGCTCTGAATCATCTCACTCACAAACGGGAAGAAGGTGATATATCGCCAGCCAACTCCCGCCAGAAACAAACACAAACTCCCCACAGACAACTTTTGTCTCATCCAGAGTTTGCCCATAAAATGCCCCAGCATTCGCAGATGGCTAGGCACATACAAGAGAGGGTGACACATGGGCTTTTCCCCACTTCCTTCACTAGAACATAAGCCCCCTGAGAAAATAAATCATATACCGTGGGGTCTGTAGTCCAGAGTCACCCATACTGGGGCTTGTGATAGTGTTCTGCAAATTAGTGTTGCGGAAATGACTGTACCACTCTTCTTGGCTGCCACAGTGGGCGACACTGAGCAGGGGCTTCCGAGTTCTGCATCCTCACAGTAAGCCCACGCCTCATCCAGAACAACAACACAAAAAGCCAATCTAAAGCAATAGCATTAATAAGAGCAAATGGATATGAGAGAAAAGGAGGCTGGAGCAGCCACATGGCGCTTGCAACTGATAGGTGCTGGAAGATGGCCGGCCTGGTGACAGAAGAAGACACAGTACTGAACTGTCACCTGGCTACCATGGTCACAGCTACTGAAATTTCAACACCTCTGTCTCTTACAAAATGTGGAGGTATGTATGTATGTATGTATGTATGTATGTATTAGACTTGCCTTTTCCTCTGCAGGAAAACTGCTGGGGAAGTAGAAATGTGTGAGGACAAAGGGAACTTCGCTGCCCTCTGACCTGCCCATCATTGCTCGCTGAGATATACTAACAGTAGACAATGTTGACAACAGGAAAGGTACCCATGTTTATTACAAAGCCAACACAACATGAGCTCCCAGTTACCCAGTGAGATTTAAACACTTCTTCGCAGGAGATGGGGGGGTGGGAGCAAAGTGAGGGCAAGCTCAGTAAATGAGTTCCATTTGCTTTTAAACAAGATTCTATTGTTTCTCCCTTCCCAGCATCTCTTGGTTTGTTGACTAAGGTTTCTTTTGCATGTGAATATCCATGCCTGTATATGTGCATGAGTTTGCGTTTATGGATATGGGGGCCAGAGATGAGCACCAGGCTCTTTCTCAATCCCTGTGCATGTGGTGTTTCGACATAGAGGCTCCCACAGAACCTGAGGCATAGCAACGATTTAGCTGGGCTGGCTCGCCAGCAAGACCCAGGCATTCTCCCGGCTCTGCCTCCCTTGCACTGGGGTGAGAAGCACACTGTCAGCTCCAGCTTTTACACAGATGCTGGGACCTGAAGTCAGATTCTTATCCTCACACTACACAAGTGCTTTACCCACTTGAGCCATCTCCTCAGCCGCTGATGAACGAGTTTTACAGGACATGAGTGGACCAAAGGAAGACATGATGCCCTGGGACTGTTTGTTTGGGCTTTGGGTATGGTCTCTGCCAGTTTTCCCTGCAGACTGATCTTCCTCTTGGGTGAGACTATGGCACAGGTGGTGGGACACAAGAACAGTTATTGCTGAAGAGAACAGATAAGAAAAAAAGCACCTCCCTTCACCTCTCCTGGAGTGTGTGGCCAGGGAGACTGGCTCTGAAACTGTTTTAGTTCAAGGGACTGAGTATTTCAAAGCACAGTACTCTGAGGTACTGTTTCTTGAGCCAGGCCCACCTAATGCCCGTGAGAAGCCGTGCGCTCCTGAAAGCCTGCACAAGGTCACAATGAGATGAGGGAAAACCTGTCATTTTCTCTGCCAGTGGAAACACTTGGTTTTTTGTTTATTTGTTTTTGTTTTTGTTCTCTAATTTGTTCAAAGCTTTGGTGTACAGGACCAGGAACATTTTAGGAATTGTTCCAAACGGGAAAAATACCGGTCATGAGTTTGGGGACATGCCCTAAGAGTACTTCATGCGTCATGTCAGCATTTCTTTAAAGTTCTGTGGAGCAGACTTCAGGTTTCACAAAGATCCTCAAGTTCAGTCATGACAGTTAGCTGGGTCAAGATTGCACAGCCAGGAAACAGCCGAGCTTCCTCTCCCAGTGGTGGGACAGCTTGTGGGTGCCAACGCCTGCTTCTCACATATGATCCAAATTGTAAACTGAGCCTTTTCTGCATCCCAGAACGAGATCAGGAGGTGCACACTCACTTAAGGTGAATAGACGAGAAATCTTAGGCTGCAAGGAGGACTTTCCGGGGTGTCTGCCATACTTGCTTCTCCTGAATCTCAGCTCTGGGATGTTTCCAGAGCCATCAGCCCTAAAGCATGGCTCCAGGGTGACACACCACGCAAGTCAATAGGAAACTTCCTGTGGAACAGAGGAAATGAGTTTTGTTAGAAGATGAACCCACACTTTCCTTTTTCTGGAACATTAAGAGTTTCTGTGAAAGAAATTGTGTCCCCTACGTGTCCTTCAGGTCACTGTGGCATCATCCACTCCCCCGGCTGCCTCCACCCGCAGGTGCCTAGTACTGGGTAGTAACGCCTTATGATTGCCATGTTTTTTATGGGATAGTGAGATTCATTTTTAGCTCTTCCTCATTAAAGGAAAGAGCCTTGAAATCAGCATGTACACCCACAGCCCTGGATCAGGTGAAGTTACCAGGGCAACAGCAGCCACCTCTGACGTCACTAAGGGAGGACACCTCCGCAGAGAAGCGGCTGCCAACGCTGCCACCGCAACCCCCACCCCCTATCCCTGCAGAGCTCCTCTGCCTTTCAGGATTTATTGATTCCCTGAGTTGCCGAGCTCCCTAAGTGCTGCCTCTCCCGTCCCCTCACCCAAGGCAGGAGGGGAGGAAGCTGTCTTTACTACAAGTACTTGGAGTCCCAGGCAACCCTCTGGCTAAAATCATCAGAAAGAAACCCCTTAAAAGGGAAGTGAGAGCCAGCTGGACAAGGTGGCACACACCAGCACTCAGGGAGGCAGAGGCAGGAGGATTGCTGTGAGTTTGAGGCCAGCCTGGTCTACAAAGCGAGTCCAGGACAGCCAAGGCTACACAGGGAAACCCTGTCTCTAAAAAACCAAAACAAACAAGCAAAACAGAGGGAACCGAGGAAGGACTCCCGGTCTCCATGCCCACTTGCTGTGACTTTGGTTTGGGATTCCAAGAAAGAAGAAATGGTGTTGTTATGTGGGTTGTGTACGTGGCCTACCTTCTGGTACTCTGGTGGAAGAGTGTCCACAACTCCAAGGGCTTCCCAGCCCTGAGGTTGGACAGTGTCCCAAGGGTATCTGAAACATGGGATCCCAGGGACCTCACAGCTCTGAGAGGAGGCCTCCCCTCAACAGAGATGATACAGTTCCCAGGGGAGGGTCCCTCTGTTATGCCCAAATTTTGAGAGACTCCCTGAACAGACCATCCAAAAGCCAAGTCCAGATGCAATCGCAAGGAAATCTTTAAAAGTGTACCTCCTGTACACTGACACAGCAGATGCAGGGAAGTGGCCCCGAGTCTCAATTGAGAGGGGTTTTTTGTAGGTTTTAGACAAAGAAATGGGTTTTGCAGTATATGGTTGGATGACATTTGGGCAGAAAAGCTGCAAGCAGGGAGTTACAAGCCTTGGCATTTCATGGTTGGTTAATAGGTATAGGGGCAAGTTGACCTATAGAAAAGATCAGTTAAAGCAGTCATAGGGGGCGTTAGGAACTTTGGCCTGGCTCCTCCTAATTGGTTGTTGCTATGTGCTGGACCACCTGCTGGTCACCTTGACCAGCAAAGAGTATATTTGGACCTTCCCAAGGTGAGCTGATTGTGTTGCTAGGGGAACATTTTTCTGTACTTTGTGGATTTTCTGGAATCCATAGCCCTTGGCCAGATTTAACATGAAATGGAGTTTCTTTTTCAAAATGAAATTTGTCTGGTCCTTACAACCCTAAACCTTGAGGAACTGAGAAACCTTGGAGCTTGAGTTCTGCTCCTTCTCCACCTGATGCAACTCCCGGGGGGGGGGGGGTCACCCCAAACGCTGAGGAGCTGAGGAGCCTTGGAGTTTGAGCTTCACTTCTCCTCCTCCTCCTCCTCCTCCTCCTCCTCCTCCTCCTCTTCCTCCTCTCCCTCCTCCTCCACTTCTTCCTCCTCCAATGAGAGAGTCACAGCAAGCAGCAAATCTCTTAAAAGAGATTTATTGGAAGGACGAACCCAGGAGAGGAGGGACGAATCGAGGAGTGGCTACCTCTGCTTCCAGAAGAAAAAAGCAGGGAACTGGGCAGACACCGTCTTAATATAGGGTTTGTGTTAGGGTTTCTGGAGCAGGGATTTCCAGAGTGTGGATTGGTGGGATCTCAAGCCTGAGCTGTGGGGACATCAGGGGTTTGGAGTTTTGTCCAGACTTCTCATCCCAAATTAGCATAATCTGGGATGAGTCCTACTGCGGGGCTGAAGATGACAGCTACAGAGGTGAGGCTTGGCTGCTGGAGCTTTCTTAGGCAGAGGTCTAGCCACTTTTCTGCTTTGAGGGGTAATGAATTTTACAGTGTGTAGGCTGAAGCAGGAAAGGTTGTCATCATCGTGGACAGTTCCCATGGCGGTGGCAGCAGGCTTTCTGAAGCAGAAAAGGGTTTTCTGAGAGCAATGGGGGAGGCAGGAATAGTCACCATGGACAGCTCCCGCTGAGGCGCTTCCAAGTCACTGCCAGGAGCCGCAGACTTTTCCTCTCCCATCTCCACAACCCCAGGGCAGGAAGGAGGGGCTGACTGTCTGGGGCAGGAAGGAAGACTGGCAGCGAGCCACTTGAAATTTTAGCTGAAAGGCTAGACGTAGTTGGGGGTGGTGATACAGTGGGCTGCAGGACTGGGGGGAGGGAGAGGACAGCGGGCTCCCCGCAGCTTGGGGAAGGCGGACTGCTGCGGCTTGGGGATGAGCTGCCATGGCTTTGGGATAGACTACTATTACTTTACTGCCCCAGGCCAAGTCTTAAGACAGGGCGCCACAGCTCGCCTAGGCAGGAGGGTGGGGTGGTGCTTATCACTGCAGAGCTCGCTGAGGTCTAACTTCGCGCCTTTGATCCTTACAAAGGGACACTAGGGCTTACAGTCAAGAGCATAAAGGGGCAAAGGTCTTCTGGCCTGCAGGCATATATGAAGGTGAAACACTGTATCCTTAGATAAATAAATCTTTTTTTAAAAAAGGACAAATCTAACCAAAGGAAACCAAAAACCTCTTTTTTTCCTCACCCATCCCCGCCTTAATCTTAAAATTAACATAATCTCTAAGCACAGGCTTGCTCTGTAACAGTCAATGACACACAGCGGACACCTCAGTCACCGGCGAACCACACATGCGGCAGGTGCTCTCATGAGACTGAAACTAATGATGTTGCAGCCACGTTAATGCCAGGGCACTCCGATGTCCACACAACCACAAAACAATGTAAGAACATGCTTCTCACAAGAACCTCTCCCCTCTGTTCAGTGGCACGTGACGGAGGATTCCTTCATGCAGAGCAAAAGGGTGACTGTGTTACAGCTCTGAGGGGCTACTTTTTCCCAACGCAAGTGTTACGGCTTTGAAGGGAAAGGTATCCTGGCAGCCAGCAGCCACTGAGTACCACACAATCACACTGCAGGACAAACCTCACACAAGACGTTTATTGGGAAAGACACAGAGGGCGGCTGCCTCTGCTCTGGTGAGAAGCAGCTGTGAGTGGCAGGTAGGCTTAGATCTTTTGAGGGCCGGGGTTTTCCAGGGTGATTTCCAGGGTAGGGATTGGTGGGATTTTGCACTGGGGGGAGGAGTTGGTGGGGGGTTTTTGTGTGTGTGTTTGGGGTTTTTTGTTTTTGTTTTTTGTTTTTTTGTTTTTGTTTCTGTTTTTTGTTTGTTTGTTTGTTTGTTTGTTTGTTTTTGAGCTCAGGAATTGGTGGGTTTTCAAACCCAAGATGTGAGCTGGATCTTTTACCATGCTGATGCCATTCTCCCCGCAGTTCTTGAAGCAGGAGTTTTCGGTTCCAGAGGCGTTTGCTGATAGCTCCTCTCTATCATATCAACCAGTTTTAGAGAAGGAGCTCCCTCAGCTGAACTCATTAACTACATTCCCAGCAACCCATGTGCATTACCTTCTGTCACTGTCACAAAGCCTTTAAGGCACCTTTTTTTTTTTTTTAACATGTCTGTTTAGCTCATTGTTTGGGAAGGTCAAGTCAGATTAAGCAGTTCCAGTAGTTAGGGCAACTGGTAAGGACAACACGTGGCAAAAATCAGTAGCACACGTCACCTTTCATTGCTAGAAAATAGGAAGAGAGCCACTATCCCCCAGTGACCTGAGGACCTCCCTCTGAAAGATGACAGTATCTGTAAATAGCATCACCCAGGATACCAAGCCTGTAATATATGAACCGTTAGGGTAAAGGACCCATGTTCAAACCACACTTCCGGGCGTCTCAGTCCATAATGGCTAGCCTCTACTACAAAAGAAGGACTCAGAAGTGACTGCCTCCTTTACAGATCAGAACGAGTCCATCTCTACCCTTTCTTTTCCCTTCTCTTTCCCATGACTAAGATGACAGAAGAGAAAAACAGAAAGAATTTTTAGCTTCCTGTATCACTGCATTGAACATAGCTCTTGACTGTTTTGGGTGCCAAAAGTGAGCATCATTTGTTTGGGGCAGCTGGGATTCCACTGTGTCTGTTACAATGGGGATCACTGACCCACATAGCCTGATCTCCAGCAAGGGCAGGCCAGTGAGATGATGCATTACATTGAGGATTTGAGGATCTTAAGGACCAGCACACCTGGGTCCAAAATAAAAGCCAACTTCAAAATCTGAACACAAAACGTGCTCAAACTAGAGCAAAATAACAAGACACAGAAAAGCGAGTCAGGCCAGGCATGGTGGTACTTGGGATCTCTGAGTTCAAGGCCAGCCTCAACTACAAAGCAAGTTCCAGGGCAGCCAGGGCAAAAAAAAAAACATGTCTCAGGGAGAAGAGAGGGGAAAAAAACACTTGTCAATGAGGCTGTATTTGTCTCCAGAGCACTGGAAAAATTGCTGCAAGAGCAAAGTGCATATAAGGACAGGTAGACTGGTAAAAGATGAATTTATAAGGCAGCATCCTGCAGAAGGCTAGCCCATGTTTATATGTCCTTAGGCATAGCACAGGAACACATTAACAGGAACAGCAATTGTTACAGCTTGACTGTGAACTGTTCTCCTAGTCAGATTGTATGCTGAAGGCTTAGAATGCAGCTGTGCATGCTGTAACTGCATCGAGAGGGCACTGGCTTCATCAGCAGGTTAACCCCCTGGTGGGTTAATGGCTGAGTGTGTTATGAGGAGATGGGGCCTCGTTGGAAGAAAGAGGCTCTCTTATTCCAGACCCCTCCTCCTCAGACCCCTCTGTTGTGTGACTGTACGGGGGAGCATTATTTCAACTCCATCTTTCTGACATCTGATGCACTGCCTTGCTATGGGCCCAGAAACCTAGCTGAGTAGCAGTGGGCTGAAATGTCAAATGCTATGAGCATAAATAAATCTTGTCTCCCCTAATCTACGTGCTCGGGTATTTTTCCAATGAGACAAGGCATGGCTAATGCGCCCTTTGAGCAGCAGCCAATGGCCAGTGTTCCCTTGTACAATGGCACAGGGTCAAGATTATAGGCAGAAGCTGAAGAATAGCCTGCTCTTCTCATACCAGCCGAAGCGGTCCAGTTACAGCTGTGGTCCCCTGGAGGAAAGACAGTGCTACCACCACTGGCACATTTTTAAGGTGTATTTTTATTATTTTTAATTATGTGTATATCTGTTTGTCTGTGTAGGTATGTATATGTTTGAGTCCAGATACATATAGAGTCCAGATGAGGGTTCCAACTTCCTAGAGTTGCAGTTCCAGAGCTGCTCAGCATGTGTGCTGGGAAACAAATTCAGGTCCTCTACAGGAGTGGTACATACTCTAAACCACTGAGCCATCTCTCCATCCCCACCGGCACAACAATGCCATCTAATCCAAGTTGCAAGTGTGGTGTCACTATATGTACCTTGCACTAAGAAAGTGGACTGCTGGTGGCCATGACTAAGGCCAACCCATGAAGCTCTTGCTTTCAAGCTAATTTTAACAATTAAAAATCAGAAAGGCTAAGCCAAAAATCCAAGACCCAGACACTGGAAAGATGGCTTATCGGATAAAAGCGCATGTAGAGGAATTTTAATTCAGCAACATGGCTGCTCTGATCACATCCAAAGACCTTCTAGGTCTGTATGATCTGGCTGGGATACAAACACACCCTTAGTACACACCTCTAATCCCTAACAATATAGGTAGAAGGAAGCAGCCCTGTTTGAAACTGACATATAATTGAGGGGCAGACAACGTGACAAATCAAAGAAAGATTTGACAGAGTGAGTCAGAGATAGGATATGCCCAAATCTCATGAGATGGAACAGAAAACAGGCTATGAAAGAGAGGAAAGGGGGGGAGGAGATGATATAAAGTATGACAGTTTTACTGAGACAGTAGAGACAGACTAGACACAGACACAGGTGAAGACAGAAAGAGCCAAAAAATAAAAAGGAGCCAGAAGATTAGAACAAATTGCCAAAATAAGTATGAGACCAAGCAGAGAAATTCAGGCAGAAGCCGAGAGAAGCCAAATTGAATCAGTCAGCTTGGAGAGGAGTTTCAGTCAGAACAGCTGAGTTGAACCATCCAGCCAGAGTTCAGAAAGAACTAGAAAAGATGAGCTTATTCAGCAGTAAGTCTCAGAGGCTGAAAATTGTAGAGAGGCTAGAAGCTTCCAGGCTAAGCCTTGGTTAGCATACAGAGGCAGTAAGCCTCTGAGACAATTACATCAGGCAAATAAAAGTTACTTTTACAAGCACATATTGCTCTCACAGAAGGTCAGTTTGGCTCCTAGCCCCTTGTGAGATGGCTCATACCCACCTGTAGGTCCACCTTTAGGGGACCTAACAACACCCATCACTGTGAACTCTGAAGGCACCTTCACTCACATATGCACATAACCAAACACACACACACACACACACACACACACACACACACACACACACTTAAAATTTTTCATCTGTTTTTAAAATCTAAGAAATAAAGTGAAAAGACTCACTCCTAAAGCTGACAGGAAACCACACTCTCCCCTCCTCATGTCCTAGCCCTATACTGTTCTTCACCTCAGACTCTTCTCCACACTCAGCTACGTCATCTCCCACTGCCTATCAGGGAAAACCAGAACTGCTTGCCTTCTTTTTTCAGAGTATTTTTAAAAATTTTAATATATTATTCTTTGACAGCTTCATGCATATATATAATGCGTCTTGGTAATTTTCACCCCATCCCCTTCACCTCTTTCATCCCACCCTCACCCCTACCAAATTCCTTGTACTTCCCAAGGAGCCCCTGTCCAGTAAATGTCCTTTTCATGTGTGTTTGTTGTGGATCCGTGAGACCTTCTGGGTTTAATAAGAGCTGCCTGCATGAGTCTGGATGGGAGGTTATTTACTGGTGCACAGCCAACTAAAGAGTGACTAAAACTCTCAAGAAAAGGACTCCCTTTCTCCTGTCAACAGCTTCTCAAAAAGGGGCGGGACCTCGTGAGCCCCTCCCTCACTCATGGTGGAATGTTGACCAGCCTGATCTTGCTCAGGTTTTGTGTAGCTAACAGAACCCATGTGGCTTGGATCCCAGAGTCCTGACAAGGGGGGGAGAGGGGGAGCAAATGAAAAAAGGACAGACACACAGGTAAGCTGGGATCAAGTGGGGGGTCTGCTACCTTCAACGAAGAACACCCACTACCACAGAAACCTCGAATCTCATTGCAATTTTTAGGTGCAAGCCCATGGAGGTGGCTGTAGGTGAGCAGTCTCAGGCTGCAAACAACTGGGAGGAGGAGGATGCAGTTGCCAGTTTGGTACACGGTGATCACTCTTCCATAAACACTTGGACCCCAGAGGAAAGTTCTGCTACTCCTTTGAGCTCCCCTCCCCCCCACCCCAGGTAAGGCTCTGCCACTCCTGTGAGGATAAGGCACCAGGGTCCTCAATGTGGCCAGGGACTCAACAATACATGGACACTTGGGATGTCACTCACTTGGAGCTTCCTCCACTCCCTCCAGTAACAGTTGTGAGGACAGTGGTCGGGCGGTGTCATGTCTTAAACAATGGTGTTTCCTAGCTCTTCTCCCGTCCCTCCAGTTCTTGCTCCATCCTCTTCCATGCTCCTCCCTGAGCTCCAGTGGGAGTATACACACATTTTGTTAAGGGCCAAGAAGCCAAGCCGCTCTTTGAGCATGTATGAGTCTCTGCCTTTGTTCTTACCTTCTCTGACCAAGGCTGAAAGCAAGCCTGATCCATGAGTACAAGTTAAATATTTAGAAGGCAGTTCGATGCTGTGTCTAGAAATGCTTTGTGTCACAATAGTCAAAGCAAGACACATATATCATCCAGAGAGGTCCTGATGCAGAGATGAATACAGAGTGAGGATGATGAAGGCCAGGGAGATGGGAGACCCAGGCCCAGAGCCAGTGGCCAATGGAAAGGAAACCAAATGATGACGTTCTGGGAGAAGAAGGTTAAGATAAGTGAGATTCTATATATAGTACTTCGGAGATGCACCAGAGAGTGAGATCCTCTCTACCTTGGGATCCTCCCAGAAGACAAGCAAGGCCCTGAGTGAGTCAAACAAGAACTTACACAAAGGTCCACAAAAGGGAATATCAGTATTTTAAGCAACACTAATCACTGAGCAAGCATCCCTCATAATGTCAGGGAATTCCGTAATCTAGAAGACCAGTACAGCTTTGGAAGGCAGCTTGAGTGTGCTCTAAGTTAAACTCTTCATCCCCTTGGATCTAGCAACTCCTACTTCTAAGAAGTTAATCAACAGAAATACTTCTACTCTTGAAAATCTGCAGGAAAGGCCGTACAAAGATATTCATTGTTAGTAAGGCGTGAGTTTTAAAGCATCTTGCCTGAAGAAAAAATTCAGCCTTTCTCTCTGGAAAAAAAAAAAACACATTCAATCTTGGGTAGAAGCCAGGATACCTCCAAATACCCTCCAATGCTCGAGAAACTAACAAACATCAACACTATCACTCTTGAAAGATTACCCCGAGACAATGCAGACTATGGCCCCTGCTCTTGGTTGCCCACTAGAACTAACTGGCAAATCTCTATTGCTAAGGATACCATGGGATTTGATGACAGGATGTAGAGAAATGAGGTTGGAACCGAGCTTGAAGCTTCCCCACCACTGGCTATCATAAAACTAGTACTGAAAGACAGGATGAAGGCTTTTGGGCTAGAAAAGTTAGCGACAGTCTTACTGAGCTGTAAACCCTAAAAGCTACAATATCAACCCTCAGGGCAAGATGGATCCACTGGAGAATAGTGGTGTGACTGTCATGGGGTAATCAACCACCTTCTGATTAGACTGGAGTCATGTCCACAAGAAGGAGCTCAGGGCTGGTACTGTAAACCTGGTCAAGTGGCTGTGGCCAGGGAAGGCCTGGGCCTCAGGAGATAACCTACTATGGTTATTTTGCTACATGAACATGTTGCCAAATGCTTATGTTTATAGTCGATAAATAGTGCCGCCCTCCTCCCTCCTCAGAGGAGCTTCTTACTGTGGTACTCAGTGAGTGCTTAATGCAGGTCCATAAATGGTCTGTGTGCAGAAAACAGATGACAGTTGCATGCTCAGCCCTAAATGGGGTGTCTATATTATTCCCTGCATGACTCGGGGAACACTGCAGAAGATAGCCTCCCCACCCCCCAAAAAAAGTAAGATCCATAATATGGGGACCTATGCATCAAAAAGATGTCCTCTGCATATGGCATGACCATTGTAATGTGAACTCACGCCAGCTATGGTTGCCTGTACAAGACTGGGCATGTCAACAACTTATCATGGATAGGAGAGGAGCTTGTTTATGAAGCCCCGCCCCTCTCTGAGAGACTGTTGGTAGTCTATGAGTGCTAAGGAACGGGATCTAATTTTCTTCAGTGATGTAGCCACTAATAAGTTGCTCATGGTCCAGTGAACAGCCCTACTACTGTCAATGCTCATGCAATCAATCTAATTAAGCTAATAATCACACACAAATAATAATCGCACACAAAAAAGATTAATTAAAAAAATACACAACAGTAGAAGAGTGCGGTGGCCTACAGGAGAGTGCCCGGTGTTACTCATAGGTTTGCAATATTTGGTTCCCAGTTGGTGGAGCTTTTAGGAAGAATTCGAAGGTATGGCCTCGTCTGTGTCACTGGGAGGTGGGCTTCAAGGTCTCAAGCCCATGCCAGGCCCAATCTTGCTCTCTCTCTGTGTCTTCTGTCTGTGGATCGGGATGTTAGTTCGCAGCTATTGCGCCAGCTGCCTGCTGCCACAGCGCTCCCTATGAGGGTCAAGGACTGGCCCTGTGAAACCGTAAGCAAGACTCTACACAAATCCTTTCTTACATTAAAAAAGAGAGAGAGAAATATGTTCAATCTGCAAAGTAACTCTCCATCTAACTTCATAAAGGAGCCAAGACCAGGCATCTGTCTCCTCAGCTGATCGATGCCAACAAACAGGGTGCTTCGAAGATAGGAACCACATTTCTGTCATTGTTTGCTTTCAGACCTGCTACAATTCCCTGTATGTCCCATGTTTTCATGTGCTATTTGCTAAACAAATGAACTGTTTAACTGGGCATGGAGCAAATTTATGGTTCTTCTTTTTTTTTTTTAATCCAAAACAGTGGTTCTCAACCTGTGGGTCACAATCCCTTTAGGGGTTGTAATCAGATATCTTGTGTATCATATACCTACATTTACAATTTACAAATTACAATTTACAACAGTAGAAAAATTACAATTACAATGTAGCAATGAAATACACTTATGGTTGGGGGAGGGAGCTCACCACAACATGAAGAACTGTATTAAACAGTCGCAACATTAGGAAGGTTGACGGCCACACTAATCTAGAAGGCGAGTCAGTAAATGCTTGTTTTACCTTGAGGTGATCTGTGGCTATCACCTGTGCCCTTCTCTCTACCCTAGGCAGTTCCTGAATCAGGAGATGGAATAAAGGATCTTGGGAAAGGAAGACAAACAAGAGAATAGTTGGCAATTTGAATTCTCAAGAGGAAACAGGTTGGAAGGTTTAGCTTATTGCCCATATCCTGTAGCTCCTAGTAGCATGTATATCTTTCTCTGGGAAAAAGATGTATGTCTTCCGAACTTTTCAAAAAATGTGACATATTACACCCCAAAAAAGAAGATTAAGAACTACTGAGCTGGGCTGGAGAGATGGCTCAGAGGTTAAGAGCACTGACTGCTCTTCCAGAGGTCCTGAGTTCAATTCCCAGCACCACATGATGGCTTGCACCCATCTATAATGAGATTTGGTGCCCTCATCTGGTGCCCTCTTCTGGTGTACATGCAGGCAAATCATTGTGTGTATATGATAAATAAATAAATCTTAAAAAAAAAAAAAAGAACTACTGAGCTAAGGTTTTTGGTTTTATTCTGTTTTGTGTTGGGGTTTGGGGAAGCTGGTAGGGGCCTTAGCCTCACAGGTGCTGGAAATTATAACTGGCCCAAGGGATACTTGACTCAAGTTAAAAGTATTTGCGGCAGTCTCAATAAAAATATTCCCCATAGCCAGGTGGTAGTTGCACACTCCTTTAATCCCAGCACTTGGGTGGCAGAGGCAGACAGATCTCTGAGTCCGAGGCCAGCCTGGTCTACAGAGTGAGTTCCAGGACAGCCAGGGCTACACAGAGAAACCCTGCCTTGAAAACAAACTAAGAACGTCCCCATGAACTTGTACACTTGGTTCCAGTTGATGGCTCTGTTTGGAGAGGTTTAGGCCACACGGCCATGCTGGAGGAAGGACATTCCTGGAAGCAGGCTTCTCCAGGTCCTCTCTCTGCTTTAGGCTTGCATTTGAAGATGTGACCTCCCAGCTTCTTGTTCCTGCCACCATGCCCGCTGCTGTCACGCCTCACGGCCATGACAGGCTTTTACGCCTCTGCAACTATAAACCCAAATACACTCTTCCTTATATAAGTTGCCTTGGTCATGGTGTTTTATCACAGCAAACGAAAAGTAATTAAGACAGTGTTCAAATAACCTCTGTCAAGGATAAATATAGCTAGGTGATTCAGAAACCATTATGAAAAGTCCAGTGTCACAAATAGAACTAGAAAAAACTCCATGAAGGAAATTGCCATGCTGGTGTTCTAATTTTCCCTTGCAAGCTCTTAATATATTCTAAGGCACTACAATTTAAAGGTGCATTCGTTGCGAGATGCCCACCCAAATTATAAACTTATATTGATGCATGGCCTCATTAAATATGAAAGGGCACTATCCAGCTTTTAAAAAGGCAAGAGGTAAATAAATCTCAGAAATGGGTAAGCCAGATGTTTAGAATGTCACCTATAAAAATAAATGTAACATAAACCATTTCATTATACCACACATGTAATTGTAAAATTGCTAAACAAACACTTTCAGGGAGGCAACTGGGCAATTCACTTGCTGTGGCGACTTTTCAATAAATCCCAACAGGTGAAGGTGTTGCTGTTCTTCCCGCTCTTGACTCCTGAGCGTATTAGCATCAGCTCAACCCAGCACCACCACTGCCATCCAACTAAGAGAGAAACTAATTTAGCCCCAAGTGACTTGCTCTTACAAAGCTTTGTTACTTGGCCAATTTGGTGACCTTTAAGAAGTCTTTGGTGTTCTTGCTCTACCACATCAAATGAAAGTCAAACTGGAAACAAAAAATTCTAAATTTCTCATTATAAATGATACATATTCCATGATATGTGTGTGTCTGTACTAAACTAGCTGTTGCTATGCCCCTCCATCATTTTCCACTGTAAAGGAGATTGTAACAAGGCATTTCCAGAGATGCAAATTTCTGATGCCCCCACCTCCCATCCTCCCACTGATCTACAAACTCCAACCTTGCTATTGACCTACTAATTAATAGCCATCTTTGAGTCCCCCAACACTCTGCACAGGGAGATGATGGGATCACCAACAGCCTTTATTAGCATTTATCCACCTGCTTCATCATGCCAAGTACTATAAAAAGCAAATTAAATTAATCAGATGCAGTACTTGCTTTCTCAATGCCTGCTAATCAAGCAGGGAGAGAGAGAGAGAGAAAAAAAACTACTTACACGCAAGAAAGACATCCGGGTGTGGGGTGGCAGAAGAAGGAATTATCTTAGAGGGCAGGGAACCTAGTTGAGAAAATACAATTTAATTTTACATTAGTTATGTAATACAACAGAGGCTGTGTCCTAGATTATTCTCCTATCGCTGCAATAAATACCACGACTACAAACGGCTTGAGGAGGAAAGAGTTTATTTGGCTCACACATCCCAGTGATGATTGGCCATAAGGGACCTGAAACAGCAGCAGAAGCAGAAAACATGTAGAGAAGCTGCTTACTGGGCTGTTCTCCACGGTTTGCACAGCTATCTCTCTTATAAAGCCCTGCCATCTGCCTCAGGCTGGCACTGCCCACAGTTGCCTGGGCCCTCCCACATCAATCACTAATCAAGGAAATGTCACACAGATGTGGCCCACAGGCCAGTCTGATGGAGGTGATTTCTCAGGTGA
Source organism: Acomys minous (assembly GCF_964271855.1). NCBI lineage: Eukaryota > Metazoa > Chordata > Mammalia > Rodentia > Muridae > Acomys > Acomys minous. Next base: position 28,132,393 of record NC_140483.1, on the reverse strand, counting down.
GGTTTGCTCTCCCAAGGTGACTCTACTTTAGGTTAAACTGACGAAAACTGGCCAGCATACATTACAAATATGGCGTTTTCTCCTTAAAATACATTAAAGCTGGGCTTTTTTTTTTTTTTTTAAGATCCAGCATTACTGCATCAGTCTTATAAGATGCAAGATTCTGGGGTTGGTGGTGCATGACTGTAGTTTCATAACTTAGGAAGCTGAGACAAATGGACCAGGAATTAAAAGCTAGCTTGGGCTATAGAATGAATCCAAAGTAAGGTATGTGGGGAGGGTGTGTGTGTGTGTGTGTGTGTGTGTGAGAGAGAGAGAGAGAGAGAGAGAGAGAGAGAGAGAGAGAGAGAGAGAGAGAGAGAGAGAGAGAGATACTGAACTACTGGACTGAATCAAAAGATTGGGTCATTGATTTCTGAGTTCCTGTTTCCTGTTTTTTATAACACCCTAAAGTTAGGGTATTGGCCATCCTTCTATTCATAGTTCAGTCTTTCATCCTTTAGGGTCCTTGAATGGTGAGAAATTGAGAGGCCTATGTAGCACGCTTCAGTGCAAGCTATGTGGGGGTTGTCCTAAAGCATCCCTGTAATAAACCACTTCCCCACCCCAAAGCATTGCTCAATCTTCCTATATAATGAGTGAAGACCAACATTCCCTCTAAACAGCAAAATGAATTATCTGTTTTGAAGATGGAGATGTCGTCAATAAAAGTGCCAGAAAAATAGGCTTCATTCTAGAGCTAATCTCTTGCCTTGTCCTCAGCTACCTTCTTGTTATGTGCCAGGAGGAGGAGGAGGAGGAGGAGAAGGAGGAGAAGAAGAAGAAGCTGCTTCTGGTGTCTTTGCTTATAAAGTGACTAATTCTCTCATCAGACCAGACTCCTAACAAACACAGTGCAACCCTAGCCATTATACAGGCTTTGGGGTCCCAACATGTGAACTAGAGGCCAATGATACAACACATTCGATCCCCAAGAACAGAATTGGACACTTCCCTTATTAACACACATGCCTACACTCTATCCTATGCGTAAGAAAGGAAGAAAGAAAGAAAGAAAGAAAGAAAGAAAGAAAGAAAGAAAGAAAGAAAGAAAGATAGATATGATATGATATGATATGATATGATATGATATGATATGATATAGTTATAGACAAAGGGGATTTATTGGCATGGCTTACAGGCTATATGGCCAAGCCAATCCAACAACAGCTGGTGTAATGGTAAGTAACTAATGGAAAGTCCACGTATCCAGCAGTGGTTCAGTCCATGAGGCTAAATGTCTCAGCCGGTCTTTACTGTACATCAGAATCCTGAAGAAGTAGGCGCTAATGCCAGTGAAAGAATGGACTTGCTAGCAAGAGTGATCAGGCCAACAGAGCAAGCTTCCTTACTCCATGCCCTGTTTATAGGCTGCCAGCAGAAGTTGTAGTCCAGATTAAAGGTTTATCTTACCACCTCAAAGATCCAGATTCAAAGTAGGTCTTCTCACTTCAAATGGTTTGATTAAGGAAAAAAAAATCCCTCACACATGTGCCCAACCTTGTGGGGTTTGCTTAATTGCAGGTGTAGTCAAGTTGACAACCAAGACTAGCCATGAAAACTCTCAACAACGGTTGGTTCTCTCAGCACTGTGTGGTATCAACTTTAGCTTTGTTCTTTTGGTTTTACCTCATTTGTTTGTTTGTTTGTTTGTTTGTTTACTAGAACTCAGCACTTTGCTGCTACTAAAAGCCACATGCAAAACCAATTGCTGCTCAACTGATATTTTTAAGCAAAGGAAAACGTTAATTCCTCAGCGTCTATAAGAAGATTGAGGGGGGACCAAGTACAGTACTCTTGTGGGAAACTGCTGTTGGTTGATTAAAAAAAAAAAAAACAAAGAGTAGGGAACATTTCTATATAATGGTAAGTGATGGGCATCTTGCCTATTCTGACAGAAGTGATGTGTTTGTGCTTTTTCATCTAGCCTGGCCTGTGGTTCCTTAAGCGCTTCATTACAGCCTTCCTTGGCTCACTTCCCTCGTTTCTCACTTAATTAGAGGAAATAAGAGTCATACCTTCAGGGTGTGGTGGTGTCTCCTTTAAGCCCAGCACCCAAGAGGTAGAGGCAGGTACATCTCTGTGAGTCCAGCCTGGTCTACATAGTGAGTTCCAGACTAGTCAGAGATATGTAGTGAGACTCTACTTTAAAAAAAAAAAAAGACCTGTATTTGTCTCTCACAACCATCTCAAAAAAGGAAAGGGGGTGTACTCCCTCTTTCAAGAAAGAAGGGTCCCTTCTCTCTACACATGGGTTTGGTGCGGGTTGGTTGATAAATACAGAAATGGAGGTTTGTGTGTGCTAGAGAAGAAACTGAAGAACATTCTCCAGTGAGGTTTAGTAGCTGGCTTCATATGAGTACAAATGAATTCAATATTTGCAATTGATAGTATTTTAATTTGCGATATTAGTATGAAAGCAACAGGGATCTTTCTGAGCACAGAGGATTGGTTGATATTCAGGAGTAATTGTTCTATATCTTTCATTGCTGGTGGAAGAGGGGGAAGATGAACTACCAGACCTCCCCAAAGCTTCATTCTATCCTTTTGGATGAAGACATTTCATCTAAGGTCTTTCTCAGACTATGCATTCCCTCAAGGTACTTAGACAAATGGTCTGTCTAATCATTGCCATAAACACCCGTTTTAAGGGTCTCTGGACATCTTTTCAGTTGACAGAAGAGGGAAAGGACAATACAACCAAAGGAGTCACAGAGCCCACGCATCCTTCAGCCGAGCATCATCGCCAACCCTCGGTCAGCCCAAGGGTTGCCTCAGCTTGGCTCATTTTGCTCCACACAGCCCTGAGGCTAACTCCTGGCTCACCTTTTATCTTAGCTTCTGAGGAAAGAACTGCAGTCCTGACGCTGTGTGACATGCTACAATTCAAAAAGATGAAACAGGAAGGAAGTGGGAAGGCAATGGGCCATGGGAGGCAGCAGTAGTGGAAACCACAGCACTGCACAGACCCTCTTCATCTGTTCTTCCCTTTCAGCGCCCACAGTCCCGAGTTCGAGTACAGGCTTTCCCAGGCACAGTGACTTTCTAGTAATTCCATACTCCCTATTCATGCCTTCCGCTCCATCAGAGCCTTGTTTGTTCTATTATCTATCTAAAATGCTAATATTTCTGAGATGAAAAGGTAGGGACAGGCTAGAACATCAAAGCCTCAATGAGACAGGAAATCCTACCAGTCACAATATTGCCACAGTAATTTGCAGTGAGGAGAAACTTGCACAGGTCCATCCTCATCTGAGTCTCACTAATACATGATGTCTTAGCAAACTAGGAAATAGCATTTGTGCTTCACCGAGGAAATTCCTAGTGATCAAAATACTGATTCTGTGCTTCCAACCTAGCCATGAAAAAGAGCTGAACACAGACCCAAGCTCAGAGTCCTGACTATGTTAGAACGAGGCTGGCCACAAACAAAAATTTCCTCAGCCTCTCCAGTTCACCTCTGGTCAGTTCCCAGGTCTCACGCTCATGGACCCTGCTATGGGTCCTTGGGAGCCTGCCAGGGACCCTAACCTGTCTCCTGATGCCAACCCAAAATATACGCCTTATCATTCCATGGGCTGGGGTCCCAGAGTGAATAAAAAGGAGAAAGGGAGCTGGGCACGGCACTCTCTCCTGTCTGCTTCTCGACTGCAGATGTAACGTGCCAGGCGCTCCAAATTCCTGCAGCCATGATAGCCTGTGCCTTCAAACATGAACTCCAGGAAAACCTTCCTCCCTTAAGTTCTTCTTGCCTCAAGAAGACAAGTAACATAAGACAGATCCGGGGGCTGGAGAAATGGCTCAGTGGTTAAGAGCACTGACTGCTCTTCCAGAGGTCCTGAGTTCAATTCCCAGCAACCACATGGTGGCTCACAACCATCTATGATATGATCTGATGCCCTCTTCTGGCCTTCAGGTATACATGAGACAGAGCATTGTATACGTAATAAATAAATAAATCTTTGAAGAAAAAAAAAAGACAGATCCGTATGCCTTCCTCCAAACTATGACTCTCTCACTCAGTTACACAGATTGTTAAGTTACACACGACTAAACAGATCCTTATTTCAGTGGTATCCTAGCTTGCTTTTCTGTTGTTGATAAACACCTTCAGGGTTTAGTCTGCACTGTGGTCCACTGTTGAGGGATATCATGACAGGGACTCCAGCAGGAGCAGAGGCAGGAACCACAGAGAAATGCGGCTCACTGGCCTGCTTACCAACTCACATGCTGCTACCTTTCTTGTAGAGCCTAGCCCCATCTTCCTAGGGATGGTACTGCCCACAGTGAGCTTGGTCCTCCTGCATCAATCACAATCAAGAGAATGCTCCCGTAGACAAACCCAGGGGCCATTCTGATCCAATCAAGGCAGTTCTTCAACTGAGGGTCCCTCTTACCAGGTGCGTCAAGTTGACAAAACAAAAACAAAACAAGTAAAATAAACAAACAAACAAAAATCTGACCAGGACAATTGATGAAGTAAGAGACAAAGAGAAAGTGTCTAAGAAATCTACACACGCAAGGAGGGCTGAAGCAGGGCAAACAGAGGCAAGTGGTGAAATCTGTGCACAGAACGAAACCACGTGCTACTTCTAGGCTACATTAAAAACTGATAGAAACAGGTAGGGAAGAAATTGAATTGACCCTTAATTGAACGTGTATTAATTTAGTGCTTACTGGCTCTTCGGAGCCACGAGATAGGAATCAATACAATGACTTAAGGGAGTACCCCCATGTCCCACCTATTTTCAAAGACAAGGCCAGCAGCCTATGTGAATGCACTTCTAGCTGATATCCCCACAGCAGGCAGAGCCTCATACCTACAAATTCTAAGCCCGCTCACTCTGTCTGTACGCCCGGCCTTCCTCCCACCCCGCCTCTCTGACCCTCTTTGATGCTGCGTCCTGGATCTCAGTAGTCAGCCGTGGTATACTTGTCCTAATACTTTTCGTGGTTGTCTCCAGCTCAGTCCAGCATCACTCTGAGAGTCTTCTTGTAAGACCCACCCCCTTCCCCCAAGTCTTTCACACTTCCTAACTTGAGTGACGGTGACTTTCCACTTCCTCTCCCCTGGATGTGGTTTAAGACACCAGCTTCCACATTACACTCATTTAGTCACTACTGTCTATGACAGAATACCTGACAGGAGCAACTTGGGGGGAGAAGGGCTTACTCTGGCTTGCAGTTTAAGACGAGTCACAGCCCATCATGGAGGGAACACACAGCAGCAGGGACACAGCAGACAGCAGGCAAGAAGTAAGGTCAGGCTATCACACCTCAAGGCCTGACCCCTGTGGCCCACTTCCTCCAGCAAGGCTCCACCTCCTAAAGCCTCCAAAATAGCACCTCCAGCTGGCCACCAACTGAGGAAACCCAGGAGCCTATGAGGAACATCTCCATTCAGACAACAGAGGGGTTGGCGAGATGGCGGAGTAGTTAAAGTGCTGGCCACAAACATGTGAGGAGTGGAATTCGGATTCCCCAGAGAGAACCTGCCTCAATAAGACAAAGTGGAAGAGAGATCAGGGATGATTTGAAAAATCCACCTCAGGCCTCCACTTACACACACACACAAACACTTGTGTGTCCCCACACATATAAACATGCATATAGATATAGATAGATAGATAGATGATAGATAGATAGATAGATATGCACAACACACACACAAACACAAAAATAGGAAAAAAGCACATGTAACTACCAGCCTGTACACACTTGACTTGCCTTCATCTCTTTGATTTGTTTATTCCTTCAAAAGCATATGAGCACTTCCTTTACATACAGCTTCCCTTTAAACTCTGCCTCCAGTGTCATCACGTTCCGATTACCACATGCAGCTGTGAACGTGGCCCAACACGAAATCATAAACCTACTTAAACCATTATGAGATATCTTTTTTTTTGCAATGTGTTTGTAACTCAATTGCATGAATCTCCACGGTGAGCTTTACAGATAACAACATCACGTCACAATGTCAAGGTTGGACACACTTGAAGGCAGGTGAACTCTGAGCGATTCCGCCCACTCATAGAGACATGTTCTATTCCCAGAGCTCCTTGAAGCTGGGCCTACCTTCTGTTTTTCTGCTTCACCTTCCTGCAGACACTCAGCAAACAGTCGATGCACAGCCCTGGGTACCACGGCAGCCAGCATCTCTGCAGCCAGCCTGTTAGTACCCAGTAGCATCATCACTGCTCTGAGAGTCTATTTCTTTCATGTCCACACAATAGAAATTGGCATGCATGCCTCCTGCCTTATCAGTGGCCACCAGACTCTACCAGAGCTTTGTAAACTGCACGTAGCTATAAATGGCTCTCTTGCCGCCCACATCCCTTACCGAACAGAACCCAGAGCAGTCAGCCAGGACTAAGGGGTACCCTACACAAGCGATGAGAAGCCTGCCAGCCTAGACTCTTCCTGGAGAAGTGAAGGCACCTGGGAAAATGATGCATATTGTATCAGAAGCCCTGACATCATGTCTCTTTGGGGCCTTGCTAAATTATCAGACTCCAGGGGGGATGCCATCTGCTGGGAGAATGCCCATACACACACAAACCTCTGACCCCAAAGCAGCCACCTAACAGAGGAACTTTTAGCCTGTGACTCATGTCTGACAGACACAGAGGAGCTACAAATCAGGTCTAACATGACTGCAGAGGATAGAATCTGGAGCCAATACGAAGCATCCCCGAGGGGGAAAAATGATTTTCTGAAAAGACTGGTACCTGCAGTTTCTTATTGGGAACCCATTAATAACATGAAGTCTTATTAAACGAGCATATTTAGAACAATATTCCCTTCGACAGGTTGTAATTTCTATAACTCTCTAGCAACAGCTTTTAGCTCTGCATAGCAACTACCAGGCAAGACGCAATCATCTGCAATCTGCTGCCTCCCGGTTGCTGAGGGAATGAGTCAGCTTGCAGCAGAGAGGGTAGCAAGGACACATTAGTAGCTCTGCCGGATAGCAGCAGTGTTTTTTCAAGATGAGCTTTTCACCCAAAGAATAGGTCATTTCCCTTGGCTTCAGAAGGAAGAGGAACTCAGAGGCCTGAGAGATGCAGCCAGAGCGAGACAGACAGATGCACACCGAACTCTTCCCCAGTCTGGATTTTCATACTGCAAAACACTATGTAAGCCCTCTAGCTCTGCGTAGCTGAGGCGCATGGTGCCTCCAATATCCCCAGCTGTAAGCCTGACTTCTCGAAACTTCCGGAACTGCCTTCACAGGCAGGCAAGCGTCCCTCCCTACTGTTAAGGGAGCCCCAGTCGCCTGCTGAGTCCTGGGTCAAATGTTCAGGAGTTTAACCTTTGAGTCAGGCCGGTCTTCTGGCCACCACGATGACTTGCCCATGAAAAGGCTGAACACTGGCCCATCAGCCCCAGCACAGGAATTCCTGCCTTCCCTTGGCCCAGCTCTTTGGGTCACTTTCCCAGGGACTCTGCAGGGGAAGATGAGCTGGGAGGCACACATGAAGCAGCCAGCTGAGCAGAATCACCCAGACTCACAAGGGAATTAAGACTGACAAAGGAATCAGATCTTAACTAGAGGCCAACCTCCCAGCTTCCCCTCCTGTGCAAGGGGTGGGGGAAACCCTTCTTCCCACTAAGCTGTGGGCCTTTCCTCTCCTGCCCTAGTCCTTCCGATGTCCTGCCCACCTGTAAGGCATTCACCTAGTAACAGGTAATTCTGGCCTCCACCCACCCTTGGTGTACCCAGACATCCCTTCTGCTTCCCCTATGCACCCACAAATGCGCATCAATCCCAACAACTAACAGCGTGTCCGTCACGAGGCTCTAGTGTCCACACTACATAAAAAGCAACTGCTGCCTCCGGGCCCCAGCCCCACAGTCCTAGTTCAGCCCTGCTTGTCTGGAAGACTTCACAGCCCCTTTTCCTCCCTGTGTGGATCTTCTCTCATCACAGCCAAAGTGCTCCTCCTGAAACCTCTAACCTCTCTAGCCGCACCATTTCTCTGCCTAAAACCCCTAAGTGAGGCCACATCCGTTCTTAAGAGCACTACTTACGGCGGACTTTTCGGTTTCAATACTAGCTGGCATCATTAGCTGGTGGCCCGGAGCCAATGAGGGTAAAAACTGTGTCATCTAGAGGCTGGATGACATTGACAGTAGACTTAGGGTAAAATCTGGCACAGGATAAGTGTCCTGTGTACATGTGACCTTCTGTTGTCCACCACTTAAATACAAGATTTTGGGGTCTAGAGAGATGGAAGCTCAGAAGATTGCTTTGCTGCTCTTCTAGGGAACCTGGGTTTGGTCCCCAGCATCCACAATGGGCAGCTTACAAATGCCTGTAACTCCAGCTTTAGGGGATCTGATGCTGTTCTCTAACCTTCAAGAGCACCCACACATTCATGGCATACACGTGCACACGCACACACACACACAAACACTTTAAAAATAAAATCTAAAAAAGAATTGAAGATCTTTAAATGAACTAAGGAAGAGATGGTAAGGGTGCCCAAATGACGCTTTCAAATGATGGCGCTCAACCTTCCTAATGCTATGACTCTTTAACACAGTCCCTCAGGTTGTGGTGGCCTCCAACCATAAAATTATTTTTGTTCCTACTTCATAGCTGTTATGGATCTTTATGGAAATATCTGTGCTTTCTGATGGTCTTAGACGACCCTTGTGAAATGGTTGTTTGACCCCCCAAAGGGGTCAGAACCCACAGGTTGAGAAATGTTGCTCTAGAGTCTAACCAGGACTAGAATCTATCCAAAAACTATGTTGAGCGCCTTCACCCAACCCTGCCTGCTCTGCTAAGGTGAGCTGAATAAGAGGGCCACAGCTTTGTCTCAGGTCACTCAGCTTTAAACCTTCTAGAAACTATCATTTGCTGTTGCATGGAATTGAGATTCCGCATCTTGGCCTTTCAAAGCTTCCCGAGCCAGTTGGCAATTTGCCCCTCACTCACCACATGACCTTGGGGAAGGTCTCCAAGCACTTCACCTTGTTTCTGCTGTGGGCTCGTCACCTCACGGTCTCAGAGCTCACCTGCCACATTCCCAGAGTTTTCATGTCTTTCCATCACTTCCAGGTTTGGATTGACTGTCCCGCTCACCACAGTAGGCTACAGCATCCCAAACAGCCTGTATTAAACCTAGAGATATGTGGGTCAACTGACTGTCAGTATCTTAGTCACTGTTCTAATTGTGTGAAGAGACACCAAGGCCATGACAACTCTTAAAAAGGAAAGCACTCTTTTTAAAGATTTATTTATGAGTGCTCTGTCTGTGTGCATGCCTGCATGCCAGAGAGGGCACCGGATCTCATTATAGATGGCTGTGAGGCACCATGTGGTTTTCAGGGAATTGAACTCATTTAATTGGGGCTTGCTTGCAGCTTCAGAGGCTTAGTCTATTACCATCCCAGGCACGGAGCATGGCGGCAGGCATGAGAGCTTTGGTGCTAGAAAAGTAGCTGAGAGTTACACCTGGTCTCCAGGCAGAGAGAGAAACAGAGACTGGTCCTCGCATGAGCTTTTGAAATCTCCAAGTCCACCTTCAGTGATACATTTCCTCCAACAAGGCCACGCCTCTTAATCCTTCTAATCCTATCAAAGAAGAGTGAGGACACTCCCTGGTGACTTAGCATTCAAATATGTGCGTCTATGGGGGGCATTCTTACTCAAACCACCACAGTCAGCAAATGGGCTATAGAAGAATCTGAGCAGATAAGTTCTCTCAAGGTACCATTTTTTTCCAAACCAGGACAGCCTTGGAGTGGACCACCCAAGTAGCTGATAGGCGTGCCCACTGTGCCACCCTGAGTTTGTCACGAAGCACACCAGAAATGCACTGCCTCATGCTGTCCCCCCGTTCTCCCCACCTCTCTTCCATTTATCATCCTCAAAACCTTGGGTTTGACCCTCCCAGTTAAAATGTGAGTACTAAGTTCTTGTTTTAGGCTATTTTCTAGGAGACTTAGAGGTGCAAGGTGAAGATGACATTTGACTGGGACAGAGAAGAACAGGCCCATGCCACTGCTGGGTCTCCTCTCTCCACCCCACCCGGATAATCTGGCTACCAAGTAACAAACATAAAGAGGCCTTTCTAGGGGGGCTGGAGAGATGGCTCAGAGGTTAAGAGCATTGACTGCTCTTTCTAGAGGTCCTGAGTTCAATTCCCAGCAACCACATGGTGACTCACAACCATCTATAATGTGATCTGATGCCCTCTTCTGGCTTGCAGGGGTACATGAAGGCAGAGCACTGTATACATAATAAATAAATAAATCTTTTTTTTTTTTTTTTTTTACAAAAAGAGGTCTTTCTGGCCTTACTTTCCTGGAGTTGAGGGAGAGTAAGTTAGTGGCTATACTGACAACTCACAACTTAGCTTAGAACCTTATTTAGAGTCTCAGCTGGCTGGCTAGTCCACTGACCAGTGAGCTGGCAATAAGAAAGAAACTCGGTCTATCCAGCAACAGAGCTCAGGTTCCAGCAAAGGTTTGCGTACTCTCCTCCCGAGAGTGGTGCTTTCTGCCTGAGCCACACCCTAAACACATTACAACCAGCTGACAGCCACAGACAGATGAGTTAGCACTGGTTCCTGTGCTCAAGTGGCTTTCTCTAGCATCCAGGAGGACCACCTAAGTGCAATGGCGATGGAAGAGAGGAGAGCCCAGAGGGGGTGGTAAGAGAGAGGAGCATCTAGTGTCCCCTGAGATGGAGAGTACATCAGCATCTGAATGAAGGGGAAGGAGTAGCCCAAGCAGGGAACGCTGGAGGCAGAGAGAGCTCAGGGGACAGTCAGGTCTCCACAATACAGAGCACACTGAGGCTAGGACACTGTGGTTAGGAGCAAGGAGGCAACAAAGGGAGGCATCATAGAAGGAAGACTTGACAAGAGTTTCTTAGTCACAACTAAAAGACTCAGGCTTAGCCATGCCTCCTAGTTCCTGGGCATGCCCTGTGCTTTACACTAAGATGCAGAGGTGGACATCTGCTCCCAGCCATGTGGACGTGTCCTGCCACCCATTCCCTAGACTGGACATTGAAATGCAGAGGTGGACATGTCCCCCCAGCCATGGCCCAAGCTGGGCAATGAGATGCAGAGGGGTGTGTGTGTGTCCCGCCCCCAAGCCATGCCCCATGCCGGACACTGAGGTGCAGAGGTGTGTGTGTGTGTGTGTGTGTGTGTGTGTGTGTGTGTGTGTGTGTATGTCCCGCCCCCAACCATGCCCCATGCTGGACACTGAGATGCAGAGGGTGTGTGTGTGTGTGTGTGTGTGTGTGTGTGTGTGTGTGTGTGTGTGTATGTGTGTGTGTGTGTGTATGTCCCGCCCCCAACCATGCCCCATGCTGGACACTGAGATGCAGAGGGGTGTGTGTGTGTGTGTGTGTGTGTGTGTGTGTGTGTATGTCCCGCCCCCAACCATGCCCCATGCTGGACACTGAGATGCAGAGGGGTGTGTGTGTGTGTGTGTGTGTGTGTGTGTGTGTGTGTGTGTGTATGTGTGTGTGTGTGTGTGTGTGTGTGTATGTCCCGCCCTCAGCCATGCCCCATGCTGGACACTGAGGTGCAGGGTAAGCACACACGCCTCTGTTGTCCTGCAGAGAAGTTACTATCAAAAGCCATGAGTGCCCTAGCACTGCCAACAAGAAAAGCCACACCCCTACAGGCTCAAGTTTAGTGCCTGAGGTGGCTCCACAACCATCCTTAGCTGGTTAACACCACCTCTCTCATACTCGTACCCCAACTCCATCCCATGGACCCATCCATCACCTGTCTGTGACCCCCACATTCCTGGGCACTCAAGTCCCCTTTTCTCAAACTCTGAGGGAGAAAAGTAGAGATGACTGTTTTATAGAAGTCGGGAGAGCTTTTTGTGACCCATTCTCCAGGCTGAGAAACTAAAAGACCCTTTCACTCCCACCAGGTCCCTTCTGTGGAGCAAACTCCTCAAGATCTTAATAAAATTAGAAGTGAGATGAAAAATAATAGAGAACTCCCATTGCTCATTTTCCTACCCACACTTTCCATCACCTATAATAACGACATTTGTCATCACGTTGACCAGAACTGACAAAGACCCTCTATTGCACTATCTTATTTCACATGTGCCAGCTGCTGTCAGGGAGAACCGAGGTCCCCGGGGGACCTGGCACCCACCCCTTCAAAGCGACATCTATTCCCAGACTGCCATATGACTTCAGTGGGTGAAGTGGTCCCTTGATATGATAAAGTGCCTCGGACAGACAAAGAGACACAGACACCAGGCGAGGTGGCCATGAAGCACTGTGACAGGAAGACAAGCAGAGCGCTCCCACAGATAAAAGAGAAGGGATGAGATAAGAGTCCATTTAAAGACGGGTGTCTGCCTCTTTAGCTATCCTTCCCAGCTTGGGGTTTTCCCAATTTGGCCAGTGGGTCAAGCCAAAGCTGAGGACAGCATTGCTCTCCTGCAGACCTTGGGCAGTGCCAGAGGCCGACTTCCTCCAGCCTCACTGAGCCTACTGACTCACAGGGACAGCCTCATGCTCAGGAGGGCAGCGCTCCATCCATGTCAGTGGCCTTCCCGTGAACTAAGAGTGTGTCCCCCTTTGGAGGTGTTATTTGTAAAATGTGGCTGGTTTCCAAAGAACCTGCGAGTTGGATTTCCACCCAAAATTCTGAAATAAATGTGTAGTAGTTGAAATGCTACTACATTTCAAAAAGCAAAACTCTTACTGGGGAGGAAAACAGTGAGTGTGGAAATGTGAATTAGTACTATAATATTATCTGAAGGCCGAGGAGATGAGCCAGCAGATAAAGACTCTGCAAACAGGAGGACTTAAATCCAATCCCTAAGCTCGGTGTGCTGGCACATACTTGATCCCTGGGGATGGGGAGCAGGTAGACAGGCTAATCTGGGGGACCTCTGTCCAGCCAGTCGAGCCAAAACAGTGAGCACAAAGTTCAGTGGAAGACTCCGTCCCAAAAATTAAGATGGAAAACAACAGAAGATAGCTGAGGTCAAATTCTACCCCTGCACATGTGTGTGCATACTACACAAATATACATGTACACATGTACATACACACTGCATTCACATATATGTACGTACATACACATATGTGTGTATATATGTACATACACACATGAATATAGATATAATACACAATAAATATATGTAGACACATGTGGATACATACATACATACATACATACATACATACATACATACATACAAACACAATATTTTAATAATGAATAAAAGTATATTGGGAATTTGCCTAAGGTATATTTTTTTATTTCAGGTGAGATTTTTCTGCCCACCTCTGAGTTTCCATGCTACAAAATGAAAAGAGTGTCAGGAAACTGTTACAAAGGGTCGGGAGACAGTTTCCTTCAGAATGATCATGTGGCTTTGTGACATCAGCACACTAGTCTGAGATCTCGGATGAACAAACTTCTCCTTGCTGAAGCTCCTTTTTCAGATATTGAGGAGCCTGGACACTTCGGACTTGCTCTTTCTCTCTAAGGTTCACGTCCCATGGAAGACTGACCACCACTGACTGCTTGTTGTACCTTCCTCACTGAGCTCACCGGCCTTTCTCCCTTTTCTCCATCTTCTTCCTCTGCCAGCTGCACCTGTTGTTTTTCTTTTAAACTTTAATAAAATTGTCCTCACACTTAAAAAGAAGAAGGAAGAAGAAGAAGAAGAAGAAGAAGAAGAAGAAGAAGAAGAAGAAGAAGAAGAAGAAGGAGAGAAAAATGAAAGACTTGTGTAGACTTTCTGAAGTGACTTCCAGGACTTTAAGCCCTCATGGTCGCAGGTACCTGCTTTGACCCCAGAGACAGAACTCTCCTTTCCCTTCCACAAACACAGGGCCCAGGATAATTTTTAGGAAGCCACAAATGGACTAAACAAAACAAAAAGGAGACTGGAAAAAGATACAACAACACAACAACAACAAAAAAAAAGCAAAAGAGGCTGACCTGAAGTACTCAGCCAAGAGAGAGGAGAGAGCTTACCAAGACAGAAATCAGAGGATGCAGGGGGTGCGGGAGGAGCTGTGATGAGATGGCCAGAACAAGAAACGAGATGGGGCACAGCGCAGCCTCAGCCAGCAGTGACCAAGAAGCCTAACGGCCTGAGTCCAGCACACTGCTGGATCCCATATTATGGAACATACACTGAGACATGTGCATGTGTGTCTGTCTACACACACACACACACACCACTAAGTAAACAAAGGGATAAATGTAATTTTAAAAACATAGAAGGAGGAACAAATGGACGAGGCAAGAGAAAGGCAGCATTCTTCCCTGGTGGAAAAAGAAAGCATGTGGTCAAGCAGAGACGTCAAAGCCGTCTCGACACAAGGGCTTTCGCCATCCCGCCAACTGTCCAGCAGCTGACTTAGTCTGCCTGAACTACTAAACCAAGACACCAGAGGCTGCTTAGTTCATATGCAGCAGGAATTTATCTTCTCACAGTCCAGGAGCCTAAGAAGCCCAAGCTCCAGGAAGCAGCACCTGCTCTGATGCGAGCTGCCTTGCAGCACCCCGACACAGCAGAAGGTGGAAAAGCAAGCAAGCTAGCAAGCGCCCTGAGAACCACCGACTGCGCTAACGTGGGGGCAGTCCCGTGGGCTAACGTCTCTGATAGGCTCTACCTTCTAACACCCTCACATTGCTAACACCTGAATTTTGGACTACCAATCCACTTCCCGTTTAAAAGAACTTCCAATGTTGTGAGTCTTGGGCGAGGGGTGGGGGGAGTGTCTTTCTGCATGCTATAGAAACCCACCTTGCCTGTAATCCCAGGGAGGCTGAGATAGGAAGACCGCTGCAAATTTAAGGCTAGCCTGGGCTACAGAGTGAAACTTTGTCTCAAAAAAAATTTTAAAGAGATAGTTGAATTCTATCCCATAATTATAAATAAACACAGTACTTTATGTTCTCTTCCCTATGGCCTGTGGGCACTAACATGGCTGTCACCTCCCACTAACCCTTCCCATTGCTGTGACAAAAACAACTCCATGAAGGAAAGGTTCACCTTGGCTACAGTATGAGGGTGTGGCCTATCATGGTGGGGAAGGAAGTGGAGTGAGAGTGGCTCCTCCTGTGGCCACAGGGTTGTGAAGCGGCTGGTCACACTGAGTTCACACTCGGGACTCCCAAAGTTGAGCACTTGGACTCAGCTCGCTCCACCCGCCCCCCCCCCCCTTTGTTCCCTTTTATTTGGTCTAGGGCCACAGGCAGGGTATTCTACCATGCACACTCTTGGTGAGTTTTCCCTCTTTAATTAAACCTCTCTGCAAATGCCCTCACCGACACAGGCCAGAAGTGTGTCTCCTAGGTGATTCTCAGTCAGTCAAGCTGACCAGCATGGCGGAGCCCTACCAGCACGGCGGAGCCCTACCAGCACGGCGGAGCCCCTACCAGCATGGCGGAGCCCTACCAGCACGGCGGAGCCCTACCAGCACGGCGGAGCCCTACCAGCACGGCGGAGCCCTACCAGCACGGCGGAGCCCCTACCAGCATGGCGGAGCCCTACCAGCACGGCGGAGCCCCTACCAGCATGGCGGAGCCCTACCAGCACGGCGGAGCCCTACCAGCACGGCGGAGCCCTACCAGCACGGCGGAGCCCTACCAGCACGGCGGAGCCCCTACCAGCATGGCGGAGCCCTACCAGCATGGCGGAGCCCTACCAAGCTTCACGAAGAGTTACGACCTCCAGTTGCTGCTTCTGGCACTTGTGCTCAACAGACCCCACCTGAGCCTGGCCCTGACTTGGTCCTCAGTCACAGTCTTGCCCAGTGATGACCTTTGTCAGTCCATCTGATAACTTCTCCACAGAGAACCGGAAAGGCCTAGCATCCCAACCCGAGCAGAGCTACACCCCATTCCGGGGCCCAGCAGCCTCTCCCTCAGCGGTACCAGCACATCCTGCTGTTACCAACCAGGGCAGCGTTTCTGCTCCTGGAGAGCTCCAATCAGGAGCACGTTCCGGTTCACACCAAAGGAACATTTGGAAACGTCCACCGGGTTTAGCCCATGTCACCTCACACATCTACAGAGCCCCTGTTTTTCCTAAAACACGAGCAAAACAGAATCTCTACCTTCATGGAGCTTGCCCTGTCGTGTGGTGAGAATAGCAACTCTAAATATCAGAAATAGCTTAGCAGTGTGTGGGTGCCTGCAGTCCCAGCACATGAAAATCTGAGTCAGGAGGATTGCAAGTTCGAGGCCAGCCTCAGCTACATAGCAAGACCCTGACTCAAAGGATAAATACCATGGATAAGGGAAAATTCATGAGGCCTCAACTCTACACAAAGATCTACCAGCACCTAAGGAATGCTGGGAGCAAGAGAAACAGTCTTCTCCATTATAGAGACTGAGCAGATGGTATTCATATCGTCAGAAGTGTGTGTGTATTTGTGTGCGTGTGTGTGTGTGTGTTTGTGTAGCCACACACATACATCTATATAACAATTAATGGAATAATATCATGAATTTGAAAGGGAGCAAGGAGAGTTATATGGGTGAATTTGGAGGGAAGAAAAGGAAAGGGGAAATAATGTTATTATAATCTCAAAAAAGTAAATACAAACGGTAAAGTGACAAATACACAAAAGTCAATAATTTAAAGTAAGTAAATACAAATTTAAAATTTTTTAAATCACAGAAAGTAATTTTTAAATATTTTATATAAGCATTCTTCCAAAGGTTTTGCAGTACTTAACCCACTCAACACTCACAGCTACCCAGAGAAGTGGTAGTTTATAGATTAGGCAATTATAAACTAAGAGCTCAGAGGAGGCTAGCATAATGGCACAGGACATCTTTTTTTTTTAATATTTTTATTAATTTATTCAGATTACAATTCAATTGTTATCCCATCACTTGTATCCTCCCATTCCTCCCTCCCTCCCACCTCACCCTATTCCCCTCCCCTAGGTCCATGACCGAGGGGGACCTCCTCCCCCACTTTATGGTCACAGGCAATCAATGGCTAGAAGGAAACAGGACCCAGACTTAGCCCAGGAATTCAGACTCCACAGCCCAGCATCACACACCAATCACCCTGCTGCAAAAACTGCCTGGGAACAAGGAACGCAGCTGTTCACTTGCTAACTGGAGCTGTGAGGAACTGCAGCAGAGTGGAAAGGAGGCAGGCAGTGGCAGGCTGGTAGTTTTGTAGGACCTTGGGAGAAGTCTCCTAGAATGGAGCTCCTCTGAACTGGCAGGGAAGACTGGAGCCAAGTGAGTTCAGAGAACCAGTTCCTGGCCAGGATGCCACTTAGCGCTACCACTCCCACTAACGCCTAAAATCTCTGCCTGAGATTTGCGTGTTCTTCCACATCTCCCTTACTCAGGCAAGCCAGGATTTACTATCTCCGCCTCTTTCCAGTCTTCCTGCCCGTCCTGGGTGCCTGCTCTGAGCACACTCCTCATTTTCATTTCCTTTGGGGTCGGGGAGAACCCTGGGTTCTGCCAGACTTGAGCACACCCCTCACTCTCCACGTCTTCCGTGGGCATGGGGGGTACCCTGAGATCTTCCAGACCCGCACAGGCAAGTGCCTCCGCACTGAGTCTGGACGCTGGATGCCTCTGTGTCTTTGCTCTCGTTTTTCCTGTATCTCATTATCCCTACAGCTTTTCCTGTGAACAGTCCCAAACTATATAGAGACAGTTGCTTTTTTTTTTTTTCCTCCTCAGAACTATGACATTTTAGCTTCATCCTTTTTGTTTCAAAGGTATTACTCCAGGCTTCTGGATGATTTTAAAATATCCATCCAGTTGGCATTTACTGGATTTCCTCTGAACTTTGTCTCAGGCTGTGGGATTATAAGAAAAGCAACCCCCCAAAACCCTACACCCCACACCCCACAACCCCGACACTCCCCACCATGTTATAGACAAGAAAACAGTATGGCAAACTCAGGCCTAAGGACAGAGTAACTAGACCATCTCTCAAGCTGGAAAAAGCCTGGTCACATCCGACGACTACAGTAGCACCCAGCCACCCGTTCCTCATTCTCCCCCAAGGACATGGATGATATGGACACACATTCCCAAATCCCAAGCAGAGGAGGCTCAAATATGCTCTGCCCATGGCTTCCTTTGAGTTTACAAATCAATTATTTTGTTTTAAAGGGTTAAAAAATGGTGTTGATTTCTTACATTCCTGTGGACAGTGCTATTTAAAAATGTTGATAATCTCTCTCAGAAGAGGGTGCTTGGACCTTATCTTTGCCAATAGCCCACTTATCTCCTGAGTTCTTTGTGAGGCCGCCATCATGCAGCTAAACTCAGAGGGCCTATCGCACACATTTCCCCACCAAGCCTTCTCACCAGGGTTGAGAGAAGCCAGACGCTTCAGGCTCCACTTTCCCTTCTGGAGCAAAAGGGATGCGCAGTAGATACTTTTTGGATTGACTGGAGAACAAATAAATAATAAAATAGGAGAATGAAGTCAGAAGAGAGTCAAGGGGCGGGGGAAGTTGGTTCTTTAACCTTTAGTCAACTTCTTTATACTGGATGACAATCTGAGTTAAAGCAAGATTCCCAGAGCCTTGTCGGCTACACCTGCCATTTCAGAAGCCTGCCTTCCCCGGCGCCCGGCCTCACGCCCATGCTCTAGCGTTGTTCCTTAGGTCTAGAGTCTAATGCCCTGTCCTTTTCTTTCTAACCGCTTCCTGCAGGCGCCCACATTCTAGGTGCTGTTTGGGCCACTGCATGTAGCTTCAGGTCACTGTCCCCACAGCTGCCACCAGCCCACCAGCCCCGATCTGCTTGGGGTTGAGGGGGGACAGTGACTCAGTCAGCAACTGAATAATTGCCCCCTCAAGTGGGAGCTGCAACCACCTGGACCATCTCTGGGGTTTACTTCCTTGTCTCTGGATACAAATATAATGTCCAATGCTGCACAGGCTAGCAAGGGAGAGGAAAGGCAGCTTAGGCTTGTGTCTGGGACTCCACCAGCACTAGACATGCCTGGCCTGACAGCAGGCTACTGCACAGGAGAGGAAAAGCCATTCCTAAGATTCTCGGAATGATGCCTTTGGGGCAGTGGTAAACAGTGGGCATTCCTGGGCAAAATGGAACACTTAGCACTTATCACAAGTTACGTTGGGACCATCCTTCTGAGATGTTACTGCAAAGCAGCATCCAAAAAAAATGTACAATTGTTGTTCCGATTTTCTAGTAATATTTTATTTATTCTTTGTAAATTCCATACATGCATACAGTGTATTTTGATCATACCCACCTCACACCATGTCCTTCCAATTTTCCCAGGAACTTCAAGCGCTTGTTCACATTGTTGCATCATTCTTATCATCATCGTCATCATCATCACCACCATCACCACCATCATCATCACCTTCATCATCACCTTCTTCATCATCATCACCACCATCATCATCATCATCATCACCATCATCATCACCACTATCATCACCACCATCATCACCACCACCACCATCATCACCACTATTACCACCATCATCACCACCACCATCATCACCACTATTACCACCATCATCACCAACCATCACCATCATCATCATCACCACCATAACCACCATCATCACTACCACCACCATCATCATCACCATCATCATCACCACTACCATCATCATCATCATCATCAAGGCTGAAAAAGTGGCTCAGCAGTTTAGAACACTGACTGCTCTGGCAGGAGTCTCAGGTTCAGTTTCCAGCACCCACACCATGGCTCACATTCTCCTGTAACTCCATTTCCAGGGGTCCAATGCCCACTTCTGACCTCCACAGGCACCAGGCACTCATGTGGTGCACATACATACATACAATCATACATACATACAAATACACATGTGTGTACATATACGTGGGAGGGAGTGTGAGATATTCTTTGTAGGGCCACACAGCCCCAGGTGTGCCCTCAAATTTGTGCTGAAAACTTTTAAAAGTCCAATATTTTTATTTAACATTTAATAAATTTTGAGACTATCGGAAGAGAAAAATTACAACAAATTTAATTTTGAAGATTTTTTTTAAAAACAAAAGTTTACTATGTAGCTTAGGCTGGCTTTGAATACAAGTTTTTCCTGCCTCTGCCTCCCAAGTGCTAGGACTATAGACCTGTGTCAATACACCCAGCTTCTGACTTTGTAGATCTAATTGGCTCTTTTTAACACTCAAAATTTGACCAGCAATCTGAACCAATATTTTTAAAAGCTCCATCATATCATATGAAAAGTTATCTTTACAGCCAGAGGAAAAGGAGAAAAGGACAGAGATGGTCCAACTGGTAGCAGCTCCCACTCCCTCTTATTTTAATATTATTTGGTCACATATGACTGGCTGAGGCTCAGCTACTTGTTACTAAACTGGGTCACACATCAAGTTGAATTTGAGTCTACTATATACAGAGAAAAAATGTTAAGCCAAACTCAAAAGATATACAGTGGCTACTTTAGGCCAAAAAGTTCACCTTAAAGTAAGTGGACAAGATGAGCAAGTATGCAGAAGAGAGAATTGCAATAGAAATGCTATGAAACATAGGGACTATTGAACAGTTTAAAATTAAAGGGCATATCTTAAAATAACATACAAATTGGATACAATTAAGCATCTATTAATATAAGAAAGATAATATGATAAGATGAAACACATCCTCAAAGTAAGAGAACTAAGGGCAAATTTTAAGTGTATTAAAATCTCTTTAAATCTGAGGTATTTTATTTTTCCACCTCAAAAGGAAAGTTTTAAAAGGAAGACAAATAATACTGTTTGGAAGTAAAAGAGTAAAGTTTCTTTGAGATAAGTTTTTTCCTATGAATCCTTTCTTTGTTGATACACAGTCTTTTTGGTTAACCCTGGCTGGCCCGGAACTCCTCAGGTATATGAAAATGGCCTCAAACTCATGATGATCCTCCTGCCTCTGTCTCCTGAGTGCTGCATCACTGTGCCTAGTCACTGGGTGGCAGAGCACATAGTCTTCTCTGTCCCGGGCCTGCCTAGCTCTGGGGAATGCAATGGCTTTCTTAAAGGATCTCAGGCCAGTGATGGTCCAAGAGCCTTGCAGCTGTTTTGGTATAAGAAAGGAGCTTGGCTTCACTGCTGTCTACTGAGACACCAGCTACAAAGAATCAGACAGTGGACACATGTCCCATGTGCTCCTCTCACGCCAACCTGGAAATGTGAGTGAGTTATCATCCCTCATTTAACAAATAAGAAGGTTGAAGCTTCACCAACTTTCAAAACAGCCAGTTTGCCCACTCAACAAGGCAAAGCCAGCTGCAAATTATGTCTGCCCATCTTCCAAGATGGCGGTGACTTTCCTCCTCTACCCTGGATTTCCACGAGGTCAAGCGGTGGGGGTGGGGGGGGGGCAGACTTGATATAGAAGAAGAACTTGATTCTTACAATTGGCCACTTGGAGGTGGTGCTTAGGGCTCATGGCTAAAACCTACAGCATTGGCAAGCCACAGCTGCTCTTTGGTCACATTAATGGTGTCATTGAAATATGAAGAACGTCTGTCCTTTAATTAGATTTTAATCGAGAATAAATCCACTTTTCTACGAACACACTAAGTCTGATGTACAGAAAGGGGAAAAACCCATTTAGGAGACAGAGGAGACAGTGAGGGAAAGCATGTGGGCCAATTAGCCCTCTAGGACAGCATTTCAACCTGGCTTTCATCTGGACTCATCGCTCCAAGGCTTTGTCTTTCATCACAGGTGTGCATCCGTACCTCGTTGCATTAAATTGCAGCAGTGTGAGTTCCATCCAAGAGACTGCCACCCTTCCTAGCCAGAAAGCTGCCCCACTGCTTCCCAGCTGAACAGCCTGAACTAAGTGTGTCCTTCTTGACCTTGGAGTCTTTCACTCTCACCCTCAACACCTCTGAGGCCACTGCCCAGGCAAAGGGCAGTTAGTAAAATAAATGACCCAAAAGCTCTTCCTAGGTTATCAAACACTGAGGGGATGCTGGGGATTGGTGTGACCTTACACAGGTTGTCTAGGTCTGGCGCTCGCCCTATTAGCCCCCTCATTTGCATGTCCTCTGGCAAACAGGATCTGGGGCTCAGCACAGCAAATCTGGAAGCCCAGAGAAAAGGCAAGATTTGAGCCAGCCGAGCTGACACACACACACACACACAGAGAGAGAGAGAGAGAGAGAGAGAGAGAGAGAGAGAGAGAGAGAGAGAGAGCTTTCCTTGGACAGTTTACAAAGGAAGCACAGAAACCCAGCAGTTTCGATGCACAAATGTAAAGGACTGGCTAGTAACCAGCTCCCATGTGTTAGTCAGAGATGGGTTCCTGAAGAAGCAAGGCCTTCCTGCTATGTCAGGTACCGGACACACGAGTCTAGGGCGGATTTGCATGGGCCAAGAGCTCTGCTAACCCAGAGCAAGATGCTGAATTCTCCCATCCCAACAGCCTGGATGCTGAGAGGTGGTAAAGGAGAAGAGAGGACACAGGGTACAGGTACCGTGTTGCCTGTTTTATGGGGAGACCCTGAGAGGTGAGGACATCAGCACAGTCATACAGAGGGAAAAGGGCTCCTCGCACTGTGGACTTGCCGCACTCTGGTGCCCTCAGAGACAGAGAATGGGAGAAAGAAGAGACATCTGGCAGTGGCTACCCTGCTTCCAGCCCACGGCTTTTTGTCCTACTTCCTGAGCAATCTCTGAACCCTGTGACTAAACCAGCCATCAAACAAGCTGAGGCACTCATCTTCAGCAAGAGCATTTTCTGTGAGGTGACAGCTTTAACTGGCATGGCCTGACTTCTTAAAAGACTTTGACTGGGTGTTTGTTTTGTTTTGTTCCGTTAATCTTGCTGAAATAGCAGTGTACACAGAGAGGAAGCAGGGATGGTGAGAGTGGGGAAGGGGTGAGGATGACGTGAGGTGGGAATGAAGAAAGTGAGGTGAGGCTCCCAACCTCTAAGGATCCGATGGTCTATGCTGTTTTGTCTCTGGAGGTGACCCCAGATTTCCAGAGCCTTAACAGACTTGCACTGCCTGTCTCCCATTCCTTTCTTCTCCCTCGGGGATGCAGCGATGACACAACAGGGTAGTGGATGATATTCACATCAGTTCAACTCGCCACCTCCCCAAGGAGCCGATGGCCCCCAGTGCCTCTCATCTGCAAGACCTCCTGAATCATCATCAATTCCAGAACCAATTCTTCCACTCCTCTCTGTCAAAAAGGCAGGGGATGGGGGACGGGGGGGCTGAAAGCCACAGCTTGGTCTCCTGGCTTGCCTCTCCTCTCCTATACTCAATTGTCAGCAGTAAAGCACCTGGGCCATAACTGCATTAGTTTCCCCCCAAAGATGCTTCCTATGAGATGGTTTACTTTGGAGTTTGTTTATTGGTTCGGGTTTTTTACCCAACCTAACCAGAACGCAATTCTCATCCAGATTGTATCAATTAACGCCACATCCTTAAAGCTGCGAGTCTAAGATGGGTGGTGACTTCTCTAAAAGAAAAATTGTGCTGCATCATTTTTTTTTTAAAGTTGTGCAGCAGTAGATCTTTACGCAATGCGGAAGGCTAGCGAGTCGGGCCTTTGCTGCCACCTAGTGGCTAATTGGAGAGTGGCGGTTTAGAGGCTGGGACTGCTAGTCCAGGATGAGGGCTGGAGTGATTTTGTGGATGGGGATGGGTGATTTTGTGCAGACTTCTGTGCAGCACAGTTGGCTCTGATTAAAAGGTATGGAACACACATTACAGACAGAAATCTCGGAGCTGATGCCTTCCCAGCTACCCGTCATCAGGGCAGGCTAATGAGGGACCAGCTGCTGAGGCTGCTGAGATTTCCTCCCACCGAGATCCAGTATCTGCCGCCTCACAGGGCACTCTCCCTGATTACAAGGAGGAGGAAGAGGCACTGGACCGGGTAGTGTCATTTTTCTCTGACTCTACCATCTCCTGCAGAAAGCAATGCACATAGCATCAATAAACTGTGACGGTAGGGAAAGCTCTCCACTCAAGCCCTGAAATGCAAACCATGAAGACACTATGCCTGATTTTCTATACCAAGGGGCTGGAGAGAATTCTATCAGCCTGGAAGGAAACACTAGCAAGAAATACCTGATGCTGGTTACGCTGAAAATTAGTCTGAGGGTTGCTGGCCGTCCTCTGTGACACACAGCCCCAACTTGAGAACATTCGCACAAGACCTCCCCAGACCCTTAGCAACAACACCATGAACTTCCATTTCTCCGACGGGCACGGGGCAGAAGGTTGGATCAATCTGGTTTACCACTAACTGGGAGTTAATTAATAAGCCGAATCTCTTTTCCAGGAGTGTTCCAGCTCATGGAACACAGGGCTCTTGGAACTTATTTGTGGCCTCTGGCTGCTTCCATCAGTGGGTAAGAAGACACTGAACTGGGCATCTCAGATTTTGTGTGATGTGTACTGTTGCTGTTTGATAAAGTGCTATGTGGCAGAATTTCATTCAAAAATAACCCCACAGAGTTATCCCAAGACTCAAGTCCTGGAAAGAGCCTTGTTTAGGTGGACCATACGCTTAAAGGGGATGTGGGATGTCGGCTTAATTAATAGCAGTTAGTTTGAAGAACCCATGCATTTTAGTCGCCCTTCGTGGCAAACAAAAATGTCCAGGCTTAGCGTTTGGAACAGGACAGGAAGGTGGTGAGTGTTTCTATTGAACACGGCCATAGAAGAGACATGTCTGCAAGCAGCCCTCTGCCCTGTTTGGACCAGCACAGGGACAAAGGGAGAGACAACACAGATTAAAACTGGAAATCGTGTCACAGGAGAAAATCTGAGAACACCAAATGTCCTGGCTTCATTTCTGTTGCAGTGACAAAAACATGCTGTCAGAAAGCAACTCAGGAAAGAAAGGGTTTCTTTCTACTTATAATTCCAGGTATCAGTCCATCACTGTGGGGACTTCAAGGCAGGAACATCAGCCAGCAAGTCGCGTCACGTCCACAATCAACAGCTGAGAAAAACAAACATGCACACAATCCCTTGCTTGTTCGATTATGCTCGGCTTGTTTTATCCACTCTTTGATTATGGCGTTTTTTATATGTGTGTGTGTGTGTGTGTGTGTGTGTGTGTGTGTGTGTGTGTGTGTGTGTGCATACATACATACATATATATACTTGGTAAGGGAGTATGTATGAACAGGGCAAATGCCATTGAGGCCCTTGTATTCCCCCATAGTTGGAGTTGCAGGCGGTTGTGAGCCTCCTGGCATGGATGCTGGGATCTCACCTCTGATTCTCTGAGAGAATAGTCCATGTTCTTAACCATGGAGAGACATCTTCCCAGCATCAGTTTCTCTGCTCTTAAACAGTTTAGGGTCCCTGCCTAAGAAATGATGTCACTCACAGTGAGCTGAGTGTTCCCCATCAATTAATTAATTTACATAACACAGGCCCTCACAGATAAACCACTGGCCACACCAATGTAAAGGACACTCTCTTCCCAGTTGATTGTGGGTTATGCCACGATGACAATTAAAGCTAACTACGACACCAAGAGAAGAAGAATGAAGAACAATGGGAAACTGAAGACTTATGCTCAACGTGTGCGTGGTTATCACAGAATAACTGCCTTTGTTTTCACTTCAGACGGGGTCTTATTATGTAACCCAGGCTACCCTTGAACTCACTAGGTTGTCAGGGATAACAGTGCATTTCTGATCCTCTTGCCTCCACAAATATGTACCCCTAACTCATGGGTCTCTATGATGCTGGAGATGGAAGCCGGTGCTTGTTAGGCCAGCACCCTGCCAACTGAGAAATAGCCCAGCCCTGGAGAACAGGAACTCTGAAACTACTTAAAGAGAAACTCAAGATAAAACAAGCTTGTCAAATTTGACTTGAACAAGGAAGGCTTCCTGAGAAGGGCAGTACTGACAATCAGACGCCTAGAACCTTTTGCTGCCACAGTCTCGGCAGCCAGCCTCAGCAGGCAGGGTCCAGACAGAAGACAGAGAAAACACATTTGATCAATACAAGTGGGAAAATTCAACTTAGAAGTTGATTGTGGATTTCTTTTTCATTTTAGACCTTTTTATTTGTTGGGGGGGGGGCAAGTGGTAATGTACCACAGTGAGTCTGAGAAGTCAGAGGACAAGTTGTGGAGTCAGATCTTTCCTCCCACTTTTAGGTGGGTTCTGGGAATGGAACTCAGGTCATCAGACTTGCATGATGAGCACCTTTACCCACCAAGCCATCTCACCATCCATGGCTGACTTCCGGCTGATAAAGTCTTGTTTGTTTTACTGTTAAAGGTAGGCTTCAGTTTGGTTCTGTGGGAACTTAGAAGCCTGGATTCAGCCAGCCTAATGAATTCCAGTTTTTACTTTTGCATGTGTATTTATTACCATAGTCAACTTGTGTAGCATTTCCAAAGAGGACAACCAGGTATGATGCTATTGACCATAAAGGTTACATTAAAGGCAACTCAAGCCTGCCCTTTTCGCAGACGTAGGAATTAAAAGTCTGAAATGTTTGAGATTATCTTCAAACTATCACCCTGGATTTTCATTTATCTTTTTACACACGCTGCAAGCCCAGCAATCAGCCCCACGGACTCTCCTCATGATGCCTCTGGACCCAATTACTAAATCCGTCCCTTGGCTCAGGCCCTCATTCGCCTCTATAGATCCAGCCTGGGAGCAGAGAGCCTAGAGGGGCATTTTTCCTGAGACTCTAGAGTGTGGTCAACAATAGGCCAGCCACCCATAAAAAGCCACCTCAAACGAGGAAGTGACTCCTAAGCCCAATGCCCAGCATTTGACACTTCTCCTCAGCTGCTGAGAAAATCTGGGGCAATCCCAAGTCCCTTGGCACCGAGGCTAAAACTGAGGCCTGACGCCTGGAAGCTCATTAGCAGACAATAACCCCGGAGGAGAGCGCCTGGTTCTCTAGCTTGATGCTCCTGTTCCAGGAAATGCTTTCTCAGCTGGATCCATAGACCCCAATGTCACAACTCTCTGTGTATATGGCATGCTGGTAAGACATCTGGGACCCAAGAGGATCCCCCCCCCCCCAAGAGAGCTACAGAATAACTGAGGAAACAGGCCGTGCTCTAAAGGCATTCCACTTAAAGCTGTCTCCTTGTGGTCCTGCTACGGTAAATGTTCAAGGGATTGTTCAACATGAGTGTTGGCCCAAATTTACAGCCCATTCACCCCCTGAGCCCAGTAAAGCTTAATTCCGACCATAAAAGACTTACTGCTTTGCTCTTGGTGACAGCAAGGTTACCTGCTCATTGAAGGTCACTCCAACTACTCCATATTTTGGAATTCTTGACCAATAAGATGGTTGACATTTGGTCTAAAATAGCCATCGAATACCCAGAGATGCAGGGATGACTCTTTTGATTGTTTGTTTGTTTGTTTGTTTGTTTGTTTTCAGAGACAGGGTTTCTCTGTGCAGCCTTGGCTGTCCTGGACTCACTTTGTAGACCAGGCTGGCCTCAAACTCACAGAGATCCGCCTGCCTCTGCCTCCCTGAGTGCTGGGATTACAGGTGTGCGCCACTGTGCCCAGCCGCAGCGATGAGTTTTTTCCTCCATGACTCAAACACAGAATCAGCTGCCCCATAGGCCAAGTCTTCCTGGCCTGCCCTGGAAGTCACCACTCCATCACCATGTTGTGCGGAGATTCTCCCGAGGGAGCTAGTGTGCCACACTCATGTGTGTGCACCTCTCTCTCCCCACAGCTCAGTCTCCCCACCACCTGCACATGCCAGAGCTAGCAGGTGGTGGTGTGTACCGCACTGAGCTACAATCAGGGGTACTAAGCAGGAGATGTGCAAGTCATTCATGCTGCGCACTTATTTCTGGCTCACACACGTCTCCTTTGATTTTCCATGTAGCCTGCTAAAAAGGATTTCTACTTCTGTTAACCGGGTCAGCCAGATCCCCCTGTTCGGTTCCCCCATTCTGATGCTGTCCGTTGGGGCCGTGTACAACTTTATGGACTGTGCTAGGGAATAAAATAACAGCAATTGCACAGATTGATAGGATGAAAAACTAAGACCTCTAAGCTGTGGACAAAGGCAGTGAGATTAAAGTGTGGGATCTCAGGGACTTGGGAGGCCTCCACTTGCACAGAGGCCCTTAGCCTTGTGGCAGATGCATATATTTTCTTGAGAGGGTGCTCAAGAGCTACCTCACCTCAAAGCATCTTGGAATCTGACAAAGGACTCCCCTAGAGACGTCTGCCTCTTTCTCTTGCGGCAGTAAATTTTACTTTAAAAAAAAAAAAACATACAGCCTCTGTATATACCTTGAGTTGCCACAAAGTCCAAGCTGTGTGACTGAGAAAAATATTATTTGTCAATAATAACTTTATCATCCGATGGCCCTTCCAGTCGCTGTCACTGACATGACACACTTACTGCCTTCATCCACAGGACTGTGTGGTTTAAGTGAAACCATGATCTTCTCATCAGTTTAGCCATTTTCTGTAAAACCACGCATCAGTTACCCTGCAGTTAGAGCCAGAAAACCACTGTACAATCGGATGCCAGGTCACAAGCAATACAATAGCTACTGATAAAAAGTGGGAAACCGTAAGTGCTGACAAGGACTCACGGCACCTGCTGTGGGAAATGTGTGTCAGTTCAGAAGAGGTTAAAAATAGAACTGTCACATGACCCAGCAATGCCATTTCTGAATAGACACCCGGAAGAACCAAAGGTCTCCACAAGTTACTTGAAAGCTTGCGTTCACAGTCATGTTATTGTAGGTATTGAAAGGTGGGAGCAACCCAAACGCCTGTTGACATACAAATGCGTAAACAACAGCCTGTGGCATCCATGCACAGTGGAATGATATTTGGCTCTATAAGCGGAAAGAAATTCAGGTATATATTATAAAAAAACATATTTGAGGATTGTATAATAAG
Organism: Acomys minous; assembly: GCF_964271855.1. Taxonomy (NCBI): domain Eukaryota; kingdom Metazoa; phylum Chordata; class Mammalia; order Rodentia; family Muridae; genus Acomys; species Acomys minous. The sequence goes on along the minus strand of NC_140483.1, from coordinate 28,103,494 downwards.
TAAAGCACTTCAGTCATAAAAAGACAAAAACTATATATCCCCACTCCTATAAGGCAGATAGAATAGGAAATATTGTGGGGACAAAAAATAGGTTGGCAGTTTCCAGGGGTTCACACAGAGAGATGAAGGTATCGTTTAATGAGTACAGAGTGTCTATTTTACAAAATAAAGAGAATTCAGGTTGGAGAGATGGTTCGATGGCTAAGAGCACTGACTGCTCTTCCAGAGGACCTGGGTTAGATTCCCAGCACCCACACGGTAGCTCACGCCTATCTGTAACTCCAGTTACGAGGGATCTGACGTCTTCTTCTGGCTTCAGTGAGAACTGCATGCACAGATACTCATGCAGGTAAAAACCCCATAGACATAAAATAAAAATAAATGAATTAAACAAAAGGTAAAAATAGTCAAATTGCTATGGAGATGGATGATGGTGGTGGCAGTTGCTAACAGCAGATACATGGCCTAAAAGCAGACAGGCGAGTGTGTCTTTCATCTGTGAACGAGGCAGTGAAGAGGTGAACAAGGCTAGTGTTGTGAGACAGTCCTCCCGTGAGCACAGATGGCCATCCACGTATAAATATCAGCTGTTAATTTTACCTCTGTTAACACTCTTCAATATAAAAGAAGGAGATAGAATTCCACTAAGTCACTAATGACCAGTCTACAACAACAAAACAAGTCTGAGGTGGGAAGAAAGAGATTAACAATGTAGGTGAGGTTTGAGGGTTGTTTGTGGCTGTCAATCATAATATATTTTCTCTCTCTCTCTCTCTCTCTCTCTCTCTCTCTTCTCATTAGCATCAATATTCAGAGCCAACCACATCGGAGTTGATGGGAAATATTTTATGAGAGGCTGAAGAGAGACACAGAAACATGCTGGAAACGGTTGAGATGGAGTCTCTTCCCTAAGTAACGGTGAGTGTATATTTAGTGGTCATTAAATTTTCATCTGAAATGCATTTTGCATGTTGCTTACTTTCCCCTGACTTCGTTTGTTCTCTACTCTTCACTTTTTAGATACCCATGTCACGCCACAAAAGACACACTGTCCCAAATTTTGCTAAAATCATAACAGACAGTGCCCAGTCCGGATTGAAGGGAGTGACCGCACAGACCAGCACAGATTTACAATGATTGGAGTCCGGGCGCCTTCACAAGACTTCCAGTGTCCGCAGAGGGTAAAGTTGGAGGAGGCCGTTAGGCAGATCTTCGTTTGCATTTGGATGGAAATAAAAGTTGAAGCATCTTGCCGTGGGGACACAGAACTGGGGAGATAATCTTCCAGTCTGGTACCTTTAAAGTCTATTATGCTAAAACATTTATGTCTCCTGCTTTGCAAACACAAGAAGTCATATATATGCTAAACTCATAACATTACTAATTTATCAGACACTTACAGCCCCCGCCCCCCATCTCCAGGAATCACAAGGACTCTTTGAACAACAAATGACTTTTAAAGTAATATCAGCATGTTGCGCTGAAGTCAGCAGAACAGATTCTCACTGAGGGACACGGAAGCATGGCGTCACTCTGGAAGACAGTTCTGTGCAGTAACTCTGAGTGAGAAACTGCTTTAGGGCGGCGCAAATTCAGGTTAGTTGCTGGAAATGTAAAGATGCAGAAGACGCTCCCTCCCCTGTTGCTGAGCGTCACTGGTGAAAGAGAAAGGTGCTTTAACGGGTCAAACTGAGACAGTCATAAAGCCAATCAGGACCTTCAAAATGCCGTACCACCAAATGAAAAACATGAACTTGAGAAAAAGCAAAGCATAAACTTGATATAGCAAGAGATACCCAGAAGGTTTCCCACAGGTGACTGAATTCCCCCCTTGATTATTTAAAGCCTGGGGTGTCTTGGTTTAATCTGTGAACTTGAGATTTGGGGGAGCGTTGGTTCAAAAGTAAGGAACAAGAAAGCCAAAGCTGAGAAATTAACAGTAAAATAAATCCTGGGCTGGTTGTTGTTGCTGCTGCACGGCCTTGTCGCATCGCAGGTCGTGAGACAAGTTGTGCTGCTAATAATTTTTTACTGTGATTAAATCTTTAGCTTCTCGGCTGAGGGTAGCTACACTCACATTCCTTAGCAGGGTCCCAATGTTTCCTTTTCATTTGTATATATTTGGACCTAAGCTGACTTAAGGCATTTTTGTTTTGAACATTGACTCTCATTTTTTAACAAAATTATTAACTATATTGAGGTTTATAAACATGTATGTCATTTTAAAATATCTGTTGAGGGAGCTGGAAAGATGGCTCAGTGGTTACGAGCACTTGCTACCCTCATAGAGGATGAGAGTTTGGTTGTCAACACCCATATCCAGTGTCTCACAACCACCTGTAACTCCAGCTCCAGGGAGTACGATACCCTCTCCTGGCACCTGCCCACATGTACATACCCACACCGAGACAACCTCACATATATGCACCATTCAATCAAAAGTTTAGAACATTAAAGAGGAAGAAGAGGTGGAGGAAGAGAATTAGGAGTGACCTAAGATTTGTGTTCTCCTTCCAAGATAACGAGTTCTTCTTTCATTGTTTCACTGATGCTGGACATACACAGGCACAGACAGACAGACACAGAGAGACAAACACACACACACACACACACACTATGTGGGCCAGAAGCAAAGGACTTCATTTGTCATTCAATATAGGCAGCTCATTCTTCATACCAATTCTCAAGCCATCCAAATCCCATAAGGTTATTTCACAGTGGCCCAGTGAATGCTATAACTGCAACGGGTTCATGTCATAGCTGAGATACCCCTTAGTCATGCCTGCATGTGCAAGTGTGCACACGTGTGTGTGAGTGAGTGTGTTCATTCATGTGTGTGTGTGTGTGTGTGTGTGTGTGTAGAGACAAACGTGTTTGCAGGTGTGTGTGCATGTGGGAAAAGGTCAAAGGGCAGCCTGGGTGCTCTTCCTCAGGAGCTGTCCACCTTGTTCTTTAAGTCAGGTTTTCTCGCCGGCCTGGAGCTCAACAAATAGATGAGGCTGATTGGCCAGCAAGCTTGCGGGGGGGGGGGGGGGGGGGAGGGGAGGCAGGGGGTATCCCCCATCTCTGCCTCACAGCACGTGCCACCCACCATGCGGCACTTTTTCATGTGGGTTCTGGTGGTCAAATGCAGGGCGCCGTGGTTGCAAGGCAAGCGCTTTACCAGCTGAGCTTTTTCCCCAAGTCCCCAGCCCTACATTTTTGTAATGGGCTTTCTCTATGAAAATTTGCCTCTTGCCTGGAGGGGGACATCATTTTAACTGCACCTCACAGCAGTCCTGAGCTCTGCTCAGAGAGAGACTCTGTTTCTACCTGCCAAGGCAAACCACTTCAAATGTCCTTGGCAGCCCAGAACAGAAATTACCATTGTCTCTGCTCACAAAATATACAGAAATATATGATAAAGTATCTGCCGGTGGCTACGCAGGAAGAGACATATAGGGAAAGCAATAGAGCACAGGGCCTCAGATACATATGCAGTGTCTTTTTGTGTTGTTGTTGTTGGTGGTGGTGGTGGTGGTGGTGTAGGGGTTATTTGTTTTGTTTTTGTTTGGCCTGGTTTAGTTTTGACAAAAGAAAGACAAGATAGATAGATAGATAGATAGATAGATAGATAGATAGACAGACAGACAGACAGAATATAATTTGCAGGTGATTTGAAGCAGACACCTCACAGGCACCAGTCATCCACAGGTCATCAGAGCAATAGGAAGGTGACACATTTTTCTCTATCCCCTTCATGTGTTAACGGGGCTCCCACCTCTGACACAGCAATTGATCTGACTTTATGCTTAGCACAAAGCCCGGACCCCTGCTGGAAGGCTACATCTTAACTGGTGAGGAAACCCTGAGTTCCAGAGGGCAGTGACCCTGCATGACTCAGCAAATCTAAATTTTGATCTGTTATACAACATCTCATGGTTTGTTGGGCGTGCTCTAAATCTGGCGTTTACAGCTTGAAGAAAGAAATTATTAGGGACACACACATCCAAGTATGTAGGCAAGTATTTGAGGGTGATTTCAGTAAAACTGAGATAAACATATAAGGTTGACTGCAATGAAGCAAACAACATCAGCTGGGTCTAAGAAGGCTTCTGGATGCTTCAACAGTTTTCCTTCCACAAGCAGTTGTGTTGAACAATAGCCCCATCTACCGAATGTCGAGAGAACTGCAGCAGAAAGAATGTAAAGCCGCTTTCCTTCCAATACCTATTCTGTCCTCTACTGTCTTGTTTTGTTTTCTTTTGTTCTTCTAGACAAGCTTTCACTGTGTAGCTCTGGCTGTCCTGGAACTCACTCTGTAGAGCAGACTGGCCTCGAACTCACAGAGATCCACTTGCGTCTGTCTCTCGAGTGCTGGAATTAAAAGTGTGTGCCACCACCACCAGGTACAACCCTCTACTTCTTTTCATAAAAGTATTCATGTGATGGAAGCAACAAGATCCTTGACTCCCACTGATCACCCCTCAAGGATAGAGCTGAGAAATATGGCCATGTAGGCCTGGACAAGCCCAAGGCATCCTGAGTTTAGACTGGATAGCCCACATGAGGGGGCCCTGCACCTCATCCTCTACAGAGAAAGACACGCCTGGCATCATCTTGTTCATGACCACCCTGGAAGCAGGGTCACCAGACAGTGACCTAACATACCAATGGCTTCCCAATTCACAGTATAATCATGGTAACTGCAAAGTTTTTCTCCATTTACACCCTTTAGATGTAAAGTGAATTCCTAAAGTATTCTGAATGTTTTGTCTGCAACACATATTTTTGTTCAGTGACAACAAGTGCACTTTCTATAATCTATCCTAAAATCAATTGCCTCTTTTCTAGCTATAATTAATATTTTCAAGCTTCACTAAGTAGGCCTTGAGATGACATTAATAATCCATATTCTACTGCTCCAGAAAATTCAGCTTTTACCAGAATCTGCCCCCAAAGGGTTTCTGGGAAACTCCCAGAGATGTTTTCTTGCCACTAGTCCTTCCCAGAAGCAGGCATCTGCCACCAGGCCCCTGAGATCTTCAGACCATGAGGCTCTGCTCATCTGGCCATCTCTCTGCCTCCCACTTCCTTGCTTCCTCTAGCAAGTTTATTCCCAAAGAGCAGGCCCTTGGCTTTATTTATAGCATCCCTAGAGACCCGAGATGATGTGGCAGGATGCTAAGGTACCTACAGCATCATGCAACTGGCCCTGGTTCAGTCCCCTCCCAATAGAGCGATGAATGGCGCTGAGTTGTGTGAAAGGATGTGACTCTACCCTCACAGAGGCCTGAGTTCGGCTTCCCAGTAGTTGCAGGACATTAGGAAGCCTGTCTCAGCTCTCCGAGCCTCTCCCTCAGCTGTACAATGGACAGTGGACATGGCAACCTCTAGCCCACAAAGGAACTTGAACACAAATATTCAAAGAGTGGCATCAAACCAAGTGCCCATCAACTGAGCAAAAAGTCATGTGAGTCCATGTACATGAAGTGTCCAGGATGGAAAAGCCTATAGAGACAGTATTCTCATGGCTGCCTGGGACTGGGAGTTGTAGAGAAACAGGAGGAGTGGGTGATGGCAACCAATAGAAATAAATCATCCTTCCAAGCTTATGAAAATGATTTATGATTAAATGGTGATGGTGCTGTGCAAGTCTGTAAATATAATTTAAAAGCTAATAAGCTGAAGTCAGCAAGATGGTTCGGTAAGTGAAGGTGCCTGTGGCCAGGCCTGATGGCCTGAGTTCTACCCCCAGGACCCATGTGGCTAACAAAGAGAACTGATTCCTGAAAGTTGTCCTTTGACCTCCACTCAGAGCCAAGCACATGCACCCTCTCCACACATCCACACATATGAATAAATGTAATTTCAAAATTAAACATCAAGGGGGCTGGAGAAATGGCTCAGCAGTTAAGAGCACCGACTCTTCTTCTAGAGGACCAGAGTTCAAATCCCAGCACCTACATGGCAGCTAACAATGGTCTGTAACTCCCGAATCTGACACCTTCACACAGACAGACTTGCAGGCAAACCACCAAGGCTACACAGAAAAACTCTGCCTTGAAAACAAACAAACAAAAACATGTAAAGTTTCTGGTTTGCAAATTAGGAATTAATAAAACCATTTATTTAAAAACAAAGATAAGTGTCTCATAGGCTTCTAAATGTATTTAGTTAGATAATGCATACACAGTGCTTATCACAGTACTAGTACATAGTAAGAGCTCATAAACAATTGCAATTAAACTCAGCAGTCCAACTTCAAGACATTTCAGAGAGTCATTCGTAAATAGCATAAAATATACTGGCACACACTGTGTAGGTTAAGCTGCATCAAGTGTGTGTGCGTGTGTGCGCGTGAGCTGCTTAGTTTGTTACCATGACACAAACTAGAGTCACCTGGGAAAAATCTAACCTCAACTAAGCAATTTCCACCAGGCTGCACTCACATCTGTTGGGGCGTTTTCTTGATTAATGATTGATGTGGGAATCCAGAGAGGCGGATGAACGCAGCATGGGTCCATGCAGCAACTGGGATATTGGCTGCAGCATTAACTGAAGGAGTCGATTCTCAGAGCTTTACCCCTTCGGGCATAAGCTAAAATTTGCCACTTACGATTTCTTGGAGGGCATGTCCAGGACTGCAGCTGTAACTGATAAGAGAGACGGGAGGACTGCCACAGTTTTCAGTGCACCTGTGAACAGGTAGATGTTGATAGTCCCAGGAGTTGGAAGTTTAAAATTAGATAAATGATATGAGCTCTCCTTCTGTTGCTGGGAAAAAACACCATGACCCAAAGCAACTTGGGAGAGGAAAGGGTTTAATCTCATCATCTAATACCCAGATAATTGTCCATCACTGAAGAAAGCCAGAGCGGGAACTCAAAGGAGGAACCCTGATGCAGGAGGTGAAGCAGAGACCACCAAAGAAGGATGCTGTTTACTAGCTTGCTCTCTGTGGCTTGCTTGGCCTGCTTTCTTGTACAGCCAAGGACCACCCGGGAGTGGCATAAAGGGAAGAGATCCCCAAAAGTTGTCCTTGGGCCACCACATAGAACCATGTCACATATGCCCCTCAATACACATAAGTAAATATGCATAATCAAAAATGTAAGCATCAGTAACTTAAACACTCAAAACAGGTAAGGTTTGCAGTTTGTAAGTTAGAACTCGATAAAGCTGTTTATGTATTAGTGGCAAGCGACTGACTGGCTTGCTCTCCAGGGCTTGTTCAGCCTGCTTTCTTATGCATCCCAGGACCACCTGCCCAGGATGGCACCTCCCTAGTGGACCAGGCTCTCCCATATCAAGCATCAACCAAGGAAATTATCCCACAGGATCATCCACAGGCAATCCCTCAGGAGAGGCTCCCTCTCCCAAGGTGAGTCTAGTTTGTGTCAAGTTGACAAAAAAAAAAAAAAAAACCACTAACCAACACACAATGTGCTTTGTAAAGCAGCCTGTACTGAGGCACCCTGTCACCAGCTCAGGCAATATAAAAGATACCCAACCTCTGCACAACTTCCTCCAAGCTCAAGAGGTGTCCCTGAGTGGCGGGAAGGGAACCGGCAGTCCCCTATAGCAACTGCATCCCTGGGAGGGAAAAGCTGGTGAGGCCTCACGGTGCAAATAAAAGCCAGAATGGAACAGACTAGGGAAGACCCAAATCTATGACTTAGCTAGAGGAATTATGGAATTCTTTCTATTTGGGTTGGGTCCCATCTTCACTTACATTTCATGTGACAGGACTGGAAACTTGATGCGGTGCCAGTTTTGTCTTTATAATCATCTGGGTCACGAAGGGAGAAAACGGTATGCAGCCTCAAGAGTTCATCTCACATATCGGATGCCACTTAGTAAACCAGTTTCAATAAATAGTATTGTTCTTCCCACACACAAATTAGTCCTTGACTATTTAAAGACCAGAAGGCCCCGTGGCTCTGGCTGGCTAGCTAAACTGCAAGGAGACCCTGTATGTAGAAGCAATCATCACATGTGTACATATGAATCATCTCAGATCCCAAGCAGAGCATCCCATAGCCCTGACAAGAACCACCACTAACTGGGCTGCTGCATCCTCTATAGCCCTGCAGAGGACCAGAGCCATGGGAGCAGAGTGAATGTTTGCTCTAGGCTGGGAGGTCTGGGAAAGGTGAAGCTAAAGATGGGCTTTCATACTTTAACACATGAAGACAGACGGACAGACAGACATGCATCAGTTGGCACGTAAGGAACTCTTACAGCCACTGGGGACCAAGCCTTCACTAGGAACTAGAAGCATCTGTCACCTAAAGCTCTGACAGAATGAGCTATGGCCACTTTGTAAAAACTTATCGAAATACTACCTGTCAGAGATGCTAATGTCTTAAAAACCTTAATGGTGTCGTGGAGAACACTGGGGACCTGGGGCACAGTCACACTGCCATGGGAACACGACAATGGAGAATCCTTTCAAGGAATAGTCACGTGAGTATAGCTTGCCATAGTCATTCACGCCAATTAGAGGCCCAGAGCTCTAGCCAGGCAACCCCAACTGGAGTAATACGGCCTCCCAGGATACCATGTAGCTAAAGTGTTATTATTTCCAGATATCTCAGGTGAGTGTGTGTGTTTTTTTTTTTAAAGGAACCTCAATTAGCCACATGCTTTGGAGCTTTTCATTATAGAGAGAGCCGAAGACCCAGTAATGCCATGCTTAGCACCCTCAGCTTAAAGTACCGGAAGCTGGGCTGAGGGAATAATGGGGGAGAGGGCGCCATAGGCCTTGGCTGCAATGGAGCTTTAGGCTCTCTCAGTGGCAGCCTGAGGGCTTTCCAGTCAGTGCTGTCTGATGTGCCGAGATCTCAACACTCGGGTCTGGGGAGCTTGCTCCTACACTTAGAAGCACAGCCAACAGTGCGTAAGAAAAGGAGTGGTGACTGAAGTGATGGCTTTGCCCACTGACTACAGCAATGACCTTGGTTAGGGCAGAAGTTGAAATTCATGAACCAAGGACTTGAATAATTGCTCATTCTCTTTCTCTGCTTGAAGTAAGTAGTTTCCTACTTGGCTCTTCAACAGCTTCCCAGGATTTTTGAAGTGCAGATTCCTGAATTTTAGCCCAAAGATTGTATTCCCATAGTAATGGGGTACACCAGGAGTCTAGATTCCTGTAAGGGGTCCAGGGGATCCCCGCACAGCACACACAAGGAGCTGTGTTTGGACATAACAGCTCAGGCTCACTCAATCCCATACATCATTAGCAACCACAGAACTGGTTGCGCCTCAGATGAGCGAGCTGGGTGGCCAACATGTTCCTGGCCTCCACAGGGACTTGCTACTGTGTCACAGGCTGCTTCTCCCCCCCAGTCAACTCCATGCTGTTCTTTTGGCAAACACACACTTCACACCAATTCAACCCAGCAAATGTTTATTGGGCACCTACAGTAGTCAAGGCACAGTACCAGGGACTATGGGCACAATGACAGGAGGGTAGGTCTCAGCCTCAAGAGGCTTCCAGTCTATGAGGGAAACAGATACACTGACAGAAATATAAGGCAGAATGGGGTGGACTCTACGCCTGAGGTAAAAATAGTGGGAAAACAGGAGACAGAGAAGGACAAACATCACCTCGGGTGATTGACACTGGAGTGGCCTTTCAACCAGTCCTGACCAAGTAGGTACAATTCACACAGGTGGGACTAGAGAGAGGATACTTCAGACACAGGAGTAGCGGACAAGTGCATCAGTGTCCAGAGGAAGGAAAGCCGTCTGCCTTGACTGGAGAGTACTAAAGACTGACAGGAGAACTCAAAGCTGGAGACGCAGAGGGTGGCCAAATGGTACAGGCTGCCCTCACAATATGGGGCCATGGAACTTCATTCTGTAGGCAAAGGGGAGCCGCTGGTGATGAGCTCGTAAGGGACCCAACCCCATTTCCTCAATTCCAGGCACACTTCGGCAAACAACACGGGACTAACTTTATAGACTCACACCTCCTCTAGGTCTCAGAGAAGATCCCAGCTCAGATCTTAGGGCCACACATACTTTCCAAGGCTGCCCCAAACCAAGAAGAAGCAGCCTCCTTAGGCAAATGTTGAGCTCTCCTCACCACCAACTCCAGAGAAAAGGAAGCGAGGCTTTCCAGAACCGCTTGAGTGTAAGGGGCGGGGCAGACCGAGGGTACCAGACAAGGCCCACTCGGCCATCCTGAGCTTGGTGAGGATACGCTCAGAGAAAGCAGGAGAGATGCAGGAAATGGTGAAGAGACACAAGTAGTAGAAGTCAGCATCACCCAAACTAAACCCCCTTTTGAAGGCTTTTTGGCATCACCATGCAGCCCCCCAGCCCTCCGGGTGAAGAAACCCTGAAGCCTAACTCACTGGAATCAGCAGAGGAAGTTGCCATGCGCATACACAACATAGATGGTTCTCTGCTGGTAGACGCTCCGAAGATCCCGCCTAACTATCCAATGAAGAGGGGGAATGGCGCCCACCTCCACCTGGTCCACCCCAGCCTGGGAAGGGATGTGAAGCCACCGCTGTCCAGGTGGATACAGCAATGCTGGTCAGTGAAGGCTCACCCAGGACCTCCACACCAGCTGAAGTGGTTGCTTGGGTGGGGAGCACGGAGGAAGGTGAAGTGACAGCAGGATTCCCAAGGAGAAACGTTCCCGGGGTGCTAGCGTGCACCTCTGAGCCCGACGCCACCGGGCTCCCACCTCCATTGCTGATGGTCCACAGGCACGGGTAGGGGCTGCAGAAACAGGGGAGACAGGAATTGGTGGTGATGCTTCAGTGAATAAAACGCTACCAACAAGCGCATGTACATTGCGAAGCAGAAGCGATATCCCCAAGAGGGCGTCTAGCAGCGACTGTGTTTCTGCAGAAAATCCCAAAGTCCCAGTGAGATATAGTAAAAATAAAAATAAATAAAAATAAAAAATAATAATAAATCGTCTAGATTTTGGTGCTGGCCATACTAGTAACAAGTTACTCAATCTCAAACAGCATTTCAGCTGTCTGAGACCCCCCTCCCAACTGTCTAAGATGTCAAGACAGTGGAAGGACGGTACTTAAACTGTATAGTTGTGGCGTGGTCTCTCCCTGGCTGAGGAAGGGAAAGGGATTCATATAACCAGCAGGACAGTGCCTCCAGCAGCCCTTAGTTGTGACTCTTCTGCCACTTATTAGCTCTATGAGGTTGGCCAAATTACTTCCTATCTCTGAATCGCACCTTCTATAGCCTCAAAAAAAAAAAAAAAAATGAAGAAACAATTCTGTATACCTCAGTGATTATTGTAAAGATTAAATTAAAAGGTGCCTATGTGATGCCAAGCTTCCGGTACTCGGTACATGCTGTTTTCCATCATGCTGACATCCCCGAGCCTCAACTCTCAACCCTGCTTCCTAGTACAAAAGCCTGGAGAGATGGCCCAATTACGTCACCATGTCAACCCATAGAACGCTGGCGCCATAAAAGAGAGAGCTTGTTGCTGGAGAGGGACTTTCCTACCACCTGTTCTCCAACAATAAAGGAGCCATCCACCGTCACCTTCACTTCCTACTAGCTTCATGTCGGAATGATAGCTTAAAACGATACATCCCGGAAGCAATGCACAAAGTCCCAGAAGATACAGGAAACCTCCAAGTTCCCCTATGAGCAAGCCAGGGTCTTACCTGGGCCCTGGGTTGATTGGCCCATTGGTGTGGGGTACCGACAGGATGCTGGCATGGGGTGTGGAAGTCCAGCTGTCAGGTCCTGAGAAAACTTGCAGATTGTTGCTCGAGCTTTCTCTCAAGTTCACTTAGGGGAAATAACAACAGTTCAGTTGCCAGATCATGTAAACACGGTGACCACTGACATCATCACAGGGCAAAATAAAACTGCAGCTTATACCACAGGCACAGTCTGTTGGTAGCTTTTGGAGGAAACAGACAAAATAGGAAGTCTGTCTTTATCGAATGCCATCTACAGCCCAGGTGCTACTCTCAGTTTATTACCTCACCATCATCACTTTATAGACAAGGCTGGGGGAGGGGGACCACTTTGCGCTGTGTGATGCACATCTGCCTGACTCACTTCATCATGGTCACTACCCTTCAAGAATGGATCATATCAGAGCCAGTCACAGTAGCACACGCCTGTAATCCCAGCACTCAGGTAAGCAGAGGCAGATGGATTTCCATGAGTTCAAGACCAGCCTGGTCTACAAAGAAAGTCCAGGACAGCCAGGGCTACACAGAGAAACCCTGTCTTGAAAAAAAAAAAAAAAGAGGAAAATAGACCATGACAATAACAGCATCCCTCATAAAAGGCCAAGGGACTGCCAAAGCCCAAAGGAGATTTCTGAAGTCCTGGCCTTTATTCTCCTTAAAGACCCCAGAGATTTGAACTTCAAGAGAAGTGTCTCTTCACAGGAACAAAGCACTGCGCAGCCTCACTTGTGTGTAGACTACAGAAACGGTGGGTATGTAGAAGCAGAGGATGGGGTAGTGGGACCAGGAGTGGGAAGATGAGGAAAGCATGCAGGCACACGGGATGAGTCAGAAATCTAGCACGCAGCACGTGGACCAGAACTATTGTGGGGGTGCGGGGCTGAGGATGTAGCTCAATTGGCAGACCTTACCTAGCACGAATAAAGCCCAAGATTTGATCCCATGATGGTACACCCCTGTAATCCCAGCTCTTGAAGGTAGAGGCAGAAAGATCAGAAGTTCAAGTTCAGCCTTGACTACATCCTTCAAGGCCATCCTAGGCTATATGAAGCACTGTCTCAAAATAATAATAAGAATAAGAATGGGAAGAAGAAGAAGAAGAAGAAGAAGAAGAAGGAGGAGGAGGAGGAGGAGGAGGAGGAGGAGGAGGAAGAGGAGGAGGAGGAGGAGGAGGAGAAGAAGAAGAAGAAGAAGAAGAAGAAGAAGAAGAAGAAAAAGAAGGAGAAGGACAATGACAACGACAACGATGATGATGATGATGTATTATACCATGAAATTTTACTAAGAGAATCTATTTCTTTTTTCTTTCTTTTTTCTGAGACAGGGTTTCTCTGTGTCTCCCAGGATATCCTGGAACTCACTCTGTAGACACAAGCTAGTCTTGAACACAGAGATCTGCCTGCCTCTAGCTTCCAAGTGCTAGGATTAAAGGCATGGGCCACCACTCCCTGGAGAGAATCTATTTCATATTTTAAATGAATGTTAATTTGCCTGAACATAGTAACAATTTCACTGTATAGGTGTGAATATGTGTGTATGTGTATGTCAAGATATTATTGTATACCTGTGATGGTCCAAATAAAAATAGACCCCATAGGCCAATAGGGGGTGGCACTCCTAGGAGGTGTGGTGTTGTGGGAGTAGGCGTGGCTTTGTTAGAGGAGATGTGTCACAAGGGGGTGGGCTTTGAGGTCTCAGAAGCTCAAGCCTGGCCATTGTGCCACTGTCTCTTCCTGCTGCCTGTGGATTCAGCTGTAGAACTCTCAGCTACCTCTCCAGCCCCACGGCTGCCTGCCTAACAGATGCAAAGTTCAGGTGTCACCGAGGAAGGAAAGACGTATCCCCCATATCGTGAACTTCACTCAGTTGTTGTATTTAGTGTTGATCACTCATGTTAGAACAAGGATCTCCACATTGGTAAGGTGTTTGGCCATTTTGTTCATGGGCCTAAAATAGCCCCTGGCATATAATTTGTCCTCAGGTGCATGAATAATTAAAATTAAAAACTAACCTTTCTCTTTCATTCTCCCCTCCCCCACCTTTTTTAAAAAAGCATATCTAATATTCAGAGAGGGTCTGAGCATGCACAAGGCTAAGGCAGTCAAGGCAACACAGTTAATAAGGAAAAATAACAATACCAATTCTACAGTTAGGCTGAAAAGTTATGGAAGCGGGGTTAGCATGACTCCAACTCAGCCAAAGGCCTGAAAAGACTGGGTTGTGATGCCCCAAGGCAGCACAGGAGTTCTCCTGCACTGGACCCAGATTGGACCACCTCATAAACACAGAGATAAGGAAGAGCCCTGGAGGACATGAGAGGGCTGTCTCAACTTGACTTAGGGTCAAACACCAACCTCCAGCTGTCAGTACACCAGGACCCTGAGTCAAGGCATTTCATACCCACCAGAGACCAGGAACTAGGCTGAGGCTGTAGCCTAGTGGTACAGTACTTGTCTACTATGCATAGGCCCTGAAAGCAATTCCAAATAAATAGATAAACAAGTAAATGTGAAGAGACTAAGCTCTTCTATCAAATATTATTATATAAATAATATATGTATATGTATATATAATATATACTACAGATGAAAGAGGCTCCATCTTTCAGGTACTTCTTTTCACCAGCTGTGTGCCCCCACTGCCATGCCCAAGGGTTTAATTAACAGAACCACACACCTGAGGGAGAATGGTTTCTATGCATGTATGCAGAAGGGTAGGGAGCTTGCCGGTGTCCTCGGAGGCCAGGGTAGTGCTCACAGCCATGGTGGGTGTGGGGCGCAGGCAGGGGCAAAGGTGTAGCATACTGGTAACTGGTGTTTCCTGCTGTGCACATGCTATCCGGGTTGGAAAAGATCCAGCCTCCCACTGGAAAAGAGAAGAAGAAAACACAGAGACTGCCACACCAAAATCAGAGGGCAAAAGTTGCTCTGGCTTAATTAAAGGGAACATTAGCCTAGGAAGCTCGTGTGTGTGTGTGTGTGTGTGTGTGTGTGTGTGTGTGTGTGTGTGTGAGACTCACTGGTTACTCCAGATAGTAAGGCTGATTGGTGTGGTCACCCAGGAGGAGTGAGGAGCCCTCTCTTTTCTACCCAGTGGGAAAATGCTGTCTAAGCACAGTGGCTGAGGATCATCACTAAGATCTCAGTGACGTGGAAGTGGAGCTGGGTGTGAAAGCCCACTCTTCCAGCTTAAAGCGTATAAGTAAACAAAGCGTGCAGCATTCCCATTGTGGAAATGAGTGTTAAACAGGTGGGTGTAACTAGTCCCAATCCCTTCGAGGTCTTCATTTAGCTCTGCCTGGTCAGGGAGCTCAAAAGAGTCCCTACCAAAATCTACGTCTTTAGTGTGTTCTGAGATGGCTTCTCAGGGCCCTTCTGCACATGGAGAGCTCTAAAACGCTGCTGTCCTCATGGGGAGATCCAGATGTGCAAAGAAGTCAGCAGCGGTAGTGAGCAGGCTTCCCCTCGGGGTCCCCCTTACTGGCCTTATCTGGCCAAAACCCTTTCACAGGGCATCACACACTCTTCAGAAGGCTAGTGCCTATGCCACCTGACGTCCAGAATGGAACTCCTTGTCCCCTCACCCTTCCAAAATGTGTACTGTCATCTCCCCACCTGACCCCTAGAAGCCTTGAGGCTCTCTCTCTCTCTCTCTCTAACCCAACATACTATGTAAGCTTCAACTGTGTAGCACTTTCCTTGGTCTCAGATTTTCTGAATGACCTATCATGTTCCTGCGTGTTTATAATTTATATGCTTCCCCCTATTTATCACTCTATTTCTTAGATTAAAATTATAGACACTTTAAAGAAAATTTAAACTTCCCTATATCAATTAATAGAGCCCCCCCACCCGCCCCAACCCCACTTAGTTTGCCCCATGATGTCTACACCTCAGGATGTTTGCTGAGAACATTATGTGAATTTATATATTCACATACATATGTATATATACATATAGTGTGTGTGTGTGTGTGTGTGTGTGTGTATTATAGCTCATGAATATTGAGAAGGTGTTGATGCACACTGACCCTAACCTAAACAAGAAAACATTTGAATGAAGCCCCTTTAAAAGGCTTTCCTGGGAGCTTCTCCAGAAGATTCTACTGACACATCTACATAGAAGATGCCTTTACAGTTTGGGGCTAGGAGGGGATGAAGAACTCCATGGCTTTCACATGGCATCAAGACTCATTCTCAGCAGACCATGAACATCTAAATTAAAGAGTGTGCCAGCCAGAAGAACACAGCCCACTGAATCAACTAAGCAAGGCACATCCAGGCTCACAGAGAGCAAAACAGCAAACGCTGGGCCTGCACGGGTCTGCACCAGATCTGCTGTGTACATGTACGGCTGTTAGCTTGGTGTTTTTGTGGGACTTGTAGCAATGGGGGCAGCTGTGTCTTTGACTCCTTTTCCTGCTCTTGGGACTCTTTCCCTCCTATTGGGTTGTCTTGCTCAGCCCCGATATGAAGGCTTTTGCCTTGTCTTCTTGTATCTTGTTTTTCTCTTGTTTGGTTATGACCCCTTGGAGGCCTGCTCCTTTCTGAAGGGAAATGGAGGGGGAGTGAATGTGGGGGGAAAGAGCAGGTAAGAAGGGCCAGGAGGAGTGGAGAGAGGGGGAAATGTGATCAGGATGTATTATATGACGGAAAAATCTACTTTCATTTAAAAATAAAATATGTGTCAGAGGTCAACTTTCCTCCCACGGCACTGCCCTAGGGTTACCATTGCAGCTTTGGAAGCCTGGCTCCACATGAGGCCTCTGCTCTGCTGAGGCATGGAGAAATTAGCTCCACTGGGAATGTCCAGGCTACCTCAGAATCCCAGGTGTGATGCTCCAGCTCTCCCGCCCCCCAGTCAGCTCTGCCGAGTCCTAAACATCTGAGGCCAGAGCCTGCTGCAGCACCCCGCTGTAACTGGACGCCTGTTACGGAGCTCTTACAGGACAGCTGGAGGGTATAAACGTGTAATTTCCCATTCAGGGGTCCTACCTAAGGTTTGCTTGGCCCTCTGCAGCCTAGGAACTTGGCTTCTCTCTGGGAACTCTGGAAAGGCCATACACTTGCCTCGGGTGGGAGAAAGAATCTATGGGGGGGTCTTGATTAGACTGGGCCTTACTCAGTCATGACACTAAAATGAGTAAGAAAGGAGATGGCGCCCCATGTGGCCCCACATGCCTGCCACTCCACTCACAGTGAGAATAGGTGACATGCTGGCTCTCAGAGACGGCCTCTGGGATGTCCTTCAGGTGGTTTCTGAAAGAGTAAGGGGAGTCACAGCGTTGGTCACAGTCCAGCATACAGCCCATAAAATTCTCTGCAGAGGGTGACAAACACCTTGGAATAATAATAGTCGAAGCTACTACCCTGCCCGGGCCCACCTTCCCGCAAGCACTGACCTGGCAGCCACAGCAACATAGTAACCATGACAATTTTACTTTTCCTTCCCTGTCATTCTTGTAGCCATCACTTTTTACTTTGAATTGATTGGTTTTTTTTTTGGGGGGGGGGTGATTCTTTTCCGTGCCTGACAAGATTCAAACAGTAATAATAGCAACTAACAGGGCTTTGGGACAATTCCATACATTATGTGTGTGTGTGTGTGTGTGTGTGTGTGTGTGTGTGTGTGTGTGTGTGTGTGTGTGTGTATGTATGTATATGTATGTGTATGTATATATATGTGTGTGTGTGTGTGTGTGTGTGTGTGTGTGTGTGTGTCAAAAAACAAAAGAAAACACCACATATGTTCTTCAAAAGTTGGGGAAAGTGCAGAGAAAAAAAATATTTTAAAGTCTAAATCACATTTTAATGTGGCCATGTTACATTCAATCATCCACAGCCAAACGGGGCTGATAACGTACTGACAGCAGCAGGCCCTCCTGGACCTATAGGACCTGACATAGGAACAAACAGTGGTGACTTAGTTTGAATTTTGTTGAGTTCATTCAGCCCTGAAATGAGCCTTGCAGCTGGGGATCGGAGGCAAAGCAAGCACGAGCTCTGCTCAAGCAGCCTCAGGCTTGCAGAGCTCGGTTCACGAGATCTTACTCACCTTTCCTTGGCATCCAAGAAGGCCTTGGCGAAAGGGTTGTACTTGATTTTGAGAGCTGTTATCTTGCGTTTGCAAAGACAAGAGGTGTTAGCAAGAAACAATGCAATGCACACAGAGCCCCTGTGTCCCCCTGGGACCGTCTGTAGGAGTCACAATTCCCTCTTTCCTGTTCTCTTCCCTCCCCGTGTCTCACCGTTCACTCCTGCACCGGCTATTGCACTGTGGGGTGAAGATAGCGAATGGTACGCAAACTAAGCAACGTGAACGAGGCGGGCACAGAGCCGGGAATCAGTAAAGCCCTGCAGTGGTAATCTATTAACCAGCCTTTCCATTCATTGCTTATTTCCTTTTTTAGCCAAGAATCACTGGGCCCCTACCATAAACAATTTCCCTTCCTATCACACTGTGGAGTTTCAGCACGGGTGTGGTTCCCACCTCACTCACAGTTTTACAGTTCAGCACCAAGTCCTTTGTTCTCACTTACCCACCAGGCCAAGTTAATGCAGAAAGAAAAACAAAACAAAACAACAACAAAAACCCACATCATCTGTTCCCATCCACCATCACGCTACATCATCAAAATCCATTCAACAAATGAACAGACTCCTGTGACATATCATTTATTATATACATCTGTCTGTTAATACGTAGCTCTTACAATGAAAGGGAAATCTTAGTTATAAAGAAAAGTAAAAATTATGAGTCTGAATTCTCTCTCATCACCTGCCTCTGTCATAATGATCTGGGCAGAGATGCAGAGACATATAAAAAGACAGCCAGAGACAGAGGCAGAGCTAGAGAAAGATCTGGAAGCAAAGACAGAATATCTGTCTTTATCTCCCACCAACTGTTATGTAAGTGCCTTGAGAATAATGTCTGTATCTGTTTTGTTCATTGCAGTGTTTCCAGCATCTATGATAGGAGCAAATACTTTGGAAGAACTATTGAACAAAATATCGATGCCTGCAAGAACCTGTGTCACCTTGAAAGACAGCGCCAGTGGGGAGTATTGTAGGAGTTCCTGCTCACACTGGCCCACGGCCAGGCTTCCGCCAAGAGGCTGCCTTACTTTATAGAACAGCAGCGAGGTTCTCTCCGCGCACTTGCCCTGAGCTGTGTCCACAACATCACCTATAGAAATGCAGATGACAGGTCCCAACCTGATGATCACCAGGGTCTTGGTGGGAGACAAAACACTGCAGATTCTAGAAACAGCCGTGGAGATGCCTAGCTCAGATAAAGCCTCCACGTAAAGAAATTCACTTCAAAGCAACCAAGTTTTACCCTATCAGCTTGCTACAGGCCAAGCACCCTGAGGGACCCAAAACAAAGATTCCAGATTTCCAGTATGACCAACAGCTTTATAGCAATAAACAAATGTGTCTTATTGTCACCAGGAGAGGTTGCTTTTGGTGGGCTGCTGTAGTTCGTATCTTGAGGGTGACCCAAAAGCCCATGTGTGAAGGCTCAGTGCCACTGGGAGCTGGTGTAATATTTAGGAGGTAGGTCTCAGTCAGAGGTCTTCAGATCACTGAGACATGCCCTATAAGGAAATTTGGGGAGGGATTTTTCCCCTAAAAAAGTAAAAGGGGCACTTGGATCTATACTGGAGCCTCCAGAACTGTAAATCAAGGTACACCTTTCTCTGTAAAAGCTGACTAATGTACGGGCTTTTGGCAAACAGAAAGGCGTGAGAGCCTCTACACACACCCCGTGGTTTAGCTTTATCACTGCTGAGAGTGTCGGAATCCTAAAAACTTAAATTCTATTCAGTCTTGCTCATGGAAAGAAATGACTCTGCCCTGCTCTTCTGTGCAATATTCATATGCACTCGCATGCACACACACACACACACACACACACAAGGGGGGATGTCACAGATGTGGGCACAGGCACACGTGCCCATTTACCTCCTCATTCTGATAGGCAGTCACAGCGATGAACTGCGTTTCAGGGAATGAGCAGTTCATGACCATCCGATGGGCCCCTCCAACGCGCACTATGTGGACCTGAGGCTCGTACTTATGCAGAGAATTCAGCATTATCTGTTGAATGGGAGAAAATAAAGTCTTAAAAAAAAGCAAAGCGAAGCCTGGCGTATAACAGTTGATCAGCTAGCCAGCACCTTGGGTTCCTCACAAGCTCCACACCCACAGTGGCTAGGGACACACACATGAAGTCAAAATGAATGGGGAAGGTTTTTTTTTTTACAGCTGCTCCCAGCCAGCACTGCACTGATGCTCACGCTGGGGTCAGAGGCCAAAGAAGAGCTGTTCTTAAGTTTTCTATATCTATCCAAACCCAGGCTTCTGTCTTCTTGCTTTCCCCGTGTTTAGCATGGCAATGTTCATTTCAATGCATTCAAATATATATTTGTTCATATATGAAGAATCCCAGTAACTCAAAATGTTAACAGTGCCTACGGGCTAAGGAAGTCTGACACCAGAAGGTTAGACACAATTCACTCTTCATGGTTTAAATGAGAGGCTATTGACAGCCTCATGCTGAGAGATCTATAGGGCAGAAACAACTAACCTTCAAATTTCCATTTTAATAAAGAACATTCTGGCTCTCACAAAGCCTGGGATTACATTACTTCTGTCTCCTAAATGATGAACTCCCATATTCCCTACCACTTAGCACAGAGAGAAAGGACAGACAAAGCCATAGATGAAGGCTAGAGAGAGGAACAGGCCTTTCCCCCTCCCCAAACCCCACCTTCTGTGCCCCCAAATACTCTGCATTTTATAAAATAACTAACAACCCAACCCAGGGAGCTGGATTTGCAACCGGCCACAGAAACGGAGGAAAAGGCTTCACATGATGTTTACTCTAATTAGAGATTTTTTAAAACCTTCCTTATTTAGGGTTTGTTTGGATTATTTTTTTCTAAAAAAAAAAAAAAACAACCACAAAGCTGATTCAATACTCTATTGATAATTATCATAATGCCCAAGCAGAAGAAGTAATTATTTCATTTAGGAGCAGCTTTTTATTAAGGTATTTGTCTATTGCCAACATGCCACTTACACCAAAAAAAAAAAAAAAGCAGGGGGGAGAGAGAAAAACAAAACCCTGGTACCCACAAACATCTCCCTCCCTGGGCTGGGTAAAAAGCACCACAGGCAAGACAAAAACGGAAAAGAGCCTGATGATTAAGTAAACTAGTGCACTCTCTCTCGTTCTCTTAACATCAGGAAGTCCATTAAAAACTGAAGCACCAATTAAGAGCTGTTTATCCCTGTTTACATTTGGACTCCAGGAAATAAGCGGCTTCTGTGGGCAAAGAGGCTGGTGAGGACCCCTCTAATTGCCTAAATGCACCCTTGATATTTCTCGATCGGTGAGTGGGGAGGCGGCGCGCACGCGTACCTGCCCACCTCCGTTGAGCTTGTTGGTCAGCTTCACTTTGCTGAAGGAGATGGGAGCTTTCATCCAGTGAGCCCCAAAGTTGGGGGAGTCGGGATGGATGTAGACGCAGCTGTGGCTAGAGACCTCTGGCTTGCCTGCGGGTACCCATTCACCGTTGACGTACTTCCAGCGGTGGCTATCCGTCGGGACAAAGTCCAGCAGGAGGGAGTACATGGCATTGGGGTCCAGCCCGGTGACACTAATCTTCAGGACAGGGAACATCCGTCTGAAAGAAGTCAGAAACAGCCACGAAAGGGATGTTAGAGGCTCCCTTCTCCTCCGTGCCCCAGAGGCCTCTTACCTCTGAGACCTCCCATGGAACGCTCTGGAAGGGAGACCACATAGACAGCAGCTAAGACCACAGCCCTCTTTTTATGCGTGCATTTGACACTGGGGTTCGACTGTAAATCACTGTTCCGTGTGTTAAAATCTGCAGACCACCAGTCTAGTCGTACAAAAGGACATTCAGACAAGAGTGTCCTTGGGTGCCACATGCTTGGACAGCTTTCTCCCTACCGTCCTAAGACCTGCTCTCTCAAACTCACAAGGAACCCTGATCTTGAATAAAGGTGATAGCACATATATGGCTACATGGTAAAGCAAGTGGGAAGGGGGGCTTTGAGTGAACAGTTAAGAGTTCCTTTCCTGCAGGAATTCCCAGAGCCTTCCTCTCCCGACGCACGGGATGAACACAGATTGTATTGAGCATGAGCATACCCTAAACCTGGCCCCTCTTTCCTCTCACCATTTTGAAGGAATCTTGGTTCAAGGCACATTCTTCTTGATGTGTAGATATGAGGTCACTGATTCTTCTTCCACTCTCTAGAACAAGGTCAATATTTGCATCTATCCAAAGATCTGACTTCTGATCCTATAGCTTTTTTAACACCCACAAAGAGAAGCTACGCAGCAGCCATCACTCAGTCCCCAGCTCTTTCTAGGTTTCCTGCTTCCAGAAGGAAAATCAGAGCAAGGTGGGTCCTGGCAGTCAGGGACAGAGTTGATACTGCATGCGTTTCTAGCGTCCAAAGTGACCCAAAGTAAGCGTCCAGAGCGGCAGCAGGACTGGCCAGCTGGAGGTCATAAGCCTGAAGGCAGGGTATTGCAATCACTTCCCAAGAATCAACTCACAGAGTTCCTGCGACTTCAGAAAGCTGCCCTGTTGTGACATGAGTTTCAACCAATAAGACCAAATCAAAGGTCAAGGGAAGAAAAACGCATTCAGATAACACATTCCCAATCCCTATTCTTGGCTAAGAATTACACACCGCACCTCATTCCCCTCCTTGAGATGACTTCCCTTTCTGGTTACTGGGGAGGTTAATGCTGTGACTTCTTCTCTCTTCTGCTTTCCTTTGCTTCCCCCCCCCCTTAATAGAACCAATAGAACGTGATTTCTCCATTATTTTCTCTTGATATCAGATTGAACTCTTCCTCTTCTCTGTGAATTTGAACATTTTCAATTATCTTAATAGTACTGGCCCAGTGTAACAAGAGGGGTTACTGAATACACAAATGTCATTTGCAAAGAAACATAAGCGTGGACATCAGAGAGATGGCCAAAAGAGCCATAAAGTCATTTTTAACAACTTGAAAGATTTCTTATTCATGGAGGTATGGCTGCAAGCTTGGATCTTCTGGTCCCAAGCTTTTCCTGAAGTGATACATTTGGGGTTTGTTTTTGCTTTCTTCTATTTAATTTTACATATAAAAACTCCACAAGAACACTGTATGGTCACTCATTAATAAGGCAGAGGCAAAGGGAAGGAAACAGTCACGTTTGGGAGGCAGAAGCAGATGGATCTTTATGAGTTCAAGACCAATCTGGTCTACATAGTGAGTTCGAGGCAGCCAAGGCAACAAAGTAAGGCCCTCTCTTATAAAAACAAATTAAAAAAAAATGAAAACACAAGAGTGACACATAGAATTGTCACTTTGTGAACTGAAGTTTAAACGTACCATGAGGATATATAGCACCAGTAGCATGCCATTGTAAATAAGAGGAAGATGTGCAAAGCACATCCGGTGCCCTCCCAGGAGTACAGAATGATGAATGGCTCCAGACAACAGCATCACATCCAACACTGGGAGGTTCTGTACCCTTCTCACTTACTACTAAGAAGATAATCCAATGCAAGGTTGTTTTCCAGTGGTAATAGTTACCATATGCACCTGGGGTTAGCATGAGTTACACATCATTTAAGCCTTCCTTCTCCACAAGAAGATGTTACTGCACCCCTGGTTTAGTGCAAAGGCCCCAAGTTTCTAACAAGCCTATCAGCGGAGAGACTGAACGAGAAAGCTGTGTCTGCTGGGGCAAAGGAAAGGAAACACCCTCCCAGGGAGTTCTGACAAGTTTGAGTGGCCTACTCTTAGTCTTGCTGCTCTATTGCATGAAGAAGAAGCCCATAATGCCACGTCTTCCTTCCTTCTCAGTCCAGGGATACACTTGGTACTGTAAAGAAACCATGACAGCACAAGTCAATACTCAGCATCTCTAGACATCCTAAAAGCATTCAAGTAAGACGCGACTTCACACATTCAAGGGTAGCTACCGTAGAAAGATGGAGAACAGAAAATGTTGGTAAGGACAGAGAGATTGGAGTCTCACAGTGCTGTGGAGGGTGTCAAACCACACAGTCACTTTGGAAAATTGTCTGACTAAATATGGAGTTACTGGTTAATCCTGCAATTAGCTCCTAGGTACGTATGCAGGAAAGATGAAAAACCCATGACTACACATATGTAACAGCAGCATTATTACAAAAACAGACAGATCTATTGAATGAGGAATAGATGCCAAATGTGTTACATTTATATGATGGGGTGTTATGAAGTCACAAAAGGTCTGCAGTACTGCTGCATGCTACAGCATACATGAATCTTGAAAAACACTGTGCTAAGTGACAAAATCTTCACAAAGAATCACATATTATACAGTTCCTTTGTATGAAATGACCAGAATAGGTAAATCTATAGAGGCAGAAAGTAGACTGGTGGGTCGCTGACGGCTCAGGGATCTAGGGTTCTGTGGTGAGGGTATAGACAATGAAAATGTTCTCTAATCAATTGTGGGGAGGGATTAACAGTTCTGTAAAAATGCTAAGCCCACTGCACTGTGTGCTTTAAATGGATGAGGAATATGCTATATGACTCACATCACACAACAATGCTGTCAATTGACATGAAAAAGCATGGAAGGCTAAGCATGGAATGGCTAAGATCAAAAATTCAAGCGACACCACATGCTAGCAAGGATGTGGAGAAAGAGGAACACTCTTTCATTGCTAGTGGGAATGCAGACTAGTACAGGCACTTTGGAAATCTGCCTGGTGCTATCTCAGAAAACTGGGAATAGGGCTTCCTCAAGACCCAGCTATTACACTCCTTGGAATATACCCAGAAGATGCTCCAGCATACAACAGGGACATATGCTCAACCATGTTCATAGTGGCCTTATTCATAATAGCCAGAACATGGAAACAGCCTAAGTGTCCCTCAGTAGAAGAATGGATAAAGAAACTGTGGTACATTTATACTCTGGAATATTACTCAGCTATTAAAAACAAGGAATTCCCGAAATTTGTGGACAAATGGATTGAGCTAGAAATGATCATAATGAGTGAGCTAACCCAAGGGGCATGTCCCATGAAAGTCTTCACTTACCAGGAAAGTGGGACAGAGAGGACATCCTATTGGGACTCTAGGTGAGAGAAATATAGGAGATGGGGAAATAGAAGGATCCAGAGGGTCCTAGAAACCTACAAGAAGGACATTATGATGGGCGGATCTGGGCCCAGGGGTTCTGCTCAAACTATGGCACCAACCAAGGACAATACGGGCAGTAAACTTCGAACCCCTACCCAGATCTAGCTGATGGACAGGACATTCTCCACAGTTGAGTGGAGAGTGGGGATTGACTTTCACACAAACTCTGGTGCCCCATATTTGGCCCCATGTCCCCTTGATGGGGAGGCCTGAGGAAATTCAGAGGAAGGATAGCAGACTACCAAGAAGAGACTTGATAACCTAGCATCATATTCAGGGGGAGGAGGTTCCCCTCAGTCACAGTCATAGGGAAGGGGAATGGGGTGAAAGTGGGAGGGAGGGAGCAATGGGAGGATGTACAGGGTAGGATAGCAATTGAGATGTAATATGAATGATTTTATTTTTCAATTAAAAAAATAAAGAAAAAAATGAAAGAATGATCAACTTCTTTCTCTTTATGCCCTTTAGTGTTCCATTTGCCAAGAACTTTATGATTGTTCTGGTTTTGAGATCACCATGTGAATAAACTAAATGATGACACATAATTTTGATCTCTATCATTGAAATGAGGGATGACTAAATCTGTCAGCTTGACAAAGTTCTTAGAACTGGGCTAGACCTCCCTCTCAGCCACGCTAATCTCCTTCCACCTCGTCTCCCCCTTCTCCTTCTTTGTCTTGATCCACAATGACCTTGATACACCATCCATGCAATCCTGGCCATCACTCATGGCAAGGCTGTGCTATCAGGGATGAGACCCATCTCTATCCAACGTGATTTTTCTCCTCCATTGTCCCCCAAAGCATGAATAAGCACAGAGAGGATGGAGAGTCTTTGAGGAGTTTAAACCATATGAGTCGTCAGCCTCTACGTCACAGACTGCCGGCACTTAGCTCGACCTTGAAAGGGTCTCTCCAGAGAAAAAAGAGGGAGACTGAGAAGGAAGAAAAAGAAAATGTGACAAAGTAAACAACTTGTCCCTAAAACACTATAGTTGATGGGTCATGGGCACTAAGTTTGACCAGCAAACCTGGCTTTGGTTTCACTGTGAAGCTGGGTGTCCTGTTTTAATTTCACCAGTTGGGAATCTTGGGATATATTGATGACTATTGAAATATTGATGAATGTTGAAAGAGACTAGACAGGGTGAGGGGCTACGGAAGAAAAGGGGAAGAGATGAGGGGGACTTTTTAAGGAGGGGAAGAACAGAGGCTGTCCAAGGCAACATTCGGGAGGTCTTGCTCAAAAAACACCTTCCTCACTCAATAAGAGTCATCAGGTGCTCACTAGAGCTGTCGGGGTTGAGGGGTGTGTGTGTGTGCGTGTGTGTGTGTCTGTGTGTGTGTCTGTGTGTGTCTGTGTGTGTATGCGTGCACATGCGCGCACTCCTGCACATATGTTGTATGGTTATGAAACACATGGCACATGAATGTCAATAATGAAAGCAAGCAGGCATGAGTGCAGCTGCAGCTGTCAACTACGCATACGTCAGAGGGGAAAGAGAGCTGTGACATCAGGTTAGAAGCAGATGTGCAGAGACCCGTGACCTTCCACATTTGTGACTGTAAAGAGTAAGAAAACAATTCATGGGCTACCCACACATGGAGATGAACCTGCCTGGGGCATAACCTTCACTTTTTCCCTCTCTTGTGCTGCCCTCACTGGAAACTGCCGGCAGGACACAGCCATCACTAGCACCGCCCACTTAGCAGCCGATCCCAAACCTGCATCCCCAGCCTTTATTTATGATAGGCACCAGCTATGTCAGAAAATGCTTCTGATTTCCTAAAGTCTATGCAAGACAAATTTAACTAACTGAAATTTATTAAATTGCATAAAATATACATTAACTACAGCACTTGCCTTTCAGATGAAGATGTTTGCAGGTAAAGAAAACAACTGCATTGGGCCTGAGCTCACAGGCTACTGTCTCAGCAATTCAGGAGACTGAGGCATGCGAGCTGAAAACTCAAAGCCAGCCCAGACAACTTAGTGAGAGCCTTCAAAAGAAGGCTAGAGATACAGCTCAGTGGTACATCACGTGCCTAGTATGTAGGCAATCCCCGCACGGGAAAGAAATAAAGAAGGGAAGAAAGGAAGGAAGGAACTGGGCGTGGTGACACACATCTGTGATCCTAGCACTCAGGGAGGCAGAGGCAGGTGGATCTCTGTGAGTTCGAGGCCAGCCTGGTCTACAAAGAGAGTCCAGGGCAGCCGAGGCTACACAGAGAAACCCTGTCTCAAAAAAAAAAGAAAAAAGAAAGAAAGAAAGGAAGGGAAAAAAAAGAAGAAAAGGACAAGAGGAAGGAAAAAGGAAGGGGGTAAAGGAGAGAGGAAGAAAAAAAAGAACTACAAGAGATTTAATTTAGTTGCCTGTTGGAATTGAATGTTTTTCTGCAACCTAACATATAAATTCCTAGCTTAAAAGGTGGAGGGAAAGCAAGCACAGGCTGGCAGCGCTGCAGGTAGTACTGTATCTGAAAGCTTATCTGACATGAATGGCTGAAAGTGTGGTGGCCTGCTTGTTGTGGTGGTGGTGGTGGTGGTTGAATCTGTGGTGGGGGAAAAAAATGGAGAAAGGAGATAAAGGAACCATGGGAGCACAGTGTTCAGGCTTAGCTCACTGACCTAACTGAAGATTCTGGAAAATTCCACAAGTCCGCAATTCACAGGGCCAGGCAGTAAAGCAGCCATGCCCTGCAGGAGGCCGTGATCCACCTGTGCAGGAGGGCCATGATCCACCTGTGCAGGAGGCCGTGATCCACCTGTGCAGGAGGGCCGTGATCCACCTGTGCAGGAGGGCCGTGATCCACCTGTGC
The DNA here is from genome assembly GCF_964271855.1 of Acomys minous. Taxonomy (NCBI): domain Eukaryota; kingdom Metazoa; phylum Chordata; class Mammalia; order Rodentia; family Muridae; genus Acomys; species Acomys minous. Next base: position 28,075,765 of record NC_140483.1, on the reverse strand, counting down.
AGGAGGGCCGTGATCCACCTGTGCAGGAGGGCCGTGATCCACCTGTGCAGGAGGGCCGTGATCCACCTGTGCAGGAGGGCCGTGATCCACCTGTGCAGGAGGCCGTGATCCACCTGTGCAGGAGGGCCGTGATCCACCTGTGCAGGAGGGCCGTGATCCACCTGTGCAGGAGGGCCGTGATCCACCTGTGCAGGAGGGCTGTGATCTACCTGTGCAGGAGAGCTGTGATCCACCTGTGCAGGAGGGCTGTGATCCACCTGTGCAGGAGGGCTGTGATCCACCTGCGGAGAGGCAGTGGGGAAAGCAGGGATTTGAAGAAGACACGGGCCTGGCAGAGAAGGGCGGGTAAAGAAGAGGCATAGGGGAAGAGATGACGGGCTAAAAGGAAGGAAGAGGGGAGTGAGGGAAAGATAAAGCTGGAAAGCTGAGGTCTGTGGCAAGAACAACAAAGTCTGCTACAGTCTTAACCTGAAAACCCAAGGAGAATGAGAGCAGCTCCTGAGCAAGCTCCATCCCTAGTCACCACAGCAGTTTCTTACCGCCCTCCCCTCCGCCTCTACAGAATAAAGCACGCTGTGAAACTCCTGGCTAACACTTAACACTAAAGGCCAAGAACCACTGTGGCCACAAGTGCACTGTTTCCACAAAGAATTATTTTGACATTGTTAATATGAATGACTTTAAACATAAATAATTTTAAACTTTAAGTACTGAAAGAAATTTTACGGAGGTTAAGAAAAGAGGTAAGAAACACTTCTCAAGTGGCAAAGGTACATTCTGGTCTAATGTACTGTCAGTTTGGATTTAATAACACCTGAGAGATTTCTACTGCCTCTATTAAAATACTTGAACCATAATTTAATCTATCATTTATACTTATTTAGACTGTAAAAGAGAACCATTTTGATGGCCAGATACTGCAATCCAGTTACTGGTGTGACCACCCAGTTAGAAAGCATTGGCAGAATGTCTCACACACAGCCAGACATGATTATGTTTTCACAACTGCACAACTCATCTTTGATCAAGACCAAATCCACTCAGGAATGTGGGGGTAATTCCTTGTCATTCAAAATATTTTATATCAAGAAAAGAAACAAGTGAAATTAAATCAACTATTCAAAGCAATATCATTTAGAGTACACATACGGAAGTCTGTTTAGAAAGGAAAAAGATGTCACACTATCACACAAGTAGCTTAGCTACTATAATTGAGGTTAAAAAACTCACGTATTTACCGTATAACTTTGACTCACAACACAGTTTGCTGTCATGCAACGGCCCCCAGGTTCGTAAGTCTCCCAGCTGTACAAGGGATAGCTCATTTCCCGAGCTGTGCTTAATCCAAACTTAGAAAGCTGAGACCCCAGGAACTGAAGCATTTTACTCCAGGACAAAAGGCAGCCTGAAGTTTACCTGCTTTCAACTTTTTTCTATAAGCAAAATTTCTCTCAAGGTGTCAGAATAAGAGTCCTGGCTCAATCAACCCCACTGAAAATGTCCTTCGGTGTCTCATACTTTCGTGCCCGTGGGGACCAAAAGATTTATGAGCACCATACTGAGGGTCAGTGTGGCTGAGCAGAGAGAGTTTCAAAATATTTACATCTCCGCGGCTCAGCGCAAGCTTTTAACGTTGCCTCAAAAGCCCCTTAACAGACACAACTTCACAGGATCCGAGAAATACCAGCAGAGAGCAGCATTCTTTTCAGGGAGAAGAAATTACAGCTCTGTTCACTGTCACTATGCCAGCTTTCACATAGCCACAACTACGCGAACTGCACAATCATAGCTGAATACTCTCCCTCAACACAGAAGGAAGCAGGTCAAGGGACAGGCAATGCGGTTAAATCTGCCCTTTCAATCTCAATCTTCAACTAGTCAAAATTGTCCCACAAGTCTGCTGTGCTTAGGAGGGAACTATCCAGGATCCAGTTAAAATCGGCTTTCTCATTATCTGAACAGGGCTGATCCCGGGTCTCCTCCAGGGCACACAGTCAGTCCACTTCCCCAGTGCATGGGCCCTGCTCCATTGCAAAGTAATTCCCCATACAATACCTATGTAAGACGAGTGGTTTCATCTTCCACTGCTCTAATGATCTCAGAGAAATTAACCAAGCTGGCTGAGTGACAGCCAGCTGAGACCGTCTTTAAGATGTTCGGAACCTGCTGCCTCTGAACGAAGAGCGCCCGGCCTCTTCCATGCTAAAGGCTGGCTGGCCTTCCTTGCCCGCCCAAGGGATGCAAACTCACCTGCCGTTCTTGGTCACGATCATTTCATTAGTGACTTCCTTGAATCTCTGCCAGAGGGGGGCGTCCTCCAGGATGATCTGAAGTTGCTTCTCCGTTGGGTCTCCCTTCTCCCTGCCTGCCTGAAGCTCACTTTCCACCACATTAAGCAGGCGAGACACGGTGCCTTCTCCAGCCTTCTGTGTGCCCAGTTCACTCATGGCCATAGGCCCTTCTCAAACTTTGCAGAGAGCCCTGCCCACCTTCTTGGCTTCCAGTTGCTTCCTTGCCTCAGTTGCTAGCTTTTCAAGCCCAGATGGTCAGTGTGTGGGAGTGGAAGGAGATGCCTCGGCTCTTGCTTAAGCTTCTAGTGTGACACCCCTGAAAGTCTCCAAATTATGCCGCCAACCTGTTAAGCTTCGGTTGGGGAGCAGGGTGGAGAGGGTGGGGAGAGATGGAGAAGAAAAAGCGCTCTCTTAATTACACACTGGATCAGGTGGGAGCCCGCCTGGCTTTCCCATTGGCTGCCTTGCCTTCAGTAGATGTTTAAGAAGAGTACTCCATCCAAATTATCAGGCTTTTATCTTGTTGTACCTGAAGAGGTCTAATCGGTGAATTGAGGACCATTTTCCTGTTAATTAAAATTATTCCAGGCCGAGACTGCAACAATCAGGCGAGTCATGTCTGTCTATAAATTGTGGCATGTGGCACCTATAGAAAAGGAGGTGCTGGGGTGTGGGGGGGCAGCGGGGAGCAACAAGCTTGCTGCCTGGGCGAGCTGTCCTGACAAGAGTCGTCAGCTGAACTCCATCCAGATGGGGAAGCCTTGCAGACAAGAGCGGTCAAGGGCTCCATGCCAAGACACGAGACCCGAGAATAAAGGAAGTTTTTCTGTGTGCCATGCTCAAGGAACTGAGGTCAAGGGGCCTCTCTGGTCATTTACCTCCTGGCTGTTCCCACACATGTTCACTGTCTACTCACCTCAAAGGGCCTTTTCATCTTCAACACACAGAAGAGCTTTGAACTTTAACCTTCCTCCCTAGACTCCAGGTCCCCTAATTTTTCTTATCTCTGGTCCTAGTGAAAGGAAGGGAGAAAGGAACTTGTACCAAATTATTCTAAGGAAAAAAGGCTGCTCCTCACAAGTGAGAGTCAACTTTTTATATCGTTAGGGCAGAGAGATGCTAACGTTTGGTCCAAAAAACGCATCCGGTTCCCTTTCGGAGAAGCCATGGCCCGTGTTTCCTCCCAGAGTGGATCCCCCTATTTCCTGAGAAGATGCAATTGGTAGAACCATTTCCTAGTGCATGGGAACTGGGAACCCATGGAGGAGACAAGCCAAGGTGGCTGAAACACCCAACCCGCTGCCCGCAGGAGAGCCTGGGGTGCTAGATTTTCTAGTCCTTACAAAGGAAAACAAGAATGCCAGACCAAAGGAAAAATGAAAGCAGAACGTTTAGGGGAAATGTCCAAATATGGAGGATGGCAAACACAAACTGAGTGCCTACTAAGTGTTACACAGGAGAGATGCAGACGAGAAGTGATGGCTTAGTAGAACTACCAATCGGATGGGGGAGGAAGTGACATGAAGTAGTTTGGTTATCAACTATGGTAAGAAGATGAAGGGTGAAGGGGTCAGGGAGCTTCTGTGCGAGGCAGGATGGGGGGATCCTGATTAAGATGGTGTACCTGCCGTAGAAAGGTGTCTTTGAGAAGGCGCCTCAACAGCGACTAAAAGGGACACGGGGTAAGTTGATAGAAGACTATCTAGAAGCGCGGTCCCAAAATGTCAGTCATGTTTTGGGCCAGGTAGAGGCCTACTAGAGGCCAGAGTAACAGAACACATCGGGAAAAAAAAATGTGAGCAGTGCTGAATCGGCTCTGAGGGAACCAAGAGTCCAGCATGAACAAATGAGTCCACTGACTGAGCCGGAGACGCTGAGGGAGACGGGGAGTCAAGCCGAGCCACACCTCACTTTGGAAATCAGTGTTTCAATTCTGTACAAGTTTCTAATGAAAGGAATGTGGTAGAATTAATAAACCACACCCTGACCCACAGAACATATATCACCTCACAACAATGAAAAGGAACACTGAAGGTAAGGTTTAAGCCTGCTCCCAGAAATACACCTCCTCCAAAGAGGCCACGCTTTTATTTTGTTGTTGTTTTTGAGACAGGGTTTCTCTGTGAAACAGCTCTGGTTGTCCTGGAACTCGCTCTGTAGTCCAGGCTGGCCTCGAACTCACGGAGAGGCCATGCTTTTTATCACTTCCTAAGCAGTTCACCAACCAGAGACCAAACTTTCAAATACATGAGCCTGTGCAGGCCGTGCTTATCCAAACCATTACAAGCAGTGAGTGCTCTAACCACTGAGCCATCTTCCCAACTCTGCATGTGAATATACTTCAGGAAGCTTCTATAGAATTAGCTTTCCACGTGACCTTTCCAATGGTCTTTCCTGTTAGCTACCCTTCCCCGTGCCCCTCCTCTACCCTGCCCTCACGGTTCTGCCCACAAACTCCTTCTTGCTCCCTTACGCCGCATTCCCCCCTTTACACCGCCTGTATTCTATCCCTGCTCCTTTGGGAGGTCCCCCGTGGCCTCTTACTAGTTTCCCAAACTCTCTGGCTGTTCCACTTCAAACGCCTATCTAAAGCCTAAAAGCTAGTGTCCATATATGAGAGAGAAGGTGTGACGGTTGTTTTTCCTGGATCTGGGTTACCTCACTCAGAATGATTATTCAGACTTCTATACGTTTACCTGTAAGTTTCATAATTTCATTTCTCTTAACAGTTGACTACTATCTCATTGCATAAACATACCACATTTTCATTATCCATTTGTCAGCCAGCATCTATGCTGTTTTTACTTCTTGACTATTGCAAATAGAGCAGCAATGAATACAGATCAACAAGTGTCCGTATGTTGGGATAGAGTCCTTTGCGCACGAACCTGGGAGTGGAATAGCTGGATCATAGGCTGGATCTAGTCCTAGCCTTCTGAGAACCTCCATAGTAGATGAGCCAGTTTGCACTCCCACCAGAACTGTTCCCCCTTCTCCACACTCACACCAGAATTTGTTATTTATTATTTGGGATTTTTGTTTTTTCGGGTTTTTTGGCATCTTAAAACCATTGTGACTAGAGTAAGATGTAATCTAAACAAACAAACAAACAAAAAGCTTTAATCTGCATTTCTCCCATAACTAAAGATGTTAAAGACATTTAAAAATATCTCTCAGCTATTTGGTTTTTTTTCTTTTGAAAACTGTTCAGTGCTATGCCCCATTTTCTTGGTTTTTTTAAAAATTGGGTTGTTTGTTTTCTTGATATTTAGGGTTTATTTTTTTTAAGTTCATTGTATATTCTAGATACTCTGGTAAAGACTTTTTCCTATTTGTAGGATACCTCTGCACTCAAACAATGGTGTCCTTTGCTGTACAGCAGCTTTTTTGGCTTCATGAAGTCCCCTTAGCAATGTCCACTCTCCTGGTCCTATTCAAAAAGCTCTTTCTTTGTGCCTAAAAGTTGAAACCTTCTCCTTGTTTTCTCCTCTATCACATTCAGAGTATCCAGTCTTCTATTGATCCGTGTGGAACTGAGTTTTGTGACAGGTAAGGATCTAATTTTCATTCTTCTATTTATCATCCAGTTTGATCAGCACCTTTTGTTGAAGATGTTGGCTTCTTTGTTGAAAAGCAGGCTATGACAGGGCTTACCTGTGGGTGCTCAGTTTTATTCCATTGACCAATGTGTCTGCTTCTATGCTGATCCCATGGTGGTTTTTAATTACCACAGCTCTGTAGTATAGCTTGAAATCTGCTATGGTGAGACCTCAGGCAGATTTTGTTTGTTGTTTTATTGTTCAGGGTTGTTTGGCTATCCTGACTTTTTGTGTTTCTCTATGAAATTTAAGATTACTCTTTCAATATTAACTTAAAAAAATACATTCGAACTTTGAGTAATTACAATGAATCTGTAGTTTGTTTTTCAGAATTGCTGTTTTCAAAAAAAAATTAATCCTAGCATTCCGTGGGGTGTGGGAGGTCTTATCCTTTTCTGGTGTTTTCTTCAGTTTCTTTCTTTCATGTCTTAAAGTCTTCGTTGTAGGAGTTCCTTGCTTAGATTTACTCCAAGATGATTTGGGGACCATTGTAAACAAAATTGTTCTCATAATTTTTTTCTCGGTCTATTTATGTAGGCACATAAGAAGGCCACTGGGTTCTATGTGTTCATTCTGCATCCTACTCTTGCTGGATGTGTTTATCTGCGTAGGAGTTTTCTGACAGAATTTTCTGGTCTTTTACGTGTAGAATCATATCAGCCATGAATAAGGATACATTGACTTCACCCTTTCCTGTTCATCTTTATCGCCTTCGCGTGCCTTATTGCTCTAGCACAGACTGCAAAGCTCTATATTAAGCAAGAAGGGAAAGAGTGGGTGCCTTTATCTTGTTCCTGCCTTCAGTGAAAACGTTTTGAGGTTTCCTGTTTAGGATAATGCTGGCTGTGGGCTCGCTGTTTATTGCTTTTATTATGTTGAGATATGGGCCCTGCATCTCTAAATTCTCCAGAACTTTTGTCAAAAAAAGAAATGGGGTTAACTGATAAATTGATGCTTTTTTTTTTAATGTGGCACATATACACAGTGGAACACTCTTCTGCCATAGAAAGATTAAGAGCCCATAATTTACAACAAGATAGACAGAAGTGGATGACTCCATTAAGTAAAACAAGTCACGTACAGTCTCACCCCCGTGGATAATTGTCCCTGTCTTGGTGGTGGCTGTCCTTCAAGCCTGTGCTCTTCCTAGAATGCCAACTTACATGAAAGGAACATTTTCTCTAAATAAATAAATGTTTAAAACAATGAAATAAAACTGGAGCTTACTGCTTAGTGTGTGTGGCTTTACCGAGATGCACAGGAACCTCGATGGAGAATTACAAGGTGAGTTAGTGATAGATATATGGGTATTATTATTATATTATTATAATTTCTTCCTTACAGTTTGCTGTAAAGGTAGAGCTTAAAACAAGATCCTTTGTTACCTCACAGTTCCTATGAAATAAGAGTTCTTTGCATCTGAAATCCAGAAAAAGTGTACCTGGGCTCCCTGCTCCAGGCTTCACACGGTGCAGTTAAGGGGTATCACTGAGGGTGGACTCTGAGACCTCAAAAGACCACATCATTCCCAGTTAGCTCTCTCTGCCCCCTACTTGTGGGTTTGGATGTCAGCTCTCAGCTACTGCTCCAGCACCATGCCTGCCTGCTGCCATGCTCCCTGCCAGGATGCTCCTGGACTCTAGCCCTTTGGAACCATAATTCCCCAAATTAAATACTTTCTTTTATAAGAAAGAGAGAGAGAGAGGGAGGCAGAGACAGAGACAGAGACAGAGACAGAGACAGAGACAGGAACATAGAGAGAATACCAGGGTGAAGGCATTGTTTTTCTGCCTGACAACTTGACTTCTACCTCACAGGCCCAACGCTGTTGCAGGGTGGGGGCGAGGTGACACACTGTTAATTAAAGTGTGCAGTCTAGCTGACACCTGATAGTACTGCCATGTCCTAAGGCACATAGTGGCCCATGTGTCCAACTTAAAGGACAGAAATTAAAAGGCCCGCAACCTGAGCTCACAGGCTCCCCTGAACTGGGCTGCTCCCCGGGGAACACAGCAGGCAGAATCCGCGTCTGCACATTCAGTCCTTGCAGAAACCTAACACCTCCTTCTCCCTGGGCCAGCGCCACCAGGAAATTAACACCCACCCAGGTACATGGACGGAACTAAACTGAACAAAAAGACAGCTGCTCTTACCTTTCTTTTTTAATCACCAGCACACAGCCTCAGGGATTACGGGCTTCGGGGCGATTTGGGGAGGATTATTCTTTCATTAGTGCCTGGGGTCAGTTCCAAAACAATGTCATAGGAGTCTTTTAAGATAGCCTCCCCATGCCAATAATGCATCCTTTCCATATCTGAAAGGTTAAGTGTTGTAAGCCTCTGGCTAACTACTCACCAGACTCCAAAATGCCTATTAGTTATTAATAGAGACAACACATAAAATTATTTCTGCCCTGAGTTTTCTGGATGTCTATGAGAAGATCATTCTTGATCTCTATCTCTAATAATAAGAAGGTTTGGGGACTAGACAGGTGGCTCACTAGGGGAGAGTGCTTGCTGTGCTTTCAAAGGACCCGATTTCAGTTCCCAGCACTCACATGAAAACTCATAAGCATCCGTAAATCCAGAGCCTGGGGACCTAGTGCCCTCTTCTGGCCTCTGAGGGCACTGCACACATGCGGTGCACATATGTACATGCATACATACATACAGGCGAAAGATTGTTACAGATTCTTAACAGAAATTTGATTCCCTATAGTTGTTATCATGCCTTTTCCTAGCTAACCCAGGGAACACACATACTAAAAAACAAGTGAAGGCTGGGCACGATGAGACTGGGAGAAAAAAAAGGCACATGTTCATCAAAAGGTATCTAAAGATAAGAAAGCTTTAGTCTTACATATAGAAAAATAAACTGTATCCGCAGGCTGCCTGTGCATTCAAGTCCTTTGCACGTTTCCACTTTCATTCATTCAGCAAATATTTTAAGAGTCTTTTTTTTTAATAGATGGTGTACTAAATAAATGAACGTAATTTTTTTTTTTAAAGAACAATTTGCCACCAGCAAGACTTGTACTATGGGAAATAATACAGCATGTTCTTGAGCCAAGAGGAAAATTATCTCAGATTGGACCTCAGAGGAACGGGAAGAAATAAAGAGCAATGAAAACTCCATTAACTGTGTCCAACAAAATGAGTTCTGATTAGGTTTAAGTATATGTTGAATGAAAATCCTTGAAAATAATGACAGAGAAACTGGGAAGAGTTGGGCATGGTGGTGCACACCTTTAATCCCAGCATTTGGGAGGCAGAAGCAGGTGGTCTACAAAGCAAGTCTAGAATAGCTAGAGCTGGTTTTTGCACAGAGAAACCCTGTCTTGAAAACCCAAAAGAGAGAGAGACAGAGACAGAGACAGAGAGAGAGAGAGAGACAGAGACAGACAGACAGACAGACAGACAGAGAGACAGAGAGAGAGAGAGAGAGAGACAGAGAGAGAGAGAGAGACAGACAGACAGACAGAGAGGAGAGAGAGAGAGACAGAGACAGACAGACAGACAGACAGACAGAGAGGAGAGAGAGAGAGACAGAAAGAGACAGAGAGAGACAGACACAGAGAGAGAGAGAGACAGAGAGAGAGAGAGAGAGAGAGAGAGAGAGAGAGAAAGAAAGAAAGAAAGAAAGAAAGAAACTGAGAAGAGGTAATGGAGTCAAAGTAAAATGGAATCTGCCTAAGGAAGAAAAGGCTCAGTGAACACAGTGCCTTGACCTGGTAAAGACGCGAGCAGCACTGTCTAGGGTAATAGCTACAGAATGCTCCAAAAGTACATGATTTTCATTACTAGTGGGAGGGTGGGCTATGCAGTGGTGGTGCATGCCTTTAATCCAAGCACTCAGGAGGCAGAGGCAGGCATATTTCTGTGAGTTTAAGGCCAGCAAGTTCCAAGACCCCCAGGGCTACACAGAGAAGAAAAACTTGTCGCCAAAAAAAAAAAAAAAGGAATGGTGGAACTTAAGTGTTAAAATCACCAATCAGCCCAAAATAAAACAACAAAAGAGATATAAAGACAATGCATTCAGATATGTACGTGAAATGAATGGCAGGACGGCACAGAGCTAGGAGGCACAGGTTAGGATTCTTTGACTTAGATTTACTAATACAAAGCACTTATACTCTACATTGTTATTTAAATGCAATTTGTATCAACTGCAAATATATTTCCCCAAGTAGAGAGGAATAAGGAGAGGACCTGGAAGTGACACCACTACGAAGCTGAGCCAGTAGAGAAACTGGAATCTTAATGTTCAGCTAAAAACCACAAAAGAAGCAAAGTATGGTGTGGTCCAGGTCTGCGATCCCAGCATTCCAAAGGTGGAGGGTGGAGCATCAGGAGTTAGAATGCTAAAGTATGTTCTCTCTGTTTCTAGTCTGGGGGTTTTATAATGATTAAGATGTTGAGCCTTGTCAAAGGCTCTTTCTCTGTTGATCGAGATGATCAGGCAGTCTCCACCCTTCAGGCTCCTTCTGTGCTGAACCACAGGTAACGGTCTGTCTATGCTGAAACACACTTGCATCCTTAGAATGAAAGTAGCTTTGATCATGCGTATGTGCTGTTTGTAGAATTCCTCCAGGAATGTTCCTTCCCTTCCAATTTCAGAGCAGGGTTCATAAAGTGTTGAGGTCCGCTCTTCTGTAGGCCTGGCAGATTTCACCAGTGATTCTATCCGGTCCCAGGGCTTTTCTTGTGGGTCGACTTCTCAATATTGCTTCAGTCTCATTACCTATTATAGTTTTTTGTTTGTTTGCTTGGTTGTTTTTCAAGGGAGGGTTTCTGTGTAGCCTTGCTTGTCCTGAGCTCAACTTGTAGACCAGGCTGGCCTCAAACTCACAGAGATCCACCTGCCTCTGCCTCCCTCAGTGCTGGGATTAAAGCGTGTGCCACCATGCCCTGCTCACTTTTTTTTGTTTGGTTGTGGTTGTGGTTGTGGTTGTGGTTGTGGTGACAGGATTTCTCTGTGTAACAGCCCTGGCAGTCCTGGACTCATTTTATAGATCAGGCTGGAATCCTGTTATAAATTTTTAAGGTGTCCTCTTAATTTATTTTTAGTAGGTCATATGTACCTAGGAATTTATTCATTTTTTTTCTAGGCATTCCAGATTTGTTTGTTTAATGTTTTTAAACTAGTACTGTTATCTTACTTCATCGGAATCTGTTATTATCTCTCCTTTTTTATCTCTAATTTTATTGATTTAGTTTCTCTCTATTGTGTTTTTGATTATAGGTTTGTCAACCTTTTTTTCCTGAAGAATGAATTCTTTGCTTGATTGATTCTATATATTGCTTTTTCTCCATTTCATTATTTCATTAATATCTGCCCTGGTCTTTATTATTTCTTGCTACCTACTGTTTTAAGTTGTTCTTTTGTCTATCTGAGCTCTTTCTGGTTTGTCTGTTTTGTTTTTTTATTTTTTGTCTGTTTTGTTTTTTTTTATTTTTTGTTTTTGTTTTTGTTTTTGTTTTTTGAGGCAGGGTTTCTCTGTGTAGCCTTGGCTGTCCTGGACTCTTTGTAGACTAGGCTGGCCTCGAACTCACAGAGCTTCGCCTGCCTCTGCCTCCCTCAGTGCTGGGATTACAGGCGTGCACTACCTCACCTGGCTCTTTTATAATAATTAAGGTACATATAAGGTAATAAGTTACCAGACGCCAGATACTATGCTGTAGAGGAGTTTATTAAGTGAGCATGGGGAGAGAAGGAAAGGGGGAGGGGTAGCCCAGAGAGAGACAGAGACAGGAAGAGAGAAGAGGAGGAAGAGCAAGTAGAGAGGGGGCCACATGGACAGTTTGTCCTTCTATATGGCCCAGGACAGCCAAGCCTACACAGAGAACCCCCCAAAATTGTGTGTGTGTGTATACACACACACACACACACAATTATCCTATGCCTTTCTGGTTTTTAGGGTTGCTGAGAAGAGCTCTGCTGTTACTCTAACATCTTTGCCTTTGTGGTGGGTTGTGGGTGTTTCTTTGCTTTGTGTTTTTATTATCTGGACTATTGTGAAGAAGTTATTCTCCGATAATGCTTATGGTTCTCTAAATGTCTCGTGTTTGGATGTCTATTTATTTCTCTAGATCTGGGGACTTTCTGCTTTAACCTCATTGAGCAGATTCTCTGTGCCTTCAATGTTTATCTACACTTCTTCCATCCTGTAGATTCTTAGGTTTGGCATCTTGATTATACCTCAGAGTTATGGGACATTGTAATCAAGCCTTCTCTCTCCCTCCCTCCCTCTCTCTCTCTCTCTCTCTCTCTCTCTCTCTCCTGGTATTTAGATGAAGTATTTCCTCAATCTTGTGCTCCATCCCTAATCAATGTTCGTTTTCCTGCTTGGTCCAATCTGTGGCAACTGCACTGTTTTTGTTGTTGGTGGAGCTTTTCATTTCTAACATTTTTGGTTTTGACTTTCGCTTTTCAGAATTTCAATTTCTTTACTAACTCTGCCCCATGTTACCTTCTCTCCCATGCTTCTAATCTTTTCATCTATTTTGCTAAACCTTTATTTTATATATATATATTGCTCCTTTTCTCTCCAGGACCTAGCCTTAATTTCTTGTCTTTTGAGTCGTTGGTTGTTTACTGGCAACCTGATGAATCTTCCTGGGCATTTACCTACTTCAGTATCTTTGGATTCAATGTGTGACATACTGTGATCTTCTGAAGAGCCATGTTGTCCTGTGTGCCGCTTACTGCTGTGGCAGAATACCTGACAAGAAGCAACTTACTTGAGGAATGGTTTATTTTGGCTCAGGGTTGAAGGGATGGGAAATCATGCCCATGGGAGCATTAGGCTGTTGGTCACATTATACTCACTGTCGGAAAGAGATGAAAGTTGGTTGTCCTTACATCAATTTTAAACTCTAAGTCATTTGAGAAAAAGACAAGCAATGTTGTGAGTATACAGCGGAAGATGATAGGCAGGAGTTTAAACATACCTACAATGCGTACTGCGAACTAAGAGATCATCTTACAGTTGTTTGGTTTGGTGAGTCCCAGAGAAACAGGCATGACTAAGAGACAACACTAGATTTAGATCACGATGCTATTATTTATTGGAGAAAAAAAGGAAAGAATAATTGTCAAAGGGAGAGATAGCTCTCTCTAGCAATACTCTTTCTTTTTGAAATAAGTTAGTAAAAAGAAAACGTATGAAATAGATCCTCAAGATAGGAAAGTCGATATTCAGGAATATATTTTTGAATATAAAAATTCAGATATGCAATCAATAACATTCAAAATCAACCACATCTACACAATTATAAAATTTGTTTCTTTTTTTTAACAACATGTCTTTAAAGCTCACTGTATTAGAACAGGTACAATGTTCTGAAGAGATACAAGTCCAGCATAGGCATTTTAAGTTTGGTTTTGTTGCTGGGTGTGTGCCCGGGTCCAGTGCCTTCACCACAGGCTTCTGCACACCCTCACTGTCAACTTCACAATCAGAACTACAAAGGACAGAGTTCAGGGGCCATTGCACATGGACCCAAACACCTGACTTCATTAGATTTTTCCTTTTTTTAAGACAGGGTCTAATGTACTCCAGATTCTCCAGCCTCCACCTCCCAAGAACTGGGATTACAGCCATGTGCCCCCAAGGCCAGGGTACGCATTTCCAGGGATTGAACCCCAGGCTCCATGCATCCCAGGCAAGCCCTCTATTACACATAGCGGAATTACTCCAAATGAGTGCTGTGCATACGGTCTTGTTTCCTCTGAAGCCGTGAGCTCACCTATCTCATCTTCAAACTGAATCTTTATCTACTGCACCTATTTTTCTATGGTTTCAGATCAGCCAACTTGCAGAAAATCACCTCACACACACCCAAGCCTACCTGTCAGTTTCCCCGCTCTGACTAGAGCGGATGTGATTTTACATTGTCAGCTTACACTAATGAAGGCTCTGTGACCTCCCATTGGCCACACTGCAGCAGAAACCTGACAAGCTGATGGCATAGCTTAAGCAGCAGCGACCTTCAAGTCACCCAGACGTAACAGCGGGGCTGGAAATACGCAAAGTGGAACTAAATGCCCCATCCTGAGTGAACTGGGATCACACAAACTTCACTGCCCTTCCCGCTTCGCAAGATCTCAAAACATAAAATGGACTGGCAGGTACTTTAAGATCACCTCCCTAAGCGATCCTTTTAACAAAACTTTCTAAGCAATTCAGACTTCTAGGGAAGAAAAATGTATCTTTGCCCTGAATTTCAGCTAAGGTTCATTTACTTTTTAAAAAGTGTTATCAGTAAGCTATAACATATATTAAACCTTAAAAAAAAAAAAAAGAACTTGGGTATCAAAAACAAAACAAAATCTAACAAGCATCTTCATGCTGCTTTAAACACTGATTTTTTTTTTTTAATTAGCTGAAAATAAGTTTTAGGCTTGGTTATAAATTTAAAGAGTACCGTCAGGGCCCCGGCTTGGGGTGCCCGCCTAACCCCATGGCCGGACACCTGGCTTCAGACTTCGCCTTCTCACCCCCACCAGGTGGGGGTGATGGATCGGGAGGGCCGGAGCCGGGCTGGGTGGACCCTCGAACCTGGCTAAGCTTCCAGGAGCCTCCAGGTGGGCCCGGAATCGGGCCAGGTGTTGGACCAGGCCCAGAGGTGTTGGGGATCACCCCATGCCCCCCGCCTTATGAGTTCTATGGAGGGATGGCGTACTGTGGACCTCAGGTTGGACTGGGCCTAGTGCCTCAAGTTGGCGTGGAGACTTTGCAGCCTGAGGGCCAGGCTGGAGCAGGAGCGGAGAGCAATGCAGAGGGGGCCTCCCCTGCGCCCAGTGCCGTCCGCCCCAGTGCCGTGAAGCTCGAGAAGGTGGAACCAAGCCCGGAGGAGTCCCAGGACGTGAAAGCCTTGCAGAAGGAGCTGGAGCAGTTTGCCAAGCTGCTGAAGCAGAAGAGAATCACCTTGGGGTACACCCAGGCCGACGTGGGGCTCACCCTGGGCTTTCTCTTTGGAAAAGTGTTCAGCCAGACCACCATCTGCCGCTTTGAAGCTCGGCAGCTCAGCTTCAAGAACATGTGTAAGCTGCGGCCCCTGCTGGAGAAGTGGGTGGAGGAAGCCGACAACAACGAGAACCTTCAGGAGATATGCAAAGCGGAGACCCTGGTGCAGGCCCGCAAGAGAAAGCGGACGAGCATAGAGAACCGTGTGAGGGGGAACCTGGAGAGTATGTTCCTGTAGTGCCCAAAGCCCGCCCTGCAGCAGATCAGCGCCATTGCCAAGCAGCTTGGGCTGGAGAAGGGTGTGGTCCGAGTGTGGTTCTGTAACCGGCGCCAGAAGAGCAAACGATCAAGCATTGACTATTCCCAACGAGAAGAGTATGAGGCTGCAGGGTCCCGTTTCCCGGGAGGGCCCGTATCCTTTCCTCTGCCCCCGGGGCCCCATTTTGGTGCCCCAGGCTATGGGAGCCCCCATTTCACCACGGTGTACTCTTCAGTCCCTTTTCCCGAGGGTGAGGCCTTTCCCTCTGTTCCTGTCACTGCTCTAGGCTCTCCCATGCATTCAAACTGAGGCGCCGTCCCTGTCTGGGGATGAGGTGAGCCTAGGCAAGGGAAAGGAGGCAGGCAAAGAGAAATCTGGCAACCACCACAGCTTTGGGATTAAGTTCATTTACTGAGGAGGGATTGAAAGCATAAAAAGGGGTGGGGGGGGGAGGATAAAGTTCCATGATGCTGTTGTGATGGTGAGTCACTCATCATTTTGTTCTTAAATAAAAATAAACTTAAATTTATTTCATTAAAAAAAAATAAATAAATTTAAAGAGTATGCAGCAGACTCTAATGAGAGGTTACCTGAGGGTGAGTAAAGTCAGAAAGCTGGGCATAGGGTGCCCTCAGGAAAGGAACGCCATAGCATGGGGTGCACCGGTTGCCCAGTTCGCTTCACCAAGTCTCACCCCACATACTGCAATACTTGTCACTCACAGGGGTATCAACAGCAAAGGCCAAAGCAGCCCAGCCCTCCATATCTGTTTCACATACTGCCTCACTACTATAATTCTAACAAAAGCGTTAAGAAGTAAGTTCATATGGAATGCAGCTCATGATTTCATTTCTTGTTTTCTCAGGCTACAGTGACTTTGTGGAAGGGAGGTGGCACTTAAGGCGTTCTTCCCAAAGTCACCATAAGAGCAACGCAAACACCTGGTCACTGAGACAGTCTCTGTAGTGAAAACACAGAGGTGGGAAAGTATTTCACCCTTCTCCAAGACAAGATGCCTGGTGCTGGGGTCTGAGCAGCAGCCCCTCTCACAGTATCCCAACAGTCAGCCTGGCGGCCAAGAGGACCAGAGGCTACTCTCCTGGTCCAGAAGGCACAACAGTCCTCCGTGCAGCAGCACTCCACAGCCTGCAGGCCGGGGAAGGCAGCACTCAAGCCAGAGGCCCCCCGACACACACACACACACACACCTGGAAACAGAGACTAAGTACTACATTGCCCTCTACAATGGTTATTCGATAGGTTCCATTACTCTTCAAATACCAGTGATGCCCCCTCACCAGGCAGTGAACTGCTTAAATGTGTCCAGACTCAAGCTGTTGAAGCAAACTAGCCACAGGCTGGAGGAACTAGGCCACAGCCTCTGATCTCAGACTTGCTCTCCCACCTAGAGCCTCCTCCCTGATGGCCACTGGTGGGAGCTTCTTCAACACCTCAACAGCACGGACAGAATCTGGAAAGGCTGAGCTGCCCTCTGCCCTAGTCCTGGTCAGCCTACCCATGCTTCTCTGTCTCAGAAGAAAAGACAGTTATCAGACACAGTTCAGCAGCTGGCCACCACCAAAGAGACACTGCCTGTGGCCTGGAGGTGGCAAAGCAGCCACCAGAGCAGAGCAGCTGGCCCTGCACAAAGAGCAAAGGGAAAACCTAGACTGCTAGGAACTCAAGCTATCAAGACGGGTGCTGATGATGCCCAGGAAGCACAGTGCAGTGAACGGGAACGGGGGTGGTGGTGACCATCCTATAGACGCAGAGGGAAGAAGCAATGCATGATGGGGGAGCAGGTAGAAGACAGCACAAGAGACAGCAATTCTGGACTGAGAAAAAGTACAGGCCTGGATGACGAAAACAAGGAAGGAACAGGGTCACGAGACATGATGGCAGCTTTGATCAGAGAGCCATGCCGGGAATCACAGCGTTAACGACGGGGTCTGAGAGTGAGGCCCCCAGACTCTGGCTTGACCCTGCCGCAGCTGAGCTTCGGGAAACCAATCTGAGGCTCAGTTCCTTGACTGCGGTGAGACAATCACCCTGCTCCCTCGCGTGGCTCTCACGAGGACGGGATGAGACCCACAAGACAAGAACGCTGTGTGTGTGGCAGGCTAGTGTCTTTCCAGTGTCCAGCATGGGCTGAGTGCTTAAGTGGCACGCATGCCTACTTCCTGCTAGCCCCAAAAGGGATCTGTGTTACCACGGGCTTCCCTTGGCCCAACTCCAGCAGAGAACGGAATATGAAATCAATAAAAGTAAACATTTGTAAATAACGAAGAAAAATAAACAGAGCAGGGACCGTGAAGGTGTTTTCACTTTCTGGTGGCTCTCCCCCAAAAGGAAATAGTATTTTAGGCCACTACTTCACTATCAATCAACCAGTGTCCCAAGGTCACAAGACAAAGCATGGGAGCGTGAGGGCAAGAGAAAGAATCCACATGGGACACGAGAAATACATTGTATAGCCAGCTGTGACTGAGAACGGCAGGAAGGGGACACCCAGGGAAGGAGCAATGTACCCAGGGCAGGCTCTCTAGGGTCTTAGAAGGGCAGAACCATTTGTTCTCAAACAGCAGGGAAGACGCCGTATGGAGTAGTGACAACAGTTTCCTTGGTGAAAGTCAAATCTTCAAAATTCTGTACCCTCCTGCTGCACTGCTATGATCTCTGTCTGAAAAAAATCAGTGGCTCCCGAGCTTGAGGCTTGTCTGCTGCCATCAGACAAAGAACGCCCTGTGAGAACCTGGTGCGACACCCTTGTGAGGAAAACGGCCATGTCAAGAGTCGTCTACGTGCCCCAGACCCCCAGTGGGGCTACAGCCATCAGGCTGTAGGACTCACGACTACTCCCACAGACAACCCTCAAAAAACGTCCAGATTACAAGCAACAAGCAACACCTTGCTGCAAGTGAAAGGCACGCGTCCATGAGACAGAGGTTTAGCGGGTATTTACAAAGCTGTCCACCAGCGTCCACCCACGGTGCGCTCTGCAGACTGGCAGCACGTTATGCAAGGCACACAGCGAAGCACTTCTTCACAGCATCCCTAGGAAGAAGAAACACAAAGATGAATGGGGCACTGTCACTCCAAAGGCTCCCAGTGGCAAAGACCTTCCGTGAGAGTTTCCCAGGGCACCACGCTACTGAAGAGGCAAACAGCGAGGTCAGATCAGCTACATCAAACCGTGGCACCAGCACATCTTAGCAGTTTGCTCCTGGGCAAATTACTGGTCATGTTGGAGGGTTTTTTTTTAGGTTAATTTAAATTTAATTTTAAATTTAAATGCAGGCCAGCCATCCTGCAGACTGGTCATGGGGGGGTTAGTACATGACAGACTGCGGCATTTTCACATCAGCCAATCACAGAGCATGCTGACGTCATGAAGGTATAATCACGGGGCTGTTCTTGGTTGCCAGTAAGTAGCAGAAGTCTTTGAAGGACACCTCCAGGAACTCCCAGGCACAGGGAGTGTGTGCAGGCACTGAGCATCCCTAACAGGCTGCACTTACTGCCCAGGACTCACAGAGTGGTTGCTCAACAGACAGTTGACTGTCCATACAGACCCCGTCTCTTCCACCACTACACCTGGCTGGGTAAGAGGGAACACCTAAGCTCTCACCCTCGCCCCACTCCAGGTGTGATACTGTTCTTGATGTATAGGAACCAAGGACTCGGGGGTGGGGGAGGTGGTGTGGAGGGGGGGGCACAGTCACATGAGGTCAGTGAATGAGGTCAGATCTCTGTGAGTTCAAGGCCAGCCTGGTCTACAAAGTGAGTCCAGGACTGCCAGGACTGTTATACAGAGGAAACCCTGTCATGAAAAGCCAAAATAAATAAATAAATAAATAAATAAATGCCCTATGTAAACACATTATGGCTCACAAACCAAAGAATCCTTATTTCCAAACACGCAGTCTTACCTTGCAAATGGTATGAAGGAAAGGCTATACCTACAAAGAAAAACAAACCAATGATCAATGGAGGCAGTGGTAAACCCCCTCAGGAGCACAAGGCACAAGGCTCCTGAGGCTCTGAGAGCACCCAGAGATTCACCCCGACCCGTGTGTGCCCACACGTTACATAAACACTGTGCTCTTGTGGCAGAGAAGGGGGGAAAGGCCCATATAAACATAACCACTATGACCGCAGCCTTGCTTGTGGTACTGCTCAACCACACGAGCCATCAGTGACCACCTAAAACAGGCAGCCTCCAGATGTCCATACGGCATCAGAGTCCTATTTACAGAAACTGCAACAAAATCCTCAACAGTTGTGTTCTAATGTATCATAAGTTCTCAAGAAAACTTAACTTCAACCCAGGTGAGATCAATTTTCTATCCTGCTCCCACTAATAAGAAAAAAAAAAGCTTCTATAGATGAGGATGTACCCCGGTACAATGCTTCAGAACCCAAGCCACACTGCCTGTAAGAAAACTATGCAGCACAGAGACACCTGCCCTGCGTGTTAGCCAGGATCTAAGTAGGTCAGACTTAAGACAAGCAAGTTCCAACATCAGTTCAGAGGGAATATCATTTTCCTGAGCCCAGAAGAACGCAGACTCCTTGGAACTGGACTGAACAAGAGCCATGTACATGGAGGTACCAATTTCTGCACCCAGAGGAAGGCCGGAGTATAAACACAAGCTATCACGCCAAGTCCTTGTCCACTAGTCTCCTCTGTACCTCCCACTTCCCAGGTGCACAGGCTTATTTACTTGTGAACATGGTAAATTCTGAGAGACGGCTGGAGAGAGTATTTCTTCAGAAGTTCAAAGTTCTGAAGAGAAGATGGGATCATGTTTTTATTCTCAAGATCCATGTCTACTGCTTGGGTGGCCGGGAGGAGTCTATTTAGAACGCCCACTGGCCTCCCTTTTCTCTGTATCCTAGCAGACATTTTATGCCAAAGAGAATAGCCACACTGTACGGAAGCTATTTTGCCAGACATTATGGATTAAACTTTGAAAGCAACACAGACATACCTCAGATTAGATGCCTGCCACCACCCCCTCCCTTGGATATTATACTCAGGTTTAAATAACCAAGAATCTACAGTTCCATTCATGGCTTTAAAAAGCCATGTCTCTGGTCATCCTTTTATTATACTTGCCTTTATAATTTCCTACTATTTGCCCAAAATTCCCCAAAGCTAACTGGCCTCCATGAGTACACTACAGCTACATCCACATGGGTCTTCATTTCCCGGCCCCTGCTCCCTCAGCGCAGCTGACAATGCCCTCTTTGTCTTTCCACGGAATGGTCATTCCATCACAATCACCGATTTTCTCCCTAGCACCCTGCTCTGGTAGTGTCTATTTGACTCCTGGCCGCTTTTTTACAAGCCTCTATAATACTTGCACTGTTTAGGCACTTGCCGGACATGAGCAGTTGAGTAATATTTGTACATCTCACAACTGAGCTCAGCAAAAATCCCGTGGCCACAAAGGAGCGGGTGGCCTCTAGTGACCACTCAGGACCACTAATGCCATCTACTGGCAGTCGGCTGAGTCAACTGGCTTCTGGTACGTGAGCGACAACTCTTCAACTAAAGAACTTCCAGGTTTTCCTGACTCTCCCACCCACAACACACGTGCTTTCCCTCCATAAGTCAGAGGCAGAGCTGGGGATGGGGAGGGACACTGACGTCACTTACCACGTCAAGGCCAAAGACTGCAAAATGCAGAAGATGAGCGCAAGTCCATTTTTACGCCACTAAAGAAAAATGACACAGTTAGTAGGAAGTGTGTGACAAGGGATATAAGCCAAAAAGGTCACAGAAGACTTAAGTTCACACTTACCCAAAAGGCAGAACACAGGGTAAGTGCAAAACACAACTAGAAGAAAAGAGGAAACATGAGTGAATTACAGTGTGGCTCAAAGTGCTCAACCCATCAGAACCACCATGTGAGGAAAAGAAATCCAATTCAACAATAAAAATGGATGTGCATTGGAAAAGAAAGAAAGAAAGAAAGAAAGAAAGAAAGAAAGAAAGAAAGAAAGAAAGATAGATATGCTTCTTCATTTAAATTTTCCCTAAATGTTGGCAAATAAAAACACCTTTCTGGACCAGTCACTCAATCAGAAACCTTTTCATTCAAGACACAAAAGGCAGCTGACCACAACCCTCTGTAATGGAGCCCTGGTCAGTTCCAGCCTCTGGAGGATAAAGGTGTGTAAGAACAAAGGTCAGCATGAGAAGTCAGCCTCACAGGCAGGCAGGAAGCCTGTATCTGTTTACCTGTCATCTGCCGCCTGTCACCTGACACCGCCCTTTGTCCTTTCTTAGAGAGTCTTCCCACAACAGACTTGTCAGGCCATCTACATCTGACGCTAGGGGAAAATAAACAATAGGTGCTCCAGCTACTGACCAATCCTGTCCTGTCACTCACCTACAATTCCTTAACCAATGTGCCCTAAACATTCTCTGTGTCCAGGACTATACTGTGAGAAACATAAATAGCAAACATAGCCATGGCCTTAGACAACACTCTTCTATGAATGATGAGAGATGTACAAAACTAATCTAAAATTACAAGTATACCAATCAAGATCACAATCTCACAATACTGATAATTATGCTAGGAATCTAGAGAACGGGGTCTGGAAAGATTCTGACAGCTATATGAGTAACTGGGTGAAAAAAAAGAAAGAGATAGTCTGTGTTGATGGGGCACAAATAAAACCGTCCAGCCATACATGGCAGTACACCAAGACTCAACTCAAATAGAAAAAGTAAAACTGTGCAGCTCGGTGGTAGAGCATCTGCCTGGTATGCATGGGAGTGGGGTTAATTCCCAGGGTGGAAAAGGAAAGGCTCCCATCTACAAAGCCTAGGGGGAAAGGCCAGTCCTCACCAGCATCAGGATTGTGGCAATCAGACGCGTAGGCTCAAACATGCGCTTCAGCTGCTTCACGGGACCCATGAGGAAGACAGTACTAAGAGGCAAACACACAAGCCATTAGGGCAGAACAGAGCCACAGGAGGCATGCAGCCACCTCCCCAGGGGCTCCTGTGGCGGTAACAGGAATAGCATCAGTACTAACAGCTCTTGCCCAGCACTGGAGCTACAGGGCTTTTGTGCAGGGCTCTCACTGAATCCATCAAGGACCTACAAAGTAGGGACAATTAAAAGCAAGGTCACCCCACTAATATGAGAGCAGGGCCATGCGTGCATGTGTGTCCGACTGTAAAGGCGCTCTCTCTACATCACTGTATACCACCCTCCTTGCCTGCCTACCCATAGAAGCAAAGCAACAGCTCAGACTTTAAAAAAGCCAAAAAACACGCCTTAAAGGTTCAGACTGGTTACATTACAAAGAACACTTCTTTCATACCCCCAGGAATGTTAATGATAAGAGTAACATCCGCTACAGCCGAAAGCTTGCTAAATGCCAGGTGTTAGATACAGTGCTCATCTCATCCCCTCAACAACTAGGAGACAGGTGTTTCTGTACCTACTTCAGAGATGTGAAAATGAGAGGTTAGTTTACCAGTCTGAGATCACATAGGTCGCATCTACTCTAAGGGCACCCGTAGCGTGAGTGTGTGTGATGGAAACATGAGAGCTATCTAACAGAAGAGAGTGGTCACAAGGGAAGCCAAGACACAGGCCTAGCACATCAAGTACAGGCACCAGGTGTCAGTCATACTTCCCGGATCCCAAACAAGTACCCAAGCAACGAACAGTGGACACTCCTTACAGATGACGCTCAATCCAAGTGGCAGCAGATGACATTAACTAAGGAGCACTCAATAAAAGCCATAGATTTTGCTGTTGTTGTTGTTGTTGCTGTTTACAATATGTCTACCTCTCTTTGAAGTTAAGCTGTTTTCTGAGCTCAAGTGTCCAAGCTCAGAGACTTCTTTCCCTAACAGCGTAAGAAGCAGATGCAAGGCACACGTGTGTAAATAGATTCTGTGTAAAGTAAAACTCTTCATAACACCAAGAAATAACAATGCACCCCTTCACTGCTTCCCTCTGGTGCACTATGGAGTCTGTCCCATTACAAGCTGCTAAAGAGCTGGTGTTAGTGGCACACCCCTATAATCCCAGCACTCAGGGAGGCAGAAGCAGGTGGATCTCTGTAAGTTCAAGAGCAGCTTGGTCTGGGCTGGAGAGATGGCTCAGCGGTTAAGAGCACTGATTGCTCTTCCAGAGGTCATGAGTTCAATTCCCAGCAACCACATGGTGGCTCACAGCCATCTATAATGTGATCTGATGCCCTTTTCAGCACTGTATGAATACTAATAATAAATAAATATTCAAAAAAAAAAAGAGCAGCTTGGTCTACAAAGTGAGTACAGGATAGCCAATGTCACACAGAGAAATCCTGTCTTGAAAAACCAAAGAAATAAAATTTTTAAAAAACTGCTAGAGCTCTTGAGTAAGCAGCATATCTGCATAACTCTGCCCACTGTAGACTATACAGTTAATCCACACTATAGGCCCAAAGCAAACCCACAAAGCCAGTATCTGAGAAAGTGTCAAGGGCAACACCACTGAGGGCCAGCATCTTACTACAAAACTCAAGGCTTGAGAAGGTAAGACCAGCTGGATGTGGTGGAACACCTTTAATCCCAGCACTCAGGGAGGCAGAGACAGGCAGATCTCTGTGAATTTCAGGCCAGCCTATTCTAAGTAGTGAGTTCTGGGGGAGGGAGGGCAAGGGGGAAGGGGAAGCGAGGGAGGGAGGTGAGGGGAGAGGAGGAGAGGGGAGGGGAGGGGAGGGGAGGGGAGGGGGGAGAGAAGGGGAGGAGGAGAGGAGAGGAGAGGAGAGGGGAGGAGAGGAGAGGAGAGGAGAGGAGAGGAGAGTCATTCCAGCATCTACCTAACTCTGCTAGGCAGAAACAGTGCTGGGGTTTGAGGACAAGTGAGGTACAAATGCAGGCAGCACTTGTCAAGTGTTTTAGACAGTGTTAACAAAAATATAGACAGAACAGAAGGAGCCCCAGAGG
This sequence comes from Acomys minous, assembly GCF_964271855.1. Taxonomy (NCBI): domain Eukaryota; kingdom Metazoa; phylum Chordata; class Mammalia; order Rodentia; family Muridae; genus Acomys; species Acomys minous. The sequence continues at coordinate 28,051,683 of NC_140483.1, read as the reverse complement.
AGGAGGAGGAGGAGGAGGAGGAGGTCACCAGTTCCAGGAAGGAGGCAGTAATCAGCAAAGCTTCACTCACACAGGGTCAAGGAAGGAAGCCAGGTAAGAACAGACAACAGCAACTGAATAATTACGGCTGAGCAACTATGACAAGCAGGAAAACTTGGGACTCCTGGACCCCCTTCTCTACAGGACTCTGAAGCTATTTACAGAAACATGGGGGAGAGACAGGGAAGGGGAAGGAAAGATGGCCCTGTCAAGTCCCTGAAGTGCACTCTGATAGGGCCAGGCCAACCTTTCCCACCAGGGGCAGGACTGTTATTGTGTACACAGGTGTAGTTGAAGCATCAGAGTGAACAAGGTCAACCCAGGGTATCTGCGCCCTTGAAGTGGGCTGAATGGCTGATCATCAGATGCCCCGCCACAGGAGCCCCATCCTCAAGGCCAAGATGCTCTGGCACAAATAATAACCAGTTACCAGCCTCCCAGCCCCTCGCCTGGAGAGCCCTTTGAGGGGCACCAGGTGCATCTCAGTCTCTGAGGGCAATGCAACCAACATGGGAGGGCTGGCCACACCGTGTGCCTTGGAGGAAATCACCCCAAGGCTTCCTTCATGCATAGTTCCCTCACAGGTGAAACGCTGGTGACACAGCTCCTGCTCACTCCCAGGGGTGTCACAGGGATAAACTAAAAATTAAGATGTTTTAAAACAAGAGGATGTGAATGTGATACATGCCAACCAACCACCTCTCTCTTCCTTCTTTCCAAATCCTTAAAAATATGGAGCATCGCCAAGCGGTGGTAACACACGCCTTTAATCCCAGCACTTGGGAGGTAGAGGCAGGAAGATCGCTGTGAGTTCGAGGTCAGCCTAGTCTACAAAGTGAGTCCAGGACAGCCAAGGCTACGCAGAGAAACCCTGTCTTGAAAAAAAAAATGGCACATCCTTCTCCCCCACCCCCTCAAATATAATGGACCTTTTATCATCTAATAAATAACAAGGTTGAAAAAAAAAAAGAGAGAGAGAAAAGGAAAAGGTTACCTCCCAATTGATGCGATGTTACCCAGGGTATAAAACACTGCGAAGAGGCTGAGTCCCTTCCTGGGCACCCACAGCAGAAAAGTACCCTAGAGGGGGAATCACAGGACATGTGCATGTGAGCTCAGGCACCCCGCTCCCCACCAGAGGCACACAGCTGCCCTCCCTGCCTCCTGTCTCCCTCCCCCTTATCCACTCAAAGAGAAAAGTGTAGCAGAGAATTAGGAAAAGGCAGCAGATAGACAGGAATCTTACCAGCAGCGAGCAGAGGATTCCTATAGCAAAACATGCGATGAAGCCTTTTATCCTGGTGCCCCAGCTTAGCGACGAAGCCTCTGCAACCTGCAGTTTCAAAACGACAATTACATACGTGCACATTTATTTCAGACAAAGAAAACTTACAATTAATTTAGAAACGGTCTTAAGGGCCAAGAGACATGGTGCTTAGAGATGGTGAGCAAACCTGATGGTCTGAGGTCCATCCCTGGAGACAACATACAGTTAGGAGGGGAGTGCTGCCCACCTGCACTCATAAACACATACATTATGACGGGCGGATCTGGGCCCAGGGGTCCTGCTCAAACTGTGACACCAGCCAAGGACAGTATGTGCAGTAAACTTCAAACCCCTACCCAGATCTAGCCAATGGACAGGACATTCTCCACCATTGAGTGGAGAGTGGGGACTGACTTTCACACAAACTCTGGTGACCCATATTTGACCACGTCCCCGAAGGGGAGGACTGGTGGCACTCAGAGGAAGGACAGCAGGCTACCAAGAAGAGACTTGATACCCTATGAGCATATACAGGGGGAAGAGGTCCCCCTCAGGAACAGCCATAGGGAAGGGGAGTAAGGGGGAAATGGGAGGGAGGGAGGAATGGGAGGATACAAGGGATGGGCTAACAATTGAGATGTAATATGAATAAATTAATAAAACATTTTTTAAAAACACACACATAACCAAAAAAAAAAAAAATTAAGGAAGGGAAGGAAGGAGAAAGGGAGGGAGGGGAGAAAGAAAGGAAGGCGGTAGGCAGGAAAGAAGGAAGATTGTCAACCTACACAGGAAGGAAGGGAGTCTGGAACTTTACACACTCACTGCTACACGAAGCCATCACATCCAGCTCTTAGTAGCGCTATAAACTCCTATCCAGACTGGACTCTTGCCTCCAGCAGCTTACAGAAGTTTACCGCGTCTCAGGTGGGGCATCCCAGGCGGGGCATCCCAGGTGGGGCGTCCCAGGTGGGACATCCCAGGTGAGGCGTCCCAGGTGGGGCATCCCAGGTGGGGCGTCCCAGGTGGGGCGTCCCAGGTGGGGCGTCCCAGGTGGGACATCCCAGGTGAGGCGTCCCAGGTGGGGCATCCCAGGTGGGGCGTCCCAGGTAGGGCATCCCAGGTGGGGCGTCCCAGGTGGCGCATCCCCAAGGGTAGAGACAGCCTGTTTCAAGCACAGGCAGGGAGGCTAACCTTAGCATAGCCCTTACTAAGTCCAGGCAGGGCAAGACTACATCTGGAAGGGCGGGACTCTGGCAGGCAGGGCCTGGATCACTGGAGAAGTTGAAGGCCAGGGCTTGATACTCAGGCAGTTTGGTCCATTGGCCATGTTCTTATCTCTCCTACCAACTGCAGAAGTTGCTGCAACATTTCAGGGACCTCAGAAAGAGAAGGTCCTCCCATTCATGGGGATGCACCCCTATTCTTACTCACATCCTGCTAGCAGCAGCCCAAATCACCTCCAGTCAGCCAGAGCCTAGCTAATTAATCACCACACCCACTCATCTTGATTCTCCACCATTCTCAGTGTGATCGATGCTCCCTCCAACGGTTCCTAGAAAACTCCACTCTCAATGGCCTTTTCCCATGTGCCAGAGGCCTTCCTATGTTGTCCATAAAATGCAAGAGGGCTTATTGCCCACAGATGGACACAGGAAGCTGCCACTAAGGGACCAGATGCAATCAACGAGCCAGGTCAGCATGTACACACCCAAGCTCCCCTTATGAAGGCAGCGCAGCCGCACAAGGAGGGTAAAGCTGCCTACGACGTTGCCACCCAACTTCTGGAGGAAGGCAGGGGAGCAGGACCACTCCCTCAGCTCTGACTGGCCCTGGCTCAATGACCTGTTTCCAACCTGTCAAACCGGAAGCTGGAAGAGAAGACCAAGAGGCTCCCCAGGTGTGACAGGTACTGGGCAGAAAGGTTTAATCTCCACCCAGAAGAAAGATATTTAGGTGATCAAAAAAGGGCTCTCCCTCTACCTCCATGGAGCCACAGGTACTGACGCTGAAACACACACACACACACACACACACACACACACACAGCATCTGCCGAAACTGGTACACAGTATGACCCTGAAGAGAAAGCACATTTAGGGATGGGAGGGGCTAAGGGTAGCTCAGTGGTACAGTACTTACCTAGCATGAACAAGACTTACAGTTCCATCTCCAGCACCTCAAAAAAGGGGCGTGCAATATAATCCCTAACTGCATTCCAAATATTTGTCCTTATCCCACAGGTAAGTGTAGTCCTTTCCCCGTATCAAGGAAACTTCCCTTTTCAACAGACAGAGACCACTACAGAAACCCACAACCAATCAAAATGCAGTGCTGTGTAGCCCAGTCCCAACCGATACCTCTACAACACAACTCCAGCTCCTAAGGGTCAGGGGTCATTGCGGAGAGGGGGCAGAACAGCTGTAAGAGCCAGGGGAACAAGGGGTTTGCAGTAAGATCGCCTTCCAGAAGTGTCAGAAGCTACACCCTTGCAGTCTCACTAATGTAGCTGCCTAAATATGACCTGAACAAGGACACCACCAATAGACATGCTAACGTGAAAGGGGAAAAACCTCAGAGTCCCCAACCTAGGCAACCGCAGGCACCTTTGGAATGCTGGGAGCAGGAGAAGCATTTTCCCCAGGGAGCACACCAATACCAAATGGTCAGCCCTGTAAAACACACACATGCAAGTAACATTATACAGGCTGAGCAGGTGGCATTTATGGAGTTAGTAACACACTCACACCACCACCAACAACAATAACAACAAAAGCACAACAATAACAACAAAAGAAAGAAGCCAGAATTTGAAAGAAAACAAGGGGGTGGGGAATATATGAGAGGGTTTAGAGGGAGGAAAGGGAAGGGGGAAGTGATGTAATTATAATCTATCTCTCTTTGTATATGTGTGTGTGTGTATATATATGTATATATATATATGTATGTATGTATGTATATATACATATGCAAATATATCATTCCATATACCTAATTTATATAACCGAAGAGGAGGCATGCAACACAATGTTAGGGCCTGATAGCTAAGCCCTGTGTTTCCAAGCTTCTTGTTTACCTTGAAGAGTCTGTTCCTCCAGCTTCCCCTGGCTCTAAAGTGACCCTGGTTTTCTGCCACCAGGCCTTACCCGGCCCTAGACAATCAAGTGAGGCCTCGGCTCATTAACCCAGGTAACTTCCCACCAGGAGCAGAAGAAAATGAACAGCTCCCACGCTTCCCAACCGTGCATGCACTTTGCCTCGGTGGAAGCAACCAAGCCAGGCAAAGGAAGAAGATAACAGAGCAGCGGCTAAGTGGCCTGAGTGTCACCAGCATCCACAGCCATGCTCAGAAAGTTCAGTCTTTTCCCATTTAGGAGGATAAACTGTGAAGTGTCAACGCTGAAGCAGCCTTAGCCTGAGCAAGGCAAAGAGATTCTTGCCTTTGTAGACACTAAAGTCACTGGCGAGAGACAGTCCTCTCTGCCAGGATAGTGGTGAGTCTTCCACTTGTCATGCAGGAGACCAGGGCTCAATTCCTGACCAACTGGGACACCAGCGGTGGCTCTTTAACCAGGTGGTTGTGGTGGCAATGGCGGGCAATCTCAGCACTCAGGAGGCAGAGGTGGATTTCTGAGTTCAAAGCCAACCTGGTCTAAAGAGCAGGTTCCAGAACCTCCGGGACTACACACAGAAACCCTGTCTCTGAAAATAAAATAAAAGCACTGGCAAGAGAAAGCATTTCTGCCCAAAAGTATGGTTCTGCTTTCTACATTCAGACAAGAGTAAGGCTTAGGTGCAACAAATGTCTCAAGGACCCCATCTAAATGCTACCTGGTCTTTAGTAGGGAGGGGACACAGGGTAGGGAGCAGGGATAATTCGCCATGTTTCCACTCTATGTGTGTTCTGTCACTTAGTCAGGGAAAGCGGAGGAAGCGTTTGTTCCACTTCTTCTAAGCCGACTACATAAAAGGAAAGTACTTTTGTGAATTTATGAAAGCGAATTCAGTTGATGGAAAATCTTTCTCTAAGCTGTAGTCTCTGGAAACTCTTCGAGCACAGAGCTTTCTCCCCCCCAACCCCCAAAAAATCAAAACAGTTAAAACAGTACCTGGATAGAATTTGTAGGGAGTGTACCCAGAAGCTGTCTGACTGGCTGCCACACACAAAGACCCCTTTGACTCCAGGCCGGAGAAGCGAGAGCAACTACTGCCAAGAGCTATAGCTAAGATCTGTCCAGGGAGGTGAGGCTGGCAAGCAGGTGAGAAAGGAATGCTGTTTTCTTCCTGCACGTTTTGACTAACACACCCTGCAACCTTCCTGGCCCCAAGAACCCTTTCCAGAAAGCACAAAGCCTACTCTTTCAGAAAGGACGACTCCACTGAAACCAGGACTTAGGTGCTTTTAAAAGGATAAGGTGTCAATTACAAAACTCACACCACAAGGCTGTTTGTGATTAGGAGTTTTGCCAACTTTACAGCTACCTAGGAGGGGAAAAGGACAGACAGAAAGAAGGACACACGCTTTTATGGTTGGCATTAAAATAAGTCATTAAAAAATAAACACTTTTTTTTTAACTTTTCTGGTAACCTCTTACAGGTTATATAGCTGAAAAAGACTTGAAGGCAACCCCATCCAGCTAACCACACAAACAGGAAATTTCACACAGAATCCCTCAGTTTTTCCAGGCTCAGGACCATGGAAGGTGTGACCACATCAGTACTTGAAAGGAGGCGGGGCCTAGTCAAACAGTACCAAGCCAAAACATCCCCCAAGAGGAACCCTATTGGCTACAAAATATTTCCTGGAGCTCAAGACCTGGAAATGCTACACAATGACACCCTTCAGCAGGAAGGGTGGAAAAAAGGAAACTGAGAATGTTTTCAAACAAGCGTGAAGGCCACAATTTTTTTAAAAACATAGATGCAATATATGTCTGAGCTTAAGCAGAGATTAAAGCCCTTCACTGCATCCAACACAGGCCCTCACCTTTTGGGGGGAAGGGTGGACACTCCTCCGCATTTGTTTTCAAAAGGTGCCACTCTACCTAACTGCTGCAGATGAACAACACCCCACTGCACTGCACCCTCAGCCAGTCTACCCTAAGGCCCTCCCCCCAAGTTTATATAACAGTCTGTTACTTCTATGGAATTTACCTTTATATGACAAAGAGGGTCGACTAAGTCTTGGGGCGAGTTCCCCAAGAGGCCAGGAAAAAAAATTTTAATGAAAAAAAAATTAAAAGCATAAAAATTGCTGATTTGAACTTTAACAGCTGTGCTGAGATTCGAAGGTTGCAGGCCCAGACCCAGATTGCAATTAGCCTTGGGCTATCTTTAGCCCTCACTAAGCAGCAGCTTCTTGCCCACCTGTGTCTGATACAACAGTGACTAACCTAGCTGTAACTAATAGGTAAAAACATCTTGGAATGTATTGTTAACAAAACCCTAGCTTCCAAAAACCAAAAGTTTTAGAGTGCCGTCTGATAGCATCTCTGGCTTACACCTGGGAGGACGATGCCTCTTCGCTGTACCCGCCTACTTAGTGCTCCCGCCGATACATCTGAAAGGCGCCTTGACTTATTACTTTTGATTTAATACTTTGTTCTGTTACTGTAAAAAGTTATCAAACTGTTATCATATTGGAACTTTTGTTTTGCAGTAACCTGAACCTGTTTCAGGTCCACTGTCGCCCGTATTTACCTTCAAAATAAATTCTTATCCCCTTTGAGGTGCAACTGTGTTTTTACAAAGACAAAACTCAGAACAAATATCTACCACAAAAGTGAAGGAGAGCAGAAAATAGGGGAAACCACGAGAAACCTAAGTAAGTATTAAAGAGGAACTCGTTTCCAAGGGGGAAGGGCACTCGTTCGACACCCCACCCTTGTTTCACAGAAGGGGAAACTGGGGCTAAGGGTTCATCACATAAAACCTTATTCTGTCTTCAGGAAAGAAAATGTAAACAAACTCCGAAAGCACTTAAAATAAGGCATTCAAAGTAGCTCTGGAGCACAGGGCCTCGCTGGCAAGTTTCAGCACCATCAAAGCCCAACAAACACGCTGGTAGTCTCAGGGGGTACTGAGAATCTATAGTCTAGGAAGAAACCTTGAAGACTCAGAGACCTGTTCCTGTACCCAGGCGTTCGCAAGAGTTTTACAACTACAAAGCCGTGGGCATAAGGTCGGGTCTGGATCTCACACCCCACAAACTAAACCAGTATGCGATCCAGCCACCAAGGCCGTCGGCCTCGCCCGGCTCCAAAGAGTTCTCTCCCGCCGGTCCAGCTGGGGCCTCGGGACCCACACTCCCACGCTCACAGATTTCTGGGATCCTGCTGCAGAACCCCAAGTCCTTCGGAGGGTATGTTGGGGAGGGTTCGGAAGCCAAGCCACGCCTTCCTCAAAGTGCCCGCGCTGCCACCTGTGGCAGTGTCCCGGCAGAGCTCAGCGTCGCGGGCGGGAGGAGAGCAGGGCAGCTTTCCAAGAAATCCCGGTTTCCCCCGCTGCGCTCACCTCGGACAAACCGCTGCGGTCCTCGGTGTCCTGGCCGCTCAGCACCTTCTTTAGCTTGTCCATGTCCAGCCCCCGGCCGCCGCCTGTCGCCTTCGCTCAGCCGACCGCTCTTCCGGGTGCCCGGCCGCCGCCCCTCCGCCAACCACGGCGCGCCCCGCCCAGGCACCTGCCCACCTGCCCGCCCGGCATGCCCCGCGTCAGCCACGCCCCCCTGCGCGAATTCTAGGGGTCACCTGGGGCAGGGCTGGACAAGTTGGGGTGAAGTCTGCGGGTGTTGCCTAACACCAAACTGGCTGTGCGCCCGGGCTTCACCGATTCGTTCCAGCGCCCAGCACCATGCGCCGGGGCATGAAAGAACGCGGCGGAAGCCCTGTGCCGACTTACCCACGGATGGTGAAGTTAATCCGCTGGTGTACACCGCAGATCTTGGGGGGAAAAAAAAGTTTACAAAACGAGTTCAAGATGGCCAGGGCTATGCAGAGAAACCGTCTCGTAAAAACAAAAGAAGTTTAAAAATAGCCGGGTGGTGGTGGCGCACGCCTTTAATCCCCGCTGTTAGTATTAGTTCGAGACTAGCCTGGTCTACAGAGTGAGTTCCAGAACAGCCAAGGCTACACAGAGAAACCCTGTCTCAGGGAAAAAGCAACCCAGACTAAGTGGAACAAATCAGTGTGCAACAGGCTGTAGTATGCAAATGTGTGTGTGTTAGTAAAAGTAGCAATGCCTATGTAATTCCTAGGGGAACTAGCTCAGGAGGTATGACTTGGGCAACGCCTGAGAACAGGTGACAGCTGGCTGAGGATCAGATAGTTCTGTGTTTGATGAATGCTTCCCTTCCTATCAATCTGTAGCACTACTGAGGCTCCATAGCAGAGTCGATGTGAAGTCATGGGATCCTCCAGGCAGGGCAGAAAATTGCACGCTGGTTGCTGGGGAAATCTGGAACACCTGTAGTAAAATTACATAGGCTCAGAAAAGCACGGAGCCCGGGGGTGTAGCTCAATGAGAGAATGCTCGCCTGGCTCGTGCAAGGCTTTGTGTTCAGTTCCCAGTACTGTCCCTGCTTCCTCAAGGGGGTGCAGGGGAGAGGGAAGAAGGCACGGAAAGAACTGGAGAAGCCCCCACCTGGAGACTGCACATACCTCCTCTGTACTCACTCCAACGCTTGCTGGAGAGGAAGGATGCAAAGGGCAGGATCCACACATTACCAAGAAGTTAGGCCTCTCAGAAATTACTAAACAGCCGAGCAGGGTGGCGCACGGCTGTAATCCCAGCACTCGGGAGGCAGAGGCAGGTGGATCTCCGCGAGTTTGAGGCCAGCCTTGTCTACAAAGTGAGTCCAGGACAGCCAGGGCTACACAGAGAAGCCCTGTCTTGAAGAAAAAGGAGGAAGAGGAAGAAAGAGAAAGGGAGGGTGGGAGAAGAAAGGAAAGAAAGAAAGAAAAGTCGAGAAAGAAAGAACTAATCAACTAGACAAAGCGTTGTCCACAGAACCCTATGCACACCAGTCAGGGCACTCCTGCGTCACCTCCTCTGTGACCTTGTGAGTTTTCCAGCATACTTTCTTTACTTGAGTAAATACATAAGGTAGACCTTTAAGATCATGTGCTGCTGCTCTTGCCTGGATGCCCCTCACCTCCCTTGTGCTCTAGTGAAGTTCTTACAGCTTTTCCGAGATGTCAAACTTCAGAATGCGTGTAAAGTCCACCCACTGGAGGCAGGAGGATCTGGGCACTGCAACTCCAGCTCTGTCATTTGTCGCCTATGTGGCCTTGAGCAAGTAGCTTATTAGCCTTTCTGATCCCTGGCTGTTTGCCTCTGTAAAGTGAGCATGACAACTTCCGAAAGTGACCGTGGAGAGTGAACATGACTAGGTGGAAGGGGCATGTAGTTAGCATTTAGTAGAAGCCTCCCCGTACCCTACCACCTCCGATGCCATTCCCCACCCACCTGTGATGGTTTGATGGGCGTGGCCCATAGGGAATGGCACTATTAGGAGGCGTGGCCCTACTGGAGTAGGTGTGGCCTTGTTGGGGGAAGTGTGTCACTGTGAGGCGGGCTTTTAGGCTCCTGTGCTCAGACTCTACCCTGTGTGAAACACAGTCTCTCAGCTCCTGCTCCAGCACCGTGTCTGCCTGCATGCTGCCATGTTTTTCTCGATATGCTTATGATGATAATGGACTGAAGCTCTGAAACTGTAAGCCACCCCCAATTCTGGTTTCTTTTTTTTTTTTTTTAATCATTTATTATGTTTACAATGTTCTACCTGCGTGCCAGAAGAGGGCACCAGATCTCATTATAGATGGTTATGAGCCACCATGTGGTTGCTGGGAATTGAACTCAGGACCTCTGGAGGAGCAGCCAGTGCTCTTAACCGCTGAGCCATCTCTCCAGCCTCCCCCAATTATGTTTTCATTCATAAGATTTGCCATGGTCCGTGGTGTGTCTTCACAGCAATAAAACCCCAAGACACCACCCAACCCTGACGCGGGCTTTCCTCTGTGCTTCCGTAGCACTTTTAAGCACATTCACATACTGGGCTCAATATTATCATACATGTTCAAAGTTTGTTTTCCTCTGCGTTGTGAGATCTTCATGAATAGACAGGACACTTAACAAATGCTTTTGAGTAAATGGATTAAAAACCTCACTCCTCCTCTTTTGTGGCCCTTCAAGTTAACAGCCAGCAAGTAGAATAGAGCTTCAGGTGACCGTGATGAGGCAGCAGGCAAGGCTTGCTTTTGTTAGCTGAGTGAAAAGCATGGACCACCCTCCTCTCCCATCTCTATTCGCTGTAGTCACAGAAATAAGGGTTTGGCTAGAAAAGCCATCTCCTTAACCTCACTCCATGGCCTAAGATCACCAGGATTCTTACAGCAGGGCAGGGCAGGGCTCTGCTCTTGGGCAATGCCGCAGGAGACTTGCAAATTGCAAACACACACACACATGCACAAATGATTTGATGAGCACATGAGCACATCTCACACTCAACACCTGGGCAGTACAGCCCCTAACATGATACACCCTTTTGTGAATAACTGGCCCCAACAAGTGATTCTGTCTTACATCCTTGAAAGAGAAGGCCACTCCATCCAGTGCACTGGCGACTGAGGCCCGTGCCACAAGCAGTGCAGGAAATGGGCACATCATATCCTACCGATATGGGCTTTACCTAAGCGTGGGCAGGTCCCTCCTCCCAGATACCTTGAGTGCAGCAGATCCTTGCACAGCAGTACTGCAGTTCCCTCAGTACTCTCAGATTGCTGTGTTCATAACTCTTCACACAAAGGTTAAGGGATAGTGGACTGTGTGACATTGTTCTTAACTGTGTGTGCATGGAGGTTTAGGCATAACTCACAAGACTCATGGCACTGATTTACAGCACTGAACACTAGACTGAATTGCAAAAAGCATCTGTGCCAAAATAGCCAACAAAATTGCAGTTTCAAAGGATCAAAACTTTCAGCTCTATTATTATTATTGTTATTGTTGTTATTACTATTATTACTGCATAGCAATTTATTAGCATGTGTTACACATTACATTTCTTATCTCCATCTTCCATAGAGTTTAGAATATGTTAGGAAATTTTCTTAAGCTATAAAATATTATTTTACTTTGAAATAGAATTTATCATTACAGTAATCTATTCTAATTTTGAACCGATCGAATTCATCCATCTCTGATAGTTTGCCAATTTTCGATCATATAAAAGCCGTAGCTTTATGCATGTTTGTTGATGTTGGAAGATGAAGCATAATTTAATCATTATATAGCTAGCTACCTTTTTAATTTTTAAATACTTAAAAATGATATATGGGCTTCCAGGCCCTGAAAAATCTTAGTGCTATGAATCACTCTAAGGGACCTAGGCAAAGCACACCAAGTTATCCCAGAGGAAATACAAATCATTAAAAATACAGAATTTTCCATTTCAAAACAAGAAAAACGCCATTTGATGGTAGTGGTGCACACCTTTAGTCTCAGCACATGGGAGGCAGAGGCAGGTGTATCTCTGTGAGTTCAAGACTAGCCTAGTCTGCAGAGCGTGTTCTGGAACAGCCAGGACTACGCAGAAAAACCCTGCCTGGAAAAAACAAAACCAACAAAACAACAGCAGCAGCAGCAACAAACAACAAAAGGAAAACGCGCTTCGTGTCAATGTTTGTGTGCAGTCTTTGTGTTCAAGCATTGAACTGTTTTTATGAATTCACAGATTTCAGCACTGAGAAAAAGAAGAAGCAAAGGCAGAGAAAGACTGCTTGTGTATGTGAATTCATAAAAATAGTGGTGCTCAGATATCTTTATTTATACATATAGTTTTCAACTAAGACAACTGATATCTTGACATGAGTTCTTCACTCACTGCTTGTAAGAATATCAAATGAAAAAGCCACTTGGGAAACCAAATTGGCTGTTCCCCAAAAGTTAAAAAATAGAAATACAGCATACTCAGATAATCAAGTTTATTTCTTCTCAAGTCTCTGATGGAGTTGAAGACCAGGTAGCTTAGTTTTACAATGAAGCTTAGTTGTCTAGGGGTTAAGATGTTTCTAGGTCTAGATAGATGTTTTAAATTGATAATGACAATATGTGAAGGAGATTGATTTACATTCAGAATTTTAGATGCACCAAGATAGGAAAGATGTTTTCTTCAAGGCTGTCATGTACAAATAGCCAAAACACTAAGAATGTAGCATTTATATAATTCCTGATTGTGTCATGATTCTTCTTGCTATAGTAATCTATTGTATATATGTGTAATAATATAAATGTATATGTAAAAAATAAAAAATGTTTAATTAATAAAAAATAGAAATACATGGCTTGACAATACTAGCTACTCAGATTTCTACTAAAAATGAAATAATATAAATTCATTTTTCAAAGTGCACAAATGTTCACAGAAGCTTTATTAATAATGGCCAGTGATGGGTAAATAAAATGTAATATAACCACACGATATTATTATTCCACAATAAACATAGTAAGAGAAGGATGCCAGTAAGCAAATGAGGGGATGATTTTTCTGAGAAACCCTTGCATTTTATGAACCAGCCTTTGGCCCAGTCTGTGACCAACAGCGTGCTTTGAGGTCACTTAGAACCATGTACTCATTGTGATTACATACTGTATGCTCACCCTGATCAGAACAACTGCCCTTTACTAAGAACTATGAATTCAATCTTAGCACAGTTTATACACCCAACAAGCTCAGCTGGTTGCATACCTTTGATCTTATACCAGGTTCTGTATCTCCCCTTCATAACCCATGCATGTCGCTGACTCAGAACAGTGTATGTGTGATAACTAGACAGCAGACAGTTTAAATCAACACCCCCTCCCCTTAAAAATGTTGATAACAACATGTGGGCATGGGTTGAGAACATGTTTGTGGCTTTGTGTGCTCTTGAGTCAAAGAGGCAGAAAAATCATTTCCTCCATTGTGAGACTCCTGTAGAAGACCGCTAAGACAAGAGATCCCCATCCATTGTGAGACTCCTGTAGAAGACCGCTAAGACAAGAGATCCCCATCCATTGCCCATGTCATGTTTGCTATTCAGCAAATAGAGAGCGATGGCCTCTGCTGAACTCTTCAGAACAAAGGCATGAGGCTCGCTCTTGGAAAAATGACACGATGGCTTAGTTTCTTCCTGGAAGGAAGCTACATTAGGTGTGCTAGAAACGAAACTAAGCCGGGTCAAACTGTCTTCTGACCATGAAGGGACTCATGAACTCACTGAAGCCATGGCTGCCTGCATAAGATCAAGCCAGGCAACAGTCCAGCTTGGAGGTGGGAGGGACTGCTAAGCCCTCATCCCTAGCTGAGGAGCTGCTGACAGTGATGGCTTTCGGGGGAGAAGGGGGTCAGTTTTAAGGGTGTGGCCCTGTAGGCCAACCATACTCCAGTGGATGCGCCCACACCTATGGGTATATAGGCAGCACTAAATGGATCCAGAGGAGGTGAAACAAAACAAAACAAAACAAAACAAAAAAAGAGACATGAACTTGGGGAGGAGTGGATCCAGGAGGGCACTGAGGGAGCAAGTATGACCAAAACACACTATAGATGTATGAGATTCTCTAATAAATAAAAAAATAATTCAGTAAAAAGGGAAAAGAAATCGGTGCCTAGTTTCTAGAACAGGCCTTATCAGGAATGATGTTTTGCTATTCATGACGTTTTACAGCAGTGAGAAATGACTAATGGGAAGCACTCGCTTGTCTTGCTGTGTAACAGTGACTGCTCCATTGAGCAGCCTCCTTCTCCAATCATCAAAACGACTGCCATGTGTTCCCATAAACCCCAGCTATTTCTGTTTTTGTGGTCCTGGGAATTGAACCTATACCCTTGAACCTATACCCTTAAGCACAGTCACACTCAACCACAGAGCAACATGCCCAGCCCTTGGTTTTCTTTAGAAAGGGTCTCACCATGAAGTTCAAACCATCTTTGAAGAACCTGTATCCCATGGTGGTCCTAAACGCATGATCCTCCTGCCTCAGTCTCCTAGAAGCCAGAATTACATGCTTTCCAGCAGCCTACTTGTTTTAAAGTAATGCTTATCTCCCTCCCCAACTTTAAGGGATCCCCAAATGCCTACTTCATTAAGAGACTTAAATTCACACTTGTTATTCCTCTAACAACAGACTGGCTCCCTTATTAGTGACCACTGGGCTCACTTTGGGGACAGGAAAGTTTTCTCTGTTGACCTTGGCTAGCCAGTCTCGGGCAGGCTTTGTAGCTGGTTTTCAGGGTGTGGATTTCTCAACATTCCCACCTCATTCTGCAGTAACCAAGAACTCTACCTTAAATCAATGGTCTCAAATGAAGGAGAACCCCATGGCCACCCTCCCACTCCCAGTGGCAGCAGTCCCCTAGTGTTCAGCATATGCAACTCTGGTCCATACTGCTTTTCAGTCCCTACATCCAGGTCAGCCAAGTTTGGCTTCTCTTCCTTCTTTGGTAGGAATCATTCTTTGCCTGCCCAGAAAGCAATCTCCACACCTCCTCCAGGGGGACACAAGCTTTGTCAGATGTAATAGTAATACAAAAATAAGGGTTTGTAGCTTTTCCCCCACAACACCCTAAGGCATTTATAGCCTTCAAAGAGAGGGCCTGAGGTGAACTGGCAGGGTTTTATACCTGTCCCCAGTTACTTCCTGCTTGCCTGGACTCCTTACCAAGGCTTGCATATGCTCTGCCCAGCCCGTTTCCCGGTGTAGGCCTTTGGCTCTAAGAGATACATCTGTAAGTGACAAAGTTAATAAGTCCCCTTAACTGAGACTTTCAGTTACTCAAAAATTGGCACACTAGTCCACACACAGCCTTTAAGAATTTGTACAAATGGTGCTACACAATGAACCACAGGCAGCTAAAGAGTGCTGAGAGCAGGTAAAAATAGTCTTCCCCAGGGAAGAACGCACTGATTGGTTATCTAATGCCAGATAGTCAGCCCTGAAAACATACATACCAGTGACATTAGATAGCCTGGGCAGGTTGTAGGTTATGCAGTTAGCACCTATACAGACACATACACATGTACGTGTGAGCAAGGAGAGGTGCCCGGGAGGGTTTGAGAAGAGGGAAGGTAAGCAGAAATGATGCATTATCTTTTGTTTGTTGGTTTGTTTTTGTTTTTCGAGACAGGGTTTCTCTGTGTAGCCGTGGCTGTTCTGGACTCACTTTGTAGACCAGACTGGCCTCGAACTCACAGCGATCCACCTGCCTCTGCCTCCCGAGTGCTGGGATTAAAGCCGTGCGCCACCACGCCCAGCTATGATGTATTATCTTTAAAAAGTAAAATAATTAGCCAGGCACGGTGGTGCACGCCTATACACCCAGCGCTTGGAAGGCAGAGGCAGGCAGATTGCTGTGAGTTCGAGGCCAGCCTGGTCTACAAACCAAGTCCAGGACAGCCAAGGCTACACAGAGAAACTCTATCTGGAAAAACCAAAAATAAAAGAATTTAAAAAGAATGTGTAAAGTGTTTGCTAAGGTTCCTTACATGCCTGTGGAGATGGTTGCTACTTTCTTCTGGTGCTCTGAAGAAGAAGCCACCCCTGTCCTCTTTCTCCCTGGGCCTTACCGTTCTTCAGGATTCACTTTGTCTTATAATTTCTTTCACCTTAAGCTGTTCAACAAAAGTGGTTAATTCTGTAGATTGCCCAGCTTTTTTTGTTCCTGTCTAAATTGGTAGTGACACTCCCCAGGCCTGCCACGGCTTCTCCAGCAGAACTGAATAATAAAGTTGATTCCCCATTATTCTCAAGTTATTACTTCCATCACTGCATCTACTGAAACCTGGAGTTGTTTTTGTATTCTCTGGTAGATGTTAACCCCATGAAAGCAGTTGTCTCTGCAAACACAGATTTGGGTCACACTCACACAAATACCAAAATATAAAACAAGCCATCAAATCCTCTCACACTATAAATCACCTCTACATTACTTGTAACACTTGATACAGTGCAAGTGGCTGTTAAATCCTGTCGGTCAAGGAGCAGTGACAAGAAAAGCCTGTGCGTGGCCAGTATAAATGGAATAGTTTTTCAAGTCTTTTGATAATAGCTGGCTGAATCCATATGCGAAGCACCCACAGGTTCGAAGGACAAACTGTGTTGTCTCTTCATTATGTAATTGCCCACACACAAACAGCACAGTACTCAAAACTAAATGGAATGCTATACATGACATATATCCATGTTTTCTGGCTATTAAAGTGCACACCAAAGTGTAAGGGACAGAGGGAGAGGAGGGGCAAGTGCTTTGAGGTAAACTTCTGGGATGGTGTTCATAATTACCTACCAATTTCCATTTGTGATGTGCATGGGAAAATGTGTCTGTAATACTGAACAGGCTCAATCCATGAAGAATCAACGAGAAAGATTTATCCTAAGCCACTCTTCAATTAGGCTCTAAGAAAAGCTGAAATAAATAGCAAAGTATGGATACGTAATTCCTTATTATTTATTTTCCTCTTACAAAACATACTTGGACAAATAAATATAAAATGGTATATGTCATATTTAGAAACGGCCGAAGACACACTTGGTACTCCTTCCAGGAAACACTAATAAAATCCTCAGAAAACACTCATCCTTCCCACCACCCATCTTTTATTTTATTTTTTAAAAAGGTCAATTATTTTAATTCTCCACAATTCTTAACAATGAATTATCAAAATAAGCAATAGAACACTACTCAGAGACAAAGACATTTAAATGAAAAGTTTTAAAAATACATGTGTGCACAAACACACACAATATGATGTTGCCCAGAAACTCCAACTAATGAATAATAACAAGATTAATTTGCTAGGTGACATGTCACAACTCTCCAGAAGTGCGAATAAACACCAGAAAGCCTGCAGCCAAGAGCCTGTACAGCACATCAACATGCAATCAGAGTCCTATGAAGGTCACAGGCATCAGGGTCAGTGATGGAATTTACAAGCCAGCCTCTTCACAGTGAGAACGATGCTTCACATGGATGCAGATCATGTCCCCCCTCATGAGACACATACACATCACTGCTGAGGTCACAATTTGTGAAAATTTAGGGATCCAACTTTAGCTCCAGAGCATATATCTCAGGAGTAGGAATTTGAAAACAGACAGTATAAATAGGAGTTGAGTGGAACCTGCCTGCAGCAATCTTTTATTTTCCTTTAAGGCTACAGAAAACCTGCACATAAGCAAGGAAATTAATTCTCATAATAAAAATACCCCTACAAATAGCCAAGATGTCCGTTCAGGTTCCACAGGGACAGTACGCGGTATCTCATTTTATTCTGAGGGCGGACTTTGTGAGTCTGCAGGGTTAGGATCAATTCTTTCTGGAAATAGCAGCTTCTCACAAACTGCCTCCTTGATTGGTAAATATTGTGATATTTCATTAGGTTCCGTGAAGAGGGAAGGTGGAACATGCTAGGAAAAACATAAAATCTTATTAGTATATACTCTATTACAGCCTGGACAATTTCTGAAATATTCTAGTTCAAGCATTCACAAAGCATGTTAATTTCAAAATCAGGATGCCATATACATGTAAGGAGCAATTTCCCACTGCTGAGTCGTCCAACTCAGTGTCTTGTCGTGTACAGTGCTCCCATCAGTGCTCAGAGTCACACATTTTCATCAAATCCCTCCCTGGTTCCTGTTACTTGAGTAACTTGAAAGCAAGTCTTCAGTTAGAGCCCAGTACATACTCCAACAGGAACTGAGCAACTGCTCCAACCCAAGTGGATCTACATTCAGACAGTAAGTACTACAGGGAAAACAAATACTTTAAAAGGTGCTACCTTCTAAACACTCATTATAAAAACCAAAATACTAAGGAAGGGCTTCACAAATTCCAGGAGAGCAAAAAAAATACATGAAAATTATGCCAGAAAACACAGACCATGGTATTGGTACACAATGACCAGTTTGGAGAAGGAAAAAAAGTGTGTAAAAATATATACATACAAATAACATTATACAGACTAAGTAGGTTGAATCTACATGTTTAGAAGCACACACACACAACAACTACTGAAGAAAAAAGAGACCAGGAATTTGAAAGAGAGTAAGGGGAGGAGCATGGGAAGCCTTGGAGGGAGGAAAGGGAAATGTATGGAACTATAATCTCAAAAAGTGAAAAAGTGCCAAGGTGCCAAGTCACAGGAACATCCAACGGCACTAGCTGCAGCTCTGGGCACAGATCATCCAATCTCCGGTCTCAGATTCTTCAGTATGAACAGTGAAAAGTAGATGGCAGCTAAGAACCTAGCAACTCCAGATGCCCTGGTGCTTGAGACAAGCTCCGAAGAGACTCACCCTACAGAGTCCTAAGAGCACATTTACAGGTATAAACTTAGAACAAATGGGTGGGACTAGTGGAATACCACACTTAAAATGAATCATTAAAATTCAATGTCTATACAAGAAAATGAAGAGGCAAGCGGATCTCTGTGAGTTCGAAGCCAGCCTGGTCTATAAAGCAAGTCCAGAACAGCCAAGACTACATAGAGAAACCCTGCCTCAAAAAATCAAAACAAAAAGCAAAGTCCAACATTTAAACACTTAAAATTTAAGTATTTACCATTAAGTTAGCAATTTTGCTTTCCCGTGATGTATATTCTCGTAACATGTAGGTCTTGTCAGCCTATATTCAAGAACAAAAAAATTACAATCTATTTTTATATTGTTTTTATAAAAGTCTCCCTATAAAACACTGTCTACATTTCAGAACTGGCTGTAAGGAAAGCATAAAGTCTGATGAAAATAATTGACTCTACAATGAGAAATGCTTCTAATTATCAACAATTCTGAAATGTTATTTCCTATCCCTATAAACACATTAACTACAGAAATAACTCCAAATACACACAGGTAACCAGACTTGATTATTAGCATGTTAAGCACACCCACACATAAACAAAGGCTATACATTGATAGGATAGATTCATGCATAATAATACAAGAGATATTTATAGGCTTTGAGTTTGAAATGAAATCTTTTTCTTAAGCTATCTTGTATTTTCACTGGATCCTTTTGTTCCCAAATAGATAAATAAATTTTTAAATGTTTTTCCTATTACTACAAACATCTTCCTCAATTCCTAACTTAATAAAAAAAAATCACCCTTTGTCAGGCAGTGGTGGTGCATGCCTTATAAACCACAGCACTAGGAAGGCAGAAACAGGAACAACCGCCTTTCTGTACTCGGTGTTTCAAATTTAAGACTTGACAGAGTTTCTCTGTGTAGCCCTCACTGTTTGGAACTCATTCTGTAGACCAGATTGGCCTCAAACTCAGGCTTTTAAGACTTTTAAGGTGAGGTTAAAGAACTGCATTTTGCCAAGTATGATGGCGAATGCCTTTAATCCCAGCACACTAGGAAGGCAGAGACTGGCAGATCTACATAGTAAGTCCTATCTAAGACAGACAGAGACATATGATGAGACACTGTCTCAAAAACAAACAAAAAAGAAGAAAGAAAAAGAAAAGAATGAATTGCAATTTATTATAATTTGCTTTTTGGATAATCATTTTTCAATATAGAAAATCTGCAAAATTATACTTCTCTAAGGTTTCAGTCTTTTATATCACTAAGAAACAAGAGAAAAATTAGTGTTCACCATAAAGATTCAATAACGTAAAAGTATAAATAAGAAAAAGGAACATATTAAAGTGGCTACTTCTGGTAACGCAGCCTTTCGTATCTCAAACCCTACACAAATTCAACCCTGTGAGAACCCCTCTCCAAGGTAGCTCAGTTTACTCTCTACCATCAATGTTGATGCGTGTCTATTTTCCTGCTACAGCTGTATGGATAGAAACAGATTAATCAAACTTATTAAGTTCCTTCATGTTACATAAACAGCACTGCTGTGAACAGTTAAGTATCTGACCAAGTACATGTTAACTATTTGTAAGCTTCTGTATAGAACTTTTTAGGATAAATTTATTTTAAAAACTACAATTAAGTTTAAATATTGTACTTTTGCGATTGAGCAGAGGAAAGTGCAATGCTTTGGCTTTGCTCATACAAAGGGAAAGGCTGCCAGGTGCCTTTAATCCCAGCAGAAGCAGCAGCTCTCTGACACCAGCCTCAAGTATTTACTGATCTCTAGAACAGCCAGGGCTATGTAATAGAGAGGGAAGAGAACAAGAGGAGGAGAGAAAGGCGGCGTGGGGGACAAAATGTCTAATAAAGGTGTGGGGGAGCCAGGGGTGGTGGCACACACCTATAATCCCAGCACTCAGGGAGGCAGAGGCAGGCAGATCTCCGTGAGTTCAAGGCCAGGCTGGTCTGCACAGAGAAACTGTCTTGGAAAAAACAACAACAACAACAACAACAACAACAACAACAACTTGGGAGGAAATGTCAATCTAACCCAATCCAAGCTGGTTCAAATCCAGCTCTGCCACTTACTTACTGTGTACCTTAAGCGAGCTATGTAATCTTTTTGACTTAGTTACCACAGCATGATTTCATGGGCTAATATGACCATGATTAATAGTTTTGGTGTTTCATAGAGCAATGTTAATTTAGAACATGGCTGCTCTGGTAAGAGATCACATCCAAAAACCTTCTAGGTCTGTGTGATCCAACTTTAATACAAACATGTAATACAGGAGACAGAACTAAGCAGATCTGAGTTCAAGGCCAGGCTGGTATAGAGAAAGTTTCAGGTTAAGAAAAGTTTAGGTCCCAGCATGGTGGTTCACACCTTTGATCCTTAAATATGAGAGTAAAGTTAGTTTGTAGAAGGAAGCACCCATGTTTGAAAGTGATATCTAATTGAGTGGCAGAAAAAGTGACAAAATCAGAGAAAGATTTGACAGAACAGGATACGCCCAACTCTCACGAGAAGAGAGAGGGAAGGGAAGCTACTTCAGGGGCAGTGCAGAGGGAGGAGGCAGTTTTGCCAGGACAGCAATCGAGAGAGGGGTTGCAGAGAGAGAACTCAGGCGCAGACCGAATGAGCCAGAGAATGAGAAGGATTGCAACAGTTATCTTGAGGCCAGGCTGAGAAAGAAGCCAGATTGAATAAATTAGCTGGGAGAAGAGTCTGAGCAAGAACAGCTGAGTTGAACCAGGAAGCCCAGAGCTCAATAAGACAAGACAGGTTGAGCCTGTTAAGCAGTAAGTCTCAAAACATTTTAGGCCTAGGTTAGATTGTATGGAGGCCAGAAACTTCCAGGACTAGGCCTAGGTTAATCCTCCGAAACAACAACTGAAACAGGGGAATAAAAGCTCAGTGTCTCCTCTAATTCTTCATCTATTTGATCCCAATTCTGAACTTAAGTTCAGAAAAGACAGATGCTCTAAAGATACTGAAAAAAGTCCTATGACTCAATTTAAACCCGGTCTCTTTTTCACACTCACTTAAAGCAAAACCCTGCATGTTAACAGTTACTTCAGGCAGATGGCAGAGCTTTCCACCCTTGGAAGAACTACCAAGTAATCATACAACACAAACTTCAGGAGGCAGCACAAGTGGGATTTCTTATTCTGTTTGTTTTTGTAGACAGGGTTTCTTTGTGTAGCCTCGGCCGTCCTAGAACTAGCTCTTACAGACCAGGGATGGCCTCAAACTCAGTGATCCACCTGCCTCTACCTGCCAAGTGCTGGGGTTAAAAGCATGTGCCACCACCATCAGGCCCTTAAATGTGATTTCTAACATCAGAACATTATATAGCAATACTATGTACATGGGTTAAAAGCTAAGGGACAGTTTTCCTTAAACACAAGTACTCATACCCAGGAAGTAATTTTCATTAAAAAAAAAAAAACTTTGATTACCACAACTTTGAAAAACAAAACGAACAAACCAATAGCAGACAGTGTTTGACAATGTGTAGTCAGTAAACTTGAAACACTCAAATTTATGCATTCATAGATGACCATATAACAAGAAACATCACTTAATTTCAAATTCTTAAGTGACAATGAAACAACAAGCAAGTTCAATATCAATTAGTATATTCAGTACATGAGCACTGGTACCTCATGGTAGAGCCTTGTGTCATTCATTCTGATGAGCACCCCATCAATTCTCAGGAAAAACCGCAGCAGCAGAAAGAAGCTGGAAGGCATTACTCTCTGGGGGTAAAAACAGTGCATCATAAGTGTTAGTGAGAATTAAATACTTTCTTTCTTTCTTTTCTTTTTTTTTTTTTTTTTTGTTGTTGTTGTTGTTGTTTTGTTTTTGGTTTTTTTGTTGTTGTTGTTTTGGAGACAGGGTTTTTCTGTGTTAGCCTTGGCTATCCTGGACTCGCTTTATAGACCAGGCTGGCCTTGAACTCACAGTGATCCACCTGCCTCTGCCTCCCGAGTACCGGGATTAAAGGTGTGTGCCACCACGCCCGGCTCAATACTTAATTTCTTTACTAAAGGAAAAAAGCTCAATCCACAGTAAAGATGGCTTATGTCTATATCCTAAAGGTCCATCACAGATGGAAACACCTGTCTAATGCTCTGTCTGACACACCTGACCTATTCATCACCTTAGCTCAGCCACAGGAGGAGGCAGGGAGCAGGCGGCTCCAGCCACAGCTGACCAGCCAAAGGTCACTGCCTGGCACCATGGGTTTCATACACACACTGATAACATGGAAAAGATACCTAAGTATTCAGAATCCAAAGTATAGTTAAGAATGAAAGTTTATCACTTTCACACTAGCACAAAGCCAAAATAACAACAAAATAATAACATTCCAAGTCAGGAACCAACTAGATTAGAGGTCCTCTGCCTTCACTCCAACTAGCCTCACAGCCTTCAGCAGGTTATTAGCATGGCTTTAGTTTCCTAAGATAAAGAGAAGGGAAAGGAATAAAACTGTTTGTGAAGAAAGCAGACACAAACAGGTATCTGGATCCCTGGGGCTCAGCAGCGTAGCACACTTGGCTAGTTCCAGGCCAGAGAGAGAGTCCCGAGAAAAAGAGGTGGATGGCACCTGAGGAGCGGCACTCGGGGCTCTCCTTTGTCTCCACTTGTGCATGTACACACACGCAGGTGCACATCGGTGCACTCACACTAAAACAGCAGTAAAGAAACTGTGTCTAACTACTACACAACTATTTATCTTTTTTTCTTTTTTGTTGTTGTTGTTTTCGAGATAGAGTTTCTCTGTGTAGCATCGACTACCTTGGAACTTGCTCTGTAGACCAGGATGACCTCAAACTCAAGAGATCTGCCTGCCTCAGCCTCCTGATTCATCATTTCTTATAAACAAGTTCCACAAAGAACGTATGAACAGAAGTAGCCTGTCTTCTAATGATAAAGAACAATATAAAAGGAAATGACAATTTATACTTGTGATTTTTATTTTCCATTTATATGCTAAGAGTTGATCTGGTAATTTTATGATATACTAAAAGTCCTAACACAGGGGTCATTATCCTGGAGAGATGGCTCAGCGTTTAAGAGCACTTGTTGCTCCTGCAGCGCACACAGGTGCAGTTCTCCACACCCACACTATGGCTCACAAACATCAGTTCCAGGGGGTGTGATGTCCTCTTCTGACCTCCAAGGGCACCAGGCATGCATGTGGTGCATGGAATCAAACATTCATATACATAAAATAAATCTAAAAATAAATACATAAGACATCCAACATGCTACCTGTAGATTCTACAAATATACTTTTTAATTAAAAAATGATAATTAAGCCAAAGTTTTCATTCATTCAAGTTAAATAATAAGCAAATAATCTACATAGTAACCAGACAGGTATATATTTTTTAAAAGACTAACATATCCTTATTTTTCATCAACTTCATAAAAGGCTATTCACTAAGATGTGCTCTAGACTCAAAAGAATTTTGCAGAGCACCAAGTCAGCCAATGGCCACACAGCAGGAGAAGGGTGTCAAAGTCAGCAACCACAGTACTCACAATCTTCACACTCAGGCTGGAGACTCCATGGTCATGCAATTCATCTTCAAACAGGAGAACTTCTTCAAAAAATTTAATCTGTTCCCTGGCTTTCAATTTCTCTGTATCTATATGATCTGTTGTAGGTACAACCTGAAACATACAGTTTTAAATGGAGGACTTTTAATGTACGTGCTGGAGTTGCAAGAGAGTTTTTATCATTTTCTTTGCATAGCATCAGCATACAGTTCTAAATCTGGATGTCTTTGGTCAACCATGAATATCAGACTTTGCCTCCACTCTGAAAATCTGAAAAACATTATAGATAACGGGTATTCTGACAAAAACAAGGTCCATATGCACCATCTTTCAGAATAAATTTAGTGTTCTGTTATAAAGATGAGAGACAAGTAGGACTTCTGGAGATGGCCTTTGCAGGTGCAGAAATAATGCAGTTCCCAATAACGTCTGAACCCAAGTCCTTGTGACAGGAGCAGCTGGTCAGATTGCATGTTCACTGTTGTACAGTATTGGAAATGGATCTGTCTTTGGTAAAGGCCAGCCCGTCATTCTTGTGCTGTTAGATATCACCCCATGATGGGCATTCGGAACAGTGTCCTGATGGAACGCCAAGACTATGCCCTTCCCCTTCTCAAAGATGTCATTGCAAAAGACAAAGAGGTTGCCTTCAAAGACCTGGATGTGGCTGTCCTTGTGGGCTCCATGCCAAGAAGTGAAGGCATGGAAAGGAAAGACCTCCTGAAAGCAAGTGTGAAAATCTTCAAGTCCCAGGGAGAAATATGCCAAGAAATCAGTTAAGGTCACTGTGGGAAACCCAGCCAACACAAACTGCCTAACAGCCTCCAAGTCAGCCCCATTGATCCCCAAATAGAACTTCAGTTGCCTGACTTGCTTGGACCACAACCGAGCAAAATTTCAAATTGCTCTTAAACTTGCTGTAACCGATAATAATGTGAAGAATGTCATTCATTATCTGGGGAAACCATTCATCAGCTCAGTATCCAGATGTCAAACATGCTAAGGTGAAATTGGTGTGCATGAAGCCCTAAAAGATGACAGTTGGCTCAAGGAGAGTTCCTCACGACTGTGCAACAGTGTGGTGCTGCGGTCATCAAGGCTCGGAAACTGTCCAGTGCAATGTCTGCTGTTAAAGCCATCTCGGCCCACATCAGAGACACCTGGTTTGGAAGCCCAGAGGGAGAGTTTGTGTCTCTGATTGCAACTCCATGGTGTCCCAATGACCCACTCTACTCTTTCCCTGTAGGGATCAAGAACAAGTCCTGGAAGTTTGTGGAAGGCCTCCCTATGAATCATTTCTCAAGTGAGAAAATGGACCTTACTGCAAAGGCAGAAGAAAAAGAAAACTGCTTTTGAATGTCTTTCCTCTGCACGACTAGACAATCATGTTGACGTCCATAGGTATCCCAAGGCTAAGGAATCAAAATGTCGTCTTTGAGCCTAGTACCAAACAATAGTAATGCTATACTTAAACTGTGAACAGCAACATATTTCAAATATTATGAACTTCGTGATGCAGATTTATGAAAGTCTATCATGCTGTTAGTTCTGAGATCTAAGTAAAAATATATTCAAGTGAAAAAAAAAGATGAGAAAATTATCAACTGAAAATCTGCATACATTACAGCTACTCTAAGTCTTGGTGTTTAAGTGAACTCATATGTACTCATTTGGAACTGGAAAAATACATTTTTCCATTAAAATGACATACATCATAGGGATTGAGAAATAAAGTGCCTGCAGCAAAAACATGTCACCTGTGCTCAATCCCCAGAACCCACATAAAGCTGGGCATGGTGGTTCCTGCACAAAAGCACAGCAGAGGCAGACTGCTACACAACATTAAGATAGTTAATCCTTCTCAACTACATATACAAAGAAAGTGTTAAGCTGATAAATCTTAGAGCTAAAATACTAAGTCACAGTGCACAAGCAACCCTTCTAATATGCTTGCAAAATGCCTATTTTATTTAAAAAGATCTAGTGCAACTAGGAAGTTGCCTTCTTAGTGGCCTTCCACTGCTACTGCCTTACAGAATCACTTATTTAAACAGGAAGAAAACAGCCATATAGAGGGACATTACTATGGGACAGGCACAATATTGAGCATTTACCTACTTCATTAATCACAGGCTCATACCAGTATCTTAGGATCAGCTAATAAACACCAAGCTGGACATGAAACTGGTCAGATTAGTGAGTGGCTTTTTCTTATGCAACTACAGCTCAAGGAATAAAAATTAAACAACCAAAAAAGGCAACGACAATAAACCCAAACACACACAAGTTGCCTCCAGCAACTAAAAAGCAAGACTAGAAGGCAAGGGACAGGCTGTCTGTTCAAATGATACGTGTTCTGACACTTTCACTCTCTACAGAAAATATGTTTTTCTGAAAGAGGGAGGGCTATGTGCTGCTCTTAAAAAACAATGTTGCTTTTATGTTGATCACTCAGGAGTCATCAAAGATTCAATGGCAAAACTCAGAGAGCGCTTAGACAAGAGACGAGGAGACCGAGAGGCCCAACAGGGATGGTTGGAGAGACGGTTTAATACCTCCCCCTGGTTGACCACCCTCATAGGCCCCCTTCTGATCCTTTTCTTACTTTTAACTTTTAGGCCCTGTATCCTTAACCGACTTCTTACCTTTATTCAAGATCGTCTCAATATAACTCAGGCCCTGATCCTAACTCAACAGTACCAAGCCCTCAGAAATAGAGACACGCCTTAAGATTAAGGCCAGTTAAAAACTCAAGGGGGGATTGTAAGGCGCGCGCTCGCTCGCTCTCGCGCGCTCTCTCTCTCTCTCTCTCTCTCTCTCTCTCTCTCTCTCTCTCTCTCTCTCTCTCTCTCTCAGCCTAAGCCTGGGAACGTGACCCAGACAAGCTTGGAAAAGTGACCCAGAAAAATTTGACGGCCAGTTTCAGTTTCTGAGATCAAGGTGGCCAACTGAGATAAACAATTTCAACTAAGGTAAACAATTCTCAGAAAAATACCATCTGGAAATTCTCTGGAAACTCCCCAACCCAAGACCAACGACCCCTGCAATAACATTTAGACAAGCACCCTTAGCAACCACCAGAGCCAATCCTAACATAGGGCACACAGCCCCTCCTAACTTTTGTGATTTTAGCCTTTAAAAGTAGCCTGTAACAGTGACTCGGGGTGCCTCCCTCCTGAGTGAGTGCTAAGGTCCCCTGATGCACGTCAGCAATAAACCTTGTGCTTTTACATCAACACTGTGGTCATCGAGTGGTCGCTCGCGACGAACCCCTACCCGAGTGGACTCTAGGGTCCAACAATACCTCCTACACATACAGATTCTCTGAAGAGTGTTTTTAAGTGTATGCATGTTTTGCCTGCATGTATGTAAATACACCGTGTGTGGTGCCCTTGGAGGACAGAAAAGGATCGAGACCACTAGGAACTAAAGTTACAAATGGCTGTAAGCCGTCATGTGGGTGCTAGAAGCCAAGCCTGGTCCTCTGCAAGAACAAATGCTCTTAACCACTGAGCCATCTCTCCAGTCCCTGAAGAATTTATGAGTGTGACTTGAGAATTTAAAATCTCAACCAATATATATGTACAAATTTAAAAAATAACAAAAAAGGCTGGGAGGTAGCGGTGGTGCATACCTTTAATTCCAGCACTCAGGAGGCAGAGGATCTCTCTGACTTTAAGGCTAGTCTGATCTACAGACCTAGATCCAGGACAGCCAGGGCAACACAGAATAACTGTCTCAAAAAAAAATTTAAAAATTAAAAATAACCCTTCACAAATTCCTATGGAAGTGATCTACATATCATAAATACGCAAAACAGTTAAGTTGCAGGCAGTGTGCTATCCAAGACTGTAGTGTAAGTTTGTGAACCCTATGCTTCAACTATAAAATAAGGGTACCAGTACCACCTGGCAGGGTTATTTTAAGCACTAAAAAACAAAATTCTAATTATTTGTCTGAAAAACTTCACATTTTAAAGAGTTTTTTTTTAGATTTATTTGTTTATATGTATTAGTATGTATGCATGTATGTTCACCACATGCGTTCCTGGTGCCCACAGAGGTGTCCAAAGAGGACATCAGATCTCTTGTATGCATGTATGTTCACCGTATGCACTCCTGGTGCGCACAGAGGTGTCCAAAGAGGACATCAGATCTCTTAGAACTAGAATTACAGATGGCTGTGAGCTGACACGTGGGTGCTGGGAAATGAGCCTGGGTCCTCTGCAAGAGCAGTGAGTACTCTTAATGGCTGAACCTTCTCTCTAGCCTCAGTCATTCCAATTGAAACACACACACACACATACACACACACACACACACACACACACACACACACACACACACACGACAACAACAAAAACTACACCACATTCATCAACTTTAGATCATAAAGCATCTTCTTTCATTTCTGGTATTTCAATAAACACAGTGCCCTTCTATTTGAGACCATTTGCTGAGGTTTTAGCTGTGTAACAAACACTGCACTAAATTATGTTACACGTGGGATGTCGTACTGCCCATTTATCAGATTAAGACCTTGCAAGACCAAGCTGTGGGGAGATGACTTTGAACCCTGAAACCTATATAAAGCTAGACACAATAGTGCATGTCTGTAATACTGGTGCTCCTAGGGCTGGAGACAGAAGAACTCCAGAAGCCTGCTGGACACTGAGCCTAGTGTGCACCAGTAAAACTCAGAAACCTTGTCTCAAACAAGATGGAAGACAAGAACCTACACCCAAGGATGGTCTGACCTACACACACATACACACATTCTCACACACACACACACACACACACACACACACAGAACCAGTCTATATTCTGACAAAGCCTGAGTACATTACTACCAGAGTGGGTGATCACACTGACGTTTATCAGCAACACCTTAGAAGAGATTAAATGACAGGACAAAGTGTGGTTAAGAGAATACCAAATGCATAGTGTATCTCTTACTACCACCGGCCCTCTCTATTGCCTTGCTCCTGAGGCTACACTTACGTTTAGTGCAGCTTTTCCTAAGTGAATCCATAAAGCAATCATCATCACTATTGCATGAGGTTTTTTAAAAATCCAATTTCCTCATCTCTGGCAATGGAACATCAAATGACCTAAGCTCACTGCAAATTTCTTCAATCAGAAGAGACTATAGTCTGCAAAGTTCTTAAGAGAATAAAAAATGACCTCACTTCTCATTGGACTATACCAATGGTGTCTACTACTACCAACAACACACAGCAAAGTTCAATATATGTCTGATGAGATGAATAGATGAGCAAAAGCTTAGAGAGGGAGAAACTAGTAAGACCTAGTTTCTATCTCCTAAGAATAAAAAGTTGTGCCTAGGAAGGATTTCATACATGTCTCACATGTCCAGCTAACCATCAGTTGATGGTTGATGGATCGCCAATAACTCTTACTTTTAAAAAAATTTAACCTGCTAGGCAGTGGTGGCGCACAACTTTGATCCCAGCATTCAGGAGGCAGAGGCAGGTGGAGCCTAGTCTACAGAGGGAGTTCCAGAGTTGCATCCTGGTTCCAAAAGGTTTTTTTCTTAATCTGTGTGCTATGTCTGTGTGCCACAACATGTGTGTGGAAGTCAAAGGACAACTTGAAGGAGCTGGTTCTCTCTTGTCACCAAGCAAAAGTCATCAAACTTGCCAACAAGTGCCTTTACTCACTGAGCCATCTCACCAGCCCTAAAATAACTTCTAAGGAAAATAGTTTGCACTGAAACAATTTTGTTCTTTATATCTGATAGACATACACTCTAAGCCACATTTGTTTCAGTTCAATCTTACTATAAGACCTTAAAATGTAGCTAATGGCACTTGGGAGACAGAAGCAGGCAGTCCTTTGTGAGTTTGGGGCCAGCCTGGTCTATAAAATGAGTTCAGGACAGCCAGGGCTCTGTTATACAGAGGAAATCCTATCTTGAAGAACAAAAACAAAAAAACAAACCAATGAAAAAATGAGGCAGATGCAGCCCTACCAATCCCACAATCTCAGTGTCTTTTTGAGCAGAGATTATACAAATACAACTTGACGCTAACACTGCCCTCAAACTTGTAATTAGAACTTGCCTGTGAACTCGTCATATAAAAATTCTGCTATGGGCAGACATTATGATTTACTCAGTTTACTAGTAACAGTACCTTGATTAAATAATCTTTTCATTTTTCTTTTCTTTTCTTTTCTTTTTCCTTTTTTCTTTGTTTGCTTTGTCTTGTTTTTTGAGACAGGGTTTCTCTGGGTAGCCCCAGCTCAGAGATCTGCCTGCCTCTAGCCCCCAAGTGCTGGGATTAATGGCATGCACCACCATGCCCAGGTGATTAAATAATCTTGATTAAATAACTCACCTAAAGAGCCAGGTGCAGTGATGCAGGCCTTCGATCTCTGAACCATGGAGGCAGAGGGAGGTAAATCTCTGTGTGTTCAAGGCCAGCCTAGTCTACATAAAGTAGGTGGCCATCCAAGGCTACATGAAACACTGTCTCAAAAAAAGGAAAGAGAAAGAGAAATGTTGGAATATGGTCTGGTGCTTGGTATTTGTTAAGTGCTTGTCCAAACCCTGCCCCACTCCCTTCCCAAGATTCTCACTGCAGACTGTCGCTACCTCAAGTACTGCTGTTTTACCTTGCCTCCCTGCCAGACAGGGTGGGAAGAAGGTAGCTGTGGCAAAGGTTTGCGGCCAAGAAGCAGACAGGTACTAGAGGAGGAAGAAGATCGTCATGGGTTGAAAGGAGCCATATGCGCCCAGAGGAAGAAGTTCCACATGGAAAGAAATGGCCCAGATGAACACCTCAGCAAATATTATGGATGGAAGATAGCCCAAACAGAAATTACTAGAAGCAGATGACACTGGATGGAGACTGGGATATAATGGAAGGTACCTTAGGAACCCAGGTGATAAGGCTATTCTAAAATATATCAGGTGTCTGTGTTTTTATTATGAAAATGGGTTAAGGCTGGAGAGATGGCTCAGTGGTTAAGAGCACTGCCTGCTCATCAAGAGGTCCTGAGTTCAATTCCCAGCAACCACATGGTAGCTCACAACCATCTATAATGAGATCTGGTGCCCTCTTCTGCAGATAAAGCACTCATATACAATAAATACAATAAATAAATCTTTTTTTTTTTAAAAAAGAAAATGGGTTAAATAATACCACCAGAATGATTATAAGCCTAATAATAAACATTTATCAGGCCATACTTTTAAGTTAACTACAACAAAGAAAGAGCAAATAAATAAACGAAAAAGTAATTCACCTATAATCATACCAAATTTAAAATCAGTGCAAGCAAGATGTAAGTTCTTCAATGGATTTGTTTGTTCAACTCTAAGCCACAAGCTAGCAGTTCCTAAGTCACCCACTAATGCATTACCAAAGGCAGACCCTTCTTGGCTGTGATACTGCTAACATCAAGGCATAGGAAGCACTTGCCAACCTTACTGTAAAGAATATTGTTCCCAGGCAGGACAGTGCGAGCCTATAGCTCTAGACATTCAGGAAGCCAAGGCAGGAGGGGCACCTGAGCCCAGAGGTTCAATGCCAGCCTCAGAAGACTCCCTCTCAAAGGAAAAGAAAAAGAAAAAAGGAACGTGGCTATATCTTGTAATAGTCTTCTATTTTCCACTAATAAATGAATTAATAATTTACAGCGATAATAAACAAAATCTTCTAACATTAGGCTCTAAAGCCTGCCCCAACCAAAAATAAGCAGGATGAAAGCAGTGGGGCAAAGTAATAGCCACAGCTATAAGATCCAATGCAAAGATTATCCAAGAAAACTAATGATGCATAAAAGCAAAAGGTTCAGATTTACCTTTAACTTAAGAGAGTCTCCAAGTAATGTTCCTTTATAATCTGTTGTATAGGTCCAGTCATATGGTTTAATAACTTCTTTGGAGTGTTCACCCTCCGTCCTCAAACACCGAAACAAAAAGGATGAAATTTAGAATATACATTATCAGTGTTCATATGAACACCAAATTATACATTAAATACGTAAAGTAAAATACCCTACTAATACACATACAATATAAAGCATCCTATTAAAGGCATATACCATCATTCACTAGCAGAAAACCTTTCTTACTGCTTTCTGAACATTTACTATTACTTGGCATGTGGTGGTACAGTCTTTGAAGATCATCTTACTATCTAAGATGTGATTTAATGCTTACATTTCTTTCTATCCTCCAAAGCACATAGTATACAATAGGCACAAAGTAAATATTGCTGATTTAACTAGCAAAAACAAAAACTTTTTCTTAGTTTTAAAACTCTACAAATAGTCAATGAAAATCACAAGAAATGTTTTTCTTTAAAAAACAGAAACATGCCGGGCGTGGTGGTGCACGCCTTTAATCCAAGCACTCGGGAGGCAGAGGCAGGTGGATCACTGTGAGTTCGAGGCCAGCCTGGTCTACAAAGCGAGTCCAGGACAGCTAAGAATACACAAAGAAACCCTGTCTCAAAAAACAAACAAAAAAACCCAAAACAAACAAACAAAAAAAAACAGAAACATTAGCCAGGCATGATGGCTTACGCCTTTAATCCCAGCACTTGGGAGGCAGAGGCGGGCAGATCACTGTGAGTTTGAGGCCAGCTTGGTCTACAAAGTGAGTCCAGGAGGGCCAAGGCTACACAGAGAAACCCTGTCTTGGAAAAACAAAACAAACAGACAAGCAAAACCCCAGAAACATTAAAGTCCAATGTACTGACTGGACTAAAGGACACGTACACAGCTCTGCACAAGTGTATTTCAACTTAACGACTATTTCAAGCAGTGGTAAAATTAGTCTTTGTTTTATGGCTCAGAAAAATGAGTTTTCAAGTGAGACAGTTGGCAAGTTTAATTCTAATAAGACACACGCATCCTTACTGAGTACTTCCTTCCTGTTATGTTGGGTTGTCACTGCCCAGGTTCTCACCTACTTTCCTGCCACTCTTCAGCACAAGCTACTTTAAGCATGCCTTGGTAGTTGTTTACGCATCTCAGTGCATCTGTAGCATTGAACTCAATCCCAAAGCCAGAGCCATGCTGGATCCTTAGAACGTTGTCTCCAAACATCATTTCAGGGAGGGATGGCATATGCAGCTCATCAGCTAGTCTACACGTAAGCAAAGGTCAGGAGGTTACTCTGTGCTCACCACAGTCACTTGTGTCTCCTTTTCATCCCAACCTAATTCTGACTTGACAGAATGAGTTAAACAGTACATGACTTAATAAACATGACGTTAAAAAAAATCTATACAATAATTTCATCACCTACTCGTTCATCATCATCATATCTTTATGGCACTAAAGTAGGTAAGATAGACAGTGTGAAGTGTTAACATGGAAAGAAAGAAAAACAAAGTGAGGAACTGGATTTCAGATAATGATGATCAATTTCAATTTTGCTACTTGTAAAATTTGATCTTCAAAACCATTATGTGAGCTAAGAAAAGCCCACAGAGCTCAACAGTATGTATGTAACTGCTAGTGTATGTCACCCCAGGCCTTTACCAATGTGCTAGGCTGTATTCTTTACACATGCCTCGCATGGGCAGCTCCACTGGGATATATACACAACAGCCAGCGTCACAACGTGTTTAGCTATCATGGATGGTATTGTTATTACGTGTTTAGCTATCATGGATGGTATTGTTATTGTTTTGATACTTAAAAAGTTGTCAAGAAAAATTGAGATTTTGTTGTTGTTGTTGTTGTTGTTTAAATTGGGATTTCTGGTTTTAAAAAAAGAAAGAAACTAAAGAAAGAATGAAAAAAGCTGCCCTAACAACACAAGGCCTGCTTTGTTACAAAGCACAAACTGCAAGTTGCCAACCTCTAAGTGAGGCATGACCTGCCCAGTTTGCTGGTCCTTTGGAAAACTGGGTTTGACAGCTACGAATTACAACCAACATGGAACAATAAATGTAAGGAAGCAATAGTGGCACATAGATCATGGTGGCAACCAACAGCCCTCTAACTGGCCTTAAGGCCCATTCAGCAAAAGAAAATCATGCCTGGTACTAGAAACCTTGCCAAGTACCTGAGACTAGTGAGGTTACAGATAGTAAAGAACCAACAACCACCACCACTTTGCTAAGCCAGCATAACTCACATAACACACACACACACACACACACACACACACACACACACACACACACACCATTACCACCACCATCACCACCACCAACAATAATAACAACAACAAATTAAAGAAAAAGAGGCCATGAATTTGAGAGAGGAAGTGGAGGGTGACATGGGAGAGGTTAGCCAAAAGGAAGAAGGAAAATGATACAATTATAGTTAGTTTCAACAAATTAAAAAGTGTATTTTTTTTTTAAGTTGGGTTTATAGTCCCAGTTAAAAGACTTCTCATTTTTTTGGTGTCTGAGATTGAATTTAGGGCCTTGCTCCTGACAGGCACATACCCTGTCACCTAGCGGCAACCTTGCTTTCTGTTAAGGCAGTTAGTTATTCACTTGTGGAAAAACAAGCTGTAAGTGCATAGGCTGCCACGCTTTATGACCCAATCACCCTGGTTACCACCTGAATGTCCAATTCAGGGATGAAAGTTCAACATCTTAACCAAAGGCAATTTATCCACAGGCTGGCTAGAAACCCTGGAAACTTGGCCCAATATGCTTATTCTGGGTTGAATAATGACCAATTATTACTGATTCTCTCCTTTGTGAAATCTGGGTGAACAGTCACAAATCGCACAGTTCAGGAGACACAGCATGAGCTGGAGTGATGAGGCAGAGAGTGGAAAAGCGACACTGCTAAGTAACTGAAAGAGGAGCAGTGACGGGAGCACGTCAAAGACACTAGCAAAGAAGCAAAGATAGCACAGCCTTCCACAGAAGCTGCCCAAGCCCTTCTAGACGAACAGATGGACAGGTCGTCCAGAGTGGTTCTATGTGTCCATCCCGTTCCCGATCTACTCATCTTCTACTATCCTACCTAAAATAGCGTCTCCTAGGTGTGATGGTACACACCTTTAGTCCTAGCACTCAGGAGGCAGAGGCAGGCAGATCTCTGTGACTTTGAGACCAGCCTGGTCTACACAGTGAGTTCTAGGTCAACCAGAACTACACAGTGAGCTCTTGTCTAAAAACAACAACCAACCAACCAATCAAAACCTGCAGTGTCTGCATCTCACAATCTGAATGTATAACTAACACAAAAGTTCCAAACAAGTACATTTTTCAGGCACCCTGTGAATCAAATCTTACCGATTTTGGAAACTTTTAAAATGTTCCAAAGGCTTCCTTGTGGGTTTTTTAAAATATAAAACTATTTACTGGCCACTGCTTTTATACCAGATTTTACAGTAAGGTATGCAATATACAATTAGGTAACATTCTGCTCATTATTTTATTGATTTTCCTGGCTTCTGTTGAACCACTAATACAAAAGATTGATCATACACAATATAAGAAATGACATACAGTCAAGTGTTTAAGTGGTAAGAGCTGGGGCTAGAGAGAGAGCTCACGAGCAAAAACGACAAGAGCTGCTCGTCCACCTAAGCCAGCAGTTCCCAAGCCTTCTACTATCTGACAGGGTCCCCTGAGTTACCACCTTCTGTCTGACAGGGTCCCCTGAGTCACCACCTTCTGTCTGACAGGGTCCCCTGAGTCACCACCTGCTGACCAGCGGCGGAGGTGCCACTCTATGAACTATGAAGGTCTTCTCACTCTAACATAAAAACTTCTTTGTCTTATGAAGACATGGATCAGCCGAATCCCAGCACTCAGGAGGCAGAGATGGGTGGATCTCTGTGATTTTGAAGTCAGCCTGGTTTACAGAACAAGTTCTAGGACAGTTGGGGCTACACAGAGCAACCCTGTGTAGAAAAAAAATCAAAAATCAAAAATCAGAAGGAAGGAAGGAACAAGGGAAAAAAGGAAGGAAGGAAAGAAGGCAGGCAGGCAAGCAGGCAGGCAGATGGACAAAAAGAAATGGTTCACAAAGAGACTCTCAAAGTGTGTACTAAACAAAGTGTCTGAGTTGCTAATTAAAATACACCACAGTTTGTCCAGTGTCTGGGTAGGGAGATTCTTGACAAAGATATATTTTTTCTTCGAAAAATCTGCAGATAAACTGTTACATTTACATAAGCACAGATATAGATAAGGCTTCCGATGCAGCTGCTTTGAAATGATCTAATTTAAGTTGTTGACTTTTCTGTGTCCCTAAGCACGCAGCATAAATCTTACTTTACCACTTCTTGGCAGTGACCTTCACATGTAACAACATACGGGCTGTGTCAGTTAAAATGAGTATGTAGCTGCTCCAGAATAAAGGCTCTGTCCCTGAGGTAGCCTTACCTCTTCATTTGGTTTCTAATCTACTAAAGGCTAGAAAAACAAACAAGTACATTTCTTAACACTGTATAACAATTACCAAAAAAAAAAGGACAAGAAATAACAATTCAATTGTTAGGGCAAAAGAAATACAATGAACTTTGTTCTTCCTTCCAACTCTAGTGTGGTTGTAATCACATGGTGCAATAATTTAAATTTGCTGAGTAAAATTCCCAGGGATGCTAAATAGAGCACAGGGTCTATATGTACCTACTCCATACAGCATATAAGCTGGCTGGATTCCTTCCTTCCTTCCTTCCTTTCTGGTTTTTCAAGACAGTGGTTCTCTGTAGCCCTGGCTGTCCTGGAACTCTCTTTGTAGACAAGGCTGTCCTCGAACTCACAGAGATATGACTGCTTCTGCCTCAAGAATGGGATTACAGGCTTGAGCAACCATTGACCGGCATCATACAGGCGTTCTTTTCCTTTTTCCTTGCTAAAACTTCTAGACTCTTGAACAGTAGTTAAAATGACTAGGTAAGGGGGCTGGAGAGATGGCTCAGAGGTTAAGAG
This sequence comes from Acomys minous, assembly GCF_964271855.1. Classification (NCBI taxonomy): domain Eukaryota; kingdom Metazoa; phylum Chordata; class Mammalia; order Rodentia; family Muridae; genus Acomys; species Acomys minous. Next base: position 28,014,568 of record NC_140483.1, on the reverse strand, counting down.
CACTGTCTGTCTGCTCTTCTAAAGGTACTGAGTTCAACTCCCAGCAACCACATGGTGGCTCACAACCATCTATAATGAGACCTGGTGCCCTCTTCTTGTGAGCAGGTACACATGCAGGCGAAACAATGTATATGTAATAAATAAATCTTTTTTAAAAATGACTATGTAAGGTAAAATAATACCAAAGAGAAAATATTCTTGCGAGCTGTGGCAATGTCTTTAATTTCAGTTCTGTGAGTTCAAGGCCAGCCTGGTCTACAAAGTGAGACTCTGTCTCAAAAAAAGATATAAAAAATATACTCTTACAAGAAAATAGAAGGGGAGTGGTGGGAATAAAAAGATTAGCAGGGGGGCTGGAGAGATGGCTCAGTGATTAAGAGCCCTGTCTGTTCTTTCAAAGGTCCTGAGTTCAAGTCCCAGCAACCCACAGGGTGGCTCACAACCACCTACACTGAGATCTGGTGCTCTCTTCTGGCGTGCAAACTCACAATGCAGGCAGAACACTGTATAAATAATAAATAAATCTTAAAAAAAGAAAAAAAAAGCTGGTCAGTGTTGGCGCACGCCTTTAATCCCATCATTCAGGAGGCAGAGACAGGTGGATCCCTTTGAGTTCGAGGCCAGTCTGGTCTACAAAGTGAGTCCAGGACAGTCAAGGCTACACAGAGAAACCCTGTCTCAAAAAACAAAAACAAACAAACAAACAACAACAACAACAACAAAAGATTAGCAGGAATTGGAGCGGAGCAAGAGCCTACTAAGGGAAATATGAATGTGATCCAATTACACTATGTATACAGAGAAAAATGTCATCGTAAACCCATTATATAACAATATATGCTAATAAGACATTTTAAAGGATAAAGTCTTATATAAACTCAAGAAAATATCTATGCACAATTATAATCTTCCCAATAGCTTTAAATTTATTTCCAATTAGACACACTAAACAAGTCTTTATGTATATATCAAAATCAGTAACTTTTAAAAACCTGTATGATCAAATAAAATAAGCTGGGTTTAGAGGGAAGAAACACAGCTCCCTATGGAAACATCTAGCTCATTTCTGGGTCATCAAAGGCCCATAACAGTTTTTTAAAAAGGGCTTAAATATCACCTAGGAGATGACCTAATGCACTGCACTCCCATGTTCTGATGAGCTTTGTGTTTTTACATGACTGTATCAATAATAACTATGAAGGAAAGATAATGACAAGCCTGTCACTTGTAAGGAAGAAAACCAACTCTTCTGGTAAAAGTTTCAACTTCTTAGAAATTTCAAAATTGGTTAAGAAAAGAAGCAACAGCAGTTAAGAAGAAGGGTAGAAATTAACATCTGCTCACAGGGTTGTACTTACATTCCACCCTGGGGCCACAATCACACCTATTTACAGGGCTCTCTAGGACTCTTGCACTCCACCCTGGGGCCACAATCAAGCAAAACATTCTAAGAATTTGATCAGATTTATACTTTTGACTCAAATTGCTAGCTGTGGGATCTACACAAAAACAAACAACAACAACAAAAAAACCCACATACAGGGAAAAGGTTGGATCATACATACTATGTACTTTTTCTCAAGATTCATTTACTTACAGTATTCAGTATTCTGTCCACATGCCAGAAGAGGGCACTAGATCTCATTATAGATGGTTGTGAGCCACCACGTGGTTGTTGGGAATTGAACTCAGGACCTTTGGAAGAGCAATCAATGCTCTTAACGTCTGAGCCATCTCTCCAGCCTCCATATACTAATACTTTTTAACTTCAGTTATAACAGTGAAAAGGAATACTGTGAGTGTCCAATTAAAAATAAATGGTTATATGTGAGAAGAGAAAACAAAAAACAAAAAAAAAGACTACTTTCTTTTCTTCTCTGTGTAGCCCTAACTGCCCGTGAACTCAGAGATCGCCTGCCTCTGCCTCCCAAATGCTGGGATTAAAGGCGTGCACCACCACAGCTCAGCTCCTACCAGGACTTGTCTCAAAATTACCAATAAATAAACCAGGTATGGTGGTGCACACCTTTAGTCCCAGTACTTAGGCAAGCAGATCTCTGTGAGTTGAGGCTAGCCTGATCTACACAGCTCCAGACAGCCAGGGCTATGCAGAGATCCTATCTCAAACAAACAAAAAACAAAAACCAATTAAAGGTTATATAAACTTGTAACCATATGATGAAATATTATAAAACAATTAAAAGTGTTTAGAGAAGATAAGAAAATGTTTAAGATGTATATTAAGACAAAAATTGGGTGCATACTCTATGTCACTTGTTGGTGACAAAAGTTTCTAAGCTACATGTTTTAGGATAGTTAATAACAGTAAGATGGCACATTTTCACCATAAATTTAGGTAAAGTTATTCTTTACTATCAGGGGATGGAAAACATTAATGCCCAAAAGATTAAATACATTTAAAGATTGATATTCACAAGATGATTCTGTAAAATATAGGTTTTTAACTACTTTCTTGAATTAGACCAACTGTGAAATAATAAATATAACTCCATGGGTTTTACCAATTTATCTGGAAAAATCTAGTTAGTCATGCAAAATATTCCAGTCACATTGGTAAAAGGATCACCTATATTAAAGTAGATTGCTTCAAATGCTCTATCTCCAGCTCTATCACTGGTAATATCTACTTGCTTCTGGCTCTATCAGTGGTGTTATCCATTTGCTAAAGGTTAGGCATGACATTAGAAGCGAGGTATTGCGGACTTGTTTAAGATCCAGGAAATCCAGTGCCCTCTTCTGCCCACCACTCCCAAGCACCAGGTCCACATGCAATGCAGCAAAAACACTCATACACGTACGATAAAAATAAATCTATTAATATATTCTGAGCTGGGCTTGGTGGCGCACACCTTTAATCCCAGCACTCCGAAGGCAGAGGCAGGCGGATCGCTGTGAATTCGAGGCCAGCCTGGTCTACAAAGTGAGTCTAGGGCAGCCAAGGCTAACACAGAGAAACCCTGTCTTGAAAAATCAAAAGAATATATTCTGAATTTATAACATTTGAAAAAAACTTTATGTTTAAAAAAGACAGGAATTTTTTAAAGATTTATTTATTATTTATGCAGTATTGTGCCTGCATGTGAGCCAGCAGGCAAGAAGAGGGTACCAGATCTCATTATAGATGGTTATGAGCCACCATGTGATTGATTGCTGGGAATTGAACTCAGGATCTTTGGAAGAACAGCCAGTGCTCTTAACCTCTAAGCCATCTTCCAGCCCAAGACAGGAATTTTTACATATGTAAATTTTAAATCTCTAAATAGGATCCTGTCATGATGCTGAGCCTTTTTTTTTTTTTTAACCCATCATCTGGCCATCAAACAGGCACCTAAAGTTAGCCTCTATCATCTATTTTCCGCTTACTGGCCTCCTTTCCAGTCTCCAACTTCTATAACACCTCCAAGGAACCTTTCAGACACAAGCACGGAGCCACTCTGGGTAAAACTACACCTGGTGGCCATCATTTAAAATCCAAAGTCCTTAGCAAGAAAGAGAACTCTCTGCCAGGCCGCGCCCCCCAAATTGCCAAGATACAGCTGAGGCATCCCCAAACTCTTTCCAAGTCCACCCAGTCCCCAGATTTCATCAAGATTCTGTCCAGATGCACTAACAACTCCGCCCAACACACACACACACACACACACACACACACACACACACACACACACACACACACACACACACACACACACTCTCCCTCCCTCTCTCTCTCAAGTCGCCCCATCGTCATCCTAAACAACCACACAATATAACGCTCTCTCACAAAATTATTAATTCCTTGGGACTCTAATCTTTCATCTCCCATATCTCAAGTGCTTATCACAGCACCTGATACGCTAAAAGGAAAAAATAAAAACGAAAGCTGAAATCATTACGAGTATGCATTTTAATCCTAAACACTCACACAGTAATGTAACGGTCTCACAAACTGTGAGGTCTGTGGGACTTAATGGTTCATGTTCTGAACCTCAAACGAACTCGACAAGCTAAACATAAACACCATCTCTGTCATAGACCCCCCAAGGAAACAGGGCACCCGCGCCGAGAAAGGTGGCGCGGGCTTAGGTAGGAAGAAAAGAGCGGCGAGAGGGAAATCCACAACAGTTGCACTCAGCTCATCCCCGCGAAGCGACAGTTCCAGCAAGAAGAGGTCGCGAGCTGCGGACGCGAGCATTTACTGAAGTTGTCAATCAACGGTCGGGACAGAGGGACCGAATCTGCGGCCCCGAGAACCGCGTGTGGCTGCACCGAGCCCGCCCGACCCCCTGGCCCGCAGCCTCACTTTTCCACATCCGCAGACTTCATGATGTGGGTCTTGGCCGCCGTCAGCGTCCAAGGCCCGAAGGAGAAGTCCTGGTGGCTGCTCTGAAAGCCGTGGATCATCATGGCAGAAGCGGAGCCGCAGGGCCACTCGGGGAAAGCGCCTGCAGCAGCGGTCACAGTGAGGCCCTCCCTGCAGCTCGGCTCCTGGGCGCGTCCGTTACCATCTCGGCCCCGCCCCCTGCCGCCGCGCCCTGGGCTCTCCCTTCCGCTGTCTCTTCCGCCCATCATGGTTTTGCTTCCGGGAGCAGCCACCGGCACTGCGTGACTCGCGTCCTACGTGAGGACGCTAAGGGGCGGGACTTAGGCGCCTGGATGTCTCCAAGGAGTGCCCTGAATTTGTTCGGGTGATGTCACCCCAGAGTGGTGGTGGGAATGCTTCTCGGCCTTACCTTCACAGACTTCTCCAAGCAGTGTCCGCACCTCTTGTGCTTAGGAGGTGGCCAATGGCCCTAGCGTTTTAAGAGGCCCAGTGGCAACTGTGGCCTTCGAACCAATGGTTCCACTGCGCATCTCAGCGGAAGAGCACTTCCCATGCAAGCCATCCAGGCCCAGTATTCAGCTCTTTATTAGTATCGCGAAAAGAGCGACAAATTTTCCTTAAAGTATTTTAAGACTTTGCTACCTGCACACCGGTGTAGAAACAACCCTGACAGGCCTGATGCCCCCTCTATGCTTGCAGTGCAATTGTGTGTATCTTTGTGCAAAACACAACTAGTTATTTTAGGTTTCAGCTGCCTCAAAATGAGACGGCTTAATATTAGAGCATCTTTCAAAACTGTCTGCTATCTCAATTTCAACAACTCCCTTTTATTCCTACCCATCACGCACTCAATGTTTCATCGACTCAAGCCACTGAGCACTTCCTCCATGATTTCCGATTCAGTTCCTGCCTTGACTTCCTGGCGGTGTAAGCCAAATAAAGCTTTTCCTCCACAGGTATTTTCTGTATGTGTTTCTGTCCCAGGAACCCGTAATCAATTTCCCCCGCCCAAGGCCTCTGGCTTAATTTATTCTCTTGTGTTCTGCGCTTGCCCAGTTACTCTAGTCACAGCGACTCTGCAAAGTAGGGTATCTCAGCGTCCCCATGGAATAAAAACTTCCAAGCATAGTAGAAGACTGCCTACCTTCATCACTGGCCTACACGGGTTAGCCACTGAAGAAGCTCTTCGCAAGGAGGCTGGAGCTTTTCCCACTAATGTTCCACTGTAAATCTCAACGTTATATAGAGCTTCTAGAAGACCTGAGACGGAGGAGAATGAGCAAATCGTATGTAATAAAATCCATTCTAACAGTTTTGTTTTTAAGAGTCCCATATATCCTCAGCTGACCTTCAGTTCACTAGGATAGCTATGGACATGGTAAATGCTGGGGTTACAGGTGTATTTCACTAAGCCAGCTTCACTCCAGCATGCTTTCTATATGAAGTCTTCCTTTGAATTTTTCTACATTAAACCAAGGGAAAATGTGGAGAATCTCTGTGATGTTCAAGGCCAACCTGCAGAGCCACGTGGCTTCTCTGGCAAGAGATCACATCCAAAGACCTCCTAGGTCTGTGTGATCTGGCTGGAATGCAGACATGCCAGGCCATGCTGGTGCACATCTTTAATCCTAGGAGACAGAGGCAAGCAGATCTCTGAGTTCAAGGCCAGCCTGGTATAGAGCAAGTTTCAGGTAAAGAAAAGCTTAGGTCCAGGTGTGGTGGTACACACCTTTAATCCCAAACAATGAAGATGAAGCTAGTTTGTAAAAGGAAGCACACATGTTTGAAAATGATGTCTAATTGACTGGCAGGAAAAGTGGTGAAATCAGAGAAAGATTTGACAGAATAGGATATGCCCAATTCTCAAGAGAACAGAGAGGAAAGGGAAGCTACTTAAAGGAGTAGCACAGAGAAGGAGAGGGAAGAGGAGGCAGTTTCACCAGAAGAATTTTAGGTTGAAGACAGAATGAGAAGGAGCCAGAAGATTAGAACATATTGCCGAAGTCGGTATGAGGCCTAGCTGAACAATTCAGTCAGAAGCTGAAAGAAGCCAGTTTGAATCAGTCAGCTTGGAGAGGAGTTTGGGCCAAAAGAACCGAGTTAAACCAGCCATCCAGAGCTCAGAAAGAACAAGAAAGGGTGAGCTTATTCAGCAGTAAGTCTCAGAAGCTGAAAACATTCTAGGCCTAGGTTAGATGAATGTGGGGTAGAAGCTTCCAGGACTAGGCCTAGGTTAGTCAGGTGAATAAAAGTTACTCTTATATAGCAAATTCCAAGACATCCAGTGTTGGGAGCGAGCAAAAGAAGCTTTTCAAAGTACTATCATTTTGTTTTCAGACTCTTCTTAATCATAGGGATGAGGGACGTAGAGCATCACCATGCTGCTGCCATGCTGCCCCATTCTGCTGGGAGCCCCCTACCCTGGATTCTCCCTAGTCACAGGAAAAACCTGTGTTGGTCCGTAGTTAAGATTTAAAAAAAAAAAAAAAGCTATGTTGTTAGCATAGCCTTGATGGGAAAGCTCACTTCCCCTCACATGCATTCCCTATTTCCTATTGCTTCTGCCCACATCCTGAGCAGGCCCAGCATTCAAAGACAACTCTCTGGCTGGCAGGGTCAAACAAGTTCATGTTCCTGGGACCATAGATGTACTCCTCTCCTGATGCATAAAAAAACTCCCTTGTCTGACCCCTTGGGCAAGGCTACAACCCTCCACTCGCCACTGCTTTGTGTTCCCATCCTTTGAAAATTTGTACAATCTCCCTTTGGGGACCAGGTTCAGATCCCGAACTGGCTGCCTCCCTGAGCTCAAAAAGTAAAGCTTTCATCTTAAGCTTCCATATCAAAAGTGAGTTTTCTCGGCTTCCGCTCCCCACCCCACCCCCCCACCGCCACCCACGCCACCCCCCAATCCAACAGCAGGACTATGTAGACACTGTCTCAACAAACAAACAAACATGTCTCTAGTTCTTTCAACCTAGCTCATGGCTGTGTTTAGGTTTCAATCATCCTACGGAAAGACAAAACAGCATGCTGCTCAACCTTAACTACCACATATCAGTTCGTGTTCAGTTTACTCCAAAATGACATCTCTCCATCTTTGAACCTGCAGTGCTGCATTTTATTTCCAATCCTGTTCTCTGGAACTGTACCAACGAAAATTAACAAGATTGTGTGTGTGTGTGTGTGTATGTTGTTGTTTGTTTGTTTTGGCTGTTAAAGAAGTTACCTATTTAGATTGGAGAAAGAAAATATGGTTCAGCATTGACAGGCAATGGGAAAAGCTACCCAGATATGATGACAAATCTTAATTGTTAGCTGGACTGAAGTTGACATGCCTAAAAGATTAGAAACACATGGTGTGTGTGTGTGTGTGTGTGTGTGTGTGTGTGTGTGTGTGTGTGTTTCCAGAAGCAATTTATTATGGAAAAAAGTCCCACCCTGAGCATGAGTAGCACTGTCCAAAGAGCTCTTGGTCCAGACGGAAGTTGAAAAGGCAGAGACAGAAGCCCCTTGGCACAGCTACTCCACCTCTCTGCCATCTCTCTGCCTAGAAGTGACTTGCTTCTGCCATGGGTCCATAAGGACTCCAGCAGACTGTGGTCCGAATCTGTGAGCCAAGATAACGCTTTCCTCCTTTAAATTGTTTCTCTTGGGTATATGTCACAGTGATAGAAAAAATGCAAGTAACAGGGATCTGAGGAGAACTGGTACCCTCTTAACAGATTGGATATCCCAGTGTAGGCATCCCAAAGTCTCCAGGTATGTCAGAACCAACCACCTAAGAAAGGGCAGTGGAAGATTCAGCATCAGGGAATTTGGTCTTCCCAAATCTTACTACTTCAAGTCTACATTTTACTCTCTTGGCCTAATAAATGGCATCCATCCACCTAAGAGTTCACGATATAGAAAAATGAACCCACATGAAATTCGAAATCTCTCATGTAAAATGGCATCTAGTTTTATACCATGTTTTATGCTATATGTATATATATTCCACAGTTTTATGACACTAGGCTGAGAATATTCTCCTATTTGCTTAATGGTGCCCGTGACTGTTTTGTTTTGTTTTCTAATGTGTGCAACAGGCTATTACGTGTATTACTAGTCTGTTCTCAAACATTAATGACCTTGCAATGCCTTCACTCTGGTCAGCCATCTCACTTTATTACTATATTTCTTTCATGTCTTCATAAAGTTTATTCTGTTGTTGGGCAGGGTGGCGCAGACCTTTAATCCCAGCCCTTGGGAGGCAGAGACAGGTAGATCTCTGTGAATTTGAGGCCATTCTGGTCTACAGAGCAAGTTCTAGAACAGCCGGGGTGACACAGAGAAACCTTTTCTCAAAAATTAAAAAAAAAAAAAAAAAGAAAGAAAGAAAAGAAAGAAAGAAGGAAAACCTACTCTCCTTGTTTGCATCATTTGTGTCAAGCTTTTTTTTTTTTTTTTTTAACTCTCAAAAGAAATTGTTGCCACAACACAGGGTAGAAGAAGCAGTTGCTGGAGGGGTCAGCAGGGCCCTGGGAACAAAACAGTGAAACAGCTTGCTGGGAACTGTGGGAAATGACCTGCGGCATAGAAAGGTTTATAGGAATTAAATGTGTAAAAGAGGCCACACTGCTCCTCAGTGTAATGATAATAAACACACACACACACACACACACACACACACACCACAAATATGCCCTCTAAGGGAGTATCTTAATGGAACTACTTTTTGGTTGAGACTAAGTGAAACCATGTCCAACTAGCTTTAGTGTTTCATGAAGGAGTTTGTATTCAAGAATTTAGAATTGTCTCATGGCATGTCTGGAAAAAGAGAATAACCAGGCCTCTGGAAGGAAGGACCCAAGAGCTGGAAAGCCTGTTGGTCAGTCTCCTCACCCCACCCCCCACCCCCACCCCTGCCCCCCTTGAGACAGAGTTTCTCTGTGTAGACAGGGTTTCTCTGTGTAGCCTTGGCTGTTGCAGACTCAATTTGTTTTCCTTCCCCCTCCTTGTCCCCCTTCCCCTCCCCCTCCCTCTCCCCTTCCCTCTCTTCTAGTACAATCTCGCCAGCCAGCTCCTGGCAAATTCCTAGCAAAGAGAGTCTGGTCATCTGAGCTGGAGTCAGAGATCTGCCTGCCTCTGCCTTCCCAATGCAAATCCAGGAGAGCTGCTGGGTAGCAGGAGGCAGGGCTACCTGATTTACCTCTTTATGCTGTTGCCAGCTCAAGCTGTGACTGGTTCTCCTAGAACACCTCTGCAGTCAACAGCATCATTTGTGTTGTTATTTGGTATTACTTTATTGTTTGTTTGTTCTGTCTTGTTTATGTTTTGAGACAGGATTTCACTGTGGAGCCCTGGTTGTCCTGGAACCCACTCTGTAGACCAGGCTGGCCTTAAACTGAAAGATTTGCCTGCCTCTGCCTCCTAAGTGATGGGATTAAAAGTGTGGGAACACACACACACACACACACACACACACACACACACACACACACACACACACACACACACACCATCCCAGCTGATTAAACTTGTGACTATGTAAACATTGTGACTCTTTTTTTTTTTTTTTTTTTTTTTTTTTTTTTTTTAGTTTTTTGAGACAGGGTCTCTCTGTGTAGCCTTGGCTGTCCTGGACTCACTTTGTAGATCAGGCTGGCCTCGAACTCACAGCGATCCTACTGCCTCTGCCTCCCTAGTGCTGGGATTAAAGGTGTGCGCCACCACCGCCCGGCAACATTGTGACTCTTTGTTGCATATTTATAGAATGTGTGCACATGAAGACAGATTTAAATGTGTGGCCTGGAACAGTAGCAAATGCACTGATGGAACTTGGGTAAATGGCCTATTTTAAAATCATTTATACAGAAAAACAGCTGCACTGTATCATTGGTACCACAATTAATGTCAGGGGATGAGGCAACTACAAACACTTTATAGAGAGTAGCCTTATTTTAGTATAAATGGCATTTATTTGAGCTCTTAGGAAAATATAAACACCTAAAAGACTGATTCAAATGTTATTTTGAGGTTGTGAGAAAAACATTGGCTTTAATCCCTTGTAAAACACATGTATTTTTAAATGAATTGTATAGAAATAGCCTCTAAGGATAGACTTTTGTATGTGTTTTTTAATCCAGGCCATCAAAATACTAAGCTATAAAACTTGAGTAGATAAGCAAAATATTGTCAAGGAAACATTTATATGCTGATGTCTGAAGATAACCGTGAATCTCATGAACCCAGGATTAATAAAACAGGCAACGGGGAAACAGATTCAAACCAAAGCAAACAGAACAATCCTAGGAATTTGTGTTGGTTCTGTCCAGATGCTGCACAATCAAAATATTTTCCTTATTTTTTTTGTGGGGGGTGTGGGTACTGAAGGAACTGGGGCAGTTTATAAACAAAGAGCTTGAAGGGACAAACATTCAGAAACCATACACTTAAGTTTAAAACTTGGACACAAACAAGCGAAGACAGGAATGAGCTACGAAAGGAAGAGTTCAGAGAGCTAGGACTGAAATCTAAGTGAGTTCCCACGGTGGGGTTAGGCCTGCCCTCGGATGAAGAGAGTCAGGCGGCCAGGCATGCTGGAGTGGATGTGAGCCCAGAGGTAGAACCCCATCACTGTGGTGTGAGTTCCGTGACCGAGGTGGAAAGCAAAAGGAGAGGAGAAGAAAATAAACTAAGAAAGGAGGAGGAGGAGAAGGGGAAGGAGGGGAAGGAGGAGGGGAAGGAAGAAGAGGAAGAGAAGGGAAAGGAGGAGGAGGGGAAGGAGGAGGAGGAAGAGGAGGTGGAAGAGGGGGAGGAGGAGGAAGAGAAGGGGAAGGAGGAGGAGAAAGAGGAGGGGGAGGAGGAAGGGGAGGAGGAGGAGGGGAAGGAGGAGGAAGAAGGATCCCAAGGGGTCTCATGTGATGAGATCAGTCAGGCCAGGCTGAGAAGAATTAGGCTATTAGGCTTTAGCAAGTGGACCCATCAACACTTACCTTGAAATGGAGAAAAGGCCGAAACAGGTTCTTGGAGAGGGGAACTTCTGCAGGTAAGGGGACTAAAGTCAGGCTACCCGGGTTCCAATATTGCCTTTGTAATCGCTGACTGTGACATGGCTTCTACCATACTTCATTCACCAGAAACAACAAAGGCTAGAAGAACACATCTATAATTAAATAGGCAGTCCTGTAAGTTGACGGGTATAATGGTTTTCTTCTGCTACGTCCGTCCGTGCGTGTGTGTGCGTGTGTGTGTGTGTGTGTGTGTGTGTGTGTGTGTGTGTGTGTGTGAGAGTGTTTTATTGATAAGTGGGTAGTGAATGTTGAACCTCATTTGTTTTAAGATTTATTTATTATGTTTACAGTGTTCTGTCTGCCTGTAGGCCTGCAGGCCAGAAGATGGCAACAGATCTCATTATAGATGGTTGTGAGCCACCATGTGGTTGCTGGGAATTGAACTCAGGGCCTTTGGAAGAGCAGGCAGTGCTCTTAACCTCTGAGCTATCTCTCCAGCTCTGAACCTCATTTGAATAAATAACTGCATACAATTTTAACGTAAGTATTTCGGAGACTCAATTATTTCAAAATTTCAGTGATGAAACTTCCTAATAATGGCCTTTAATTTATTTTGTTGTTGTTGTTTTGTTTTCTTGTTTTGTTTGTTTGTTGGGGTTTTTTGGAGACAGGGTTTCTCTGTGTAACACTGGCTGTCCTGAAGTCTCTTTGTAGACCAGGCTGGCCTGGAACTCACAGAGATCCGCCTGTTTCTGCCTCCCAAGTGCTGGGATTAAAGGTGTGTGCCACCATGCCAGGCTATTTTTTAAAATACAATTTGGAAAGAGTTTTAAATTAGATTCACCTCTTCTGCTCAAACTCTAGTAAGAGAAAGGAATGGACACCAACAACCTTCTAAATGTCTAGAACAGTCAGAACCCAACTTCTCTCTCAGAATTCCCATAATGCTTGGCTTCTATGAGGGCAAAGAACATCTGTAACTCACATACATGAGAAACATGGGCTGGATTGACATAAACACAGATATGATGACCCAGAGCTAAAAATACTTTATCTGGTTTTCCATGTCAGAATAGGAAGGGCAATCAATAAAACCCTTCCCTTGGGGCTAGAGTGGTGGCTCGGCAGTTGGGGCTGCTGACTGCTCTTCTAGAGGACCTGGGTTCAAATCCCAGCACCCATATGGCAGCTCACAACCGTCTGGAACTCAAAGATCCGACACCCTCACACAGACATACAGGCAAAACACCAATGCACATAAAATAAAGATAGATAAAAATCCTTCCCTTTACATTTTCAGTATGGCTTCACATGCCAAAGGTGCCATGGACCCAAACCACAGCTCTGAAGGGCCAGTTTTGCATAGCTGTACCACTGTGATGCCCAGAATCCTCTATTTCCTGATGTCCATCTACTGCCACATCTGTCCCAGTCCTCTGTCCCAACTTCAAACAACATCCAACCCTCCACTTATTTCCTCACTAAGGTAAACCTGTTGCCAAAATTCTCCCAAAACTGCTCTTTAATGCAGCAGAGACATTTTTCTTACTTATATTTATCTTCTCAAACTCTTTTGGGGTTGCGGATTATATAACAGTCACTTACCAGCAATTCGAGGGAACAGACAGACTAGTGTCTGAACGGGCTGGAGTTAAAAGGTCCCACACAGGGTCAAGGCAGCTCATGGCATATGGACACAGCCCCTCAGGAAAAGTCTGGCAATAATCTACAACATGAAGAGAAGAAAAAGAGCCATGCAGGCCACACACCCCCTACAAGACCTTAGGAGAGCCACATGTCTTAGGACTGAAAGCAGAGCTCTAACTCCACAGCAGTAGAGGGAGAAGGCAGCTCCTGGTGCACAGAAAGTGATTGTGTCATGCAAGCAAAGGCATGACAGCATTAGGCATGGAAAGAGAAAAGACAGATTCATTTCTATAGAGACTCTTTGTCATGGGACAAACATGGGAGGGACTTAGACATGATCTGAGATTCTTGTCTTCTACTCTGCACAACCCTTTTGCCTTTATTTATTTATTTAGCGTGCCTGCTTGGTGTGTGTTGAAACATGAAGATGCATGCTCACTGTTGGGGGATCAGGGAACAACTTGAGGGAGTCGGTTCTCTCCTTCCATCATGCGCATCCCAGGAATAGAACTCTGGTCACCAGGCTTGGTAGCAAGTGCCTTTACTTGCGGAACCATATCACACAACTCTCTCCTGGTCTCAAGCTCCTCAGAGCCTCAAAAATCTTGAAGGAGTTTATGTTCCTTAGGACCACAGAGTTTAGTGGGAGCAAAGATCCCCTTTAATGTCTTCTTTGTGTGAGTTTCCCTTTCCACAACCTTTTTGTCCCCAAATATTCACATACATGCCGGGTGTGGTGACTAGTGCAGGGGAGGGCAGATCTCTGTAAGTTGGAGGCCAACCTGGTCTACAAATGAGATCCAGGTCAGCCAACGCTACATAGTGAGACTCTGTCTTAAGACACATCAGAGGTTAAGAGCACTGGCTGCTCTTCCAAAGGTCATGAGTTCAATTCCCAGCAACCACATGGTGGCTCACAACCATCTATAATGAGATCTGGTGCCTTCTTCTGGCCTGCAGTCGTTACATACAGGCAGAACACTGTACATAAATAAATAAATAAATAAATAAATAAATAAATCTTTAATAAAAAAAAAAAGACAAGACAAGACACACAACACACATACAGCACACAGGCAGCTCACACCTTCTAGGGGAAAAGAGGACACAGAAGAAAGACCCATAGGATTTCAGGAGCTAAGAGCAGACGTTAACTCCATCTAAGCTTGTCTTTAAAAGTGTAGCATCCCTGACTGTTCCTTGTGGTACCCTTGGAAATAAGACGGACTCATTAGTGAAGCAGAAAGAGAAGCCATCCATTTCAGATGCTCACATGGCTTTGGGGAAATGTATTGGCCGTCTCAAGTTGCAGAACAAAATGTAGGCCCAGATTCTATTGGGCTCTATTATGACACAAACATGAAAACAATTATCTTTTTCTAACAGAGCTAGAACGAATTGATTTTTGTATCCCTCCAATTCGGTTTAATAAAGATTTCCTAATAAAGGCACAATTAGTAAGTTATTTCAGCTGTAGTATCACATTGTTCTCCCATCTCTTTCCAATTAACTGTCCCCCTAAGAAATGGCACTGTTCTCCCCCTTAAAAGCACATCTGCTGCTAAGTCCTCTCGGAGCTATAGTGGTTCCTCCCTAAACAACTGTCAGGGTGTTGGAAACCAAGGGTGCTTACTCAAGCTTGGCCACAAACCAGATCTGTCAAGATGTGTCAGGGTGTATAAGCCTCTTCCCTCCCTGAACACTAATAAAATCTCCGAGGGCTAGCTGAGGTTATTTCAAGGACAGCTATGCAAAACAAAACCAAACTGTGTGTGGTAACATGAGGAGCCTGAGTCAGTAGATCTGCTGCTTTTTGGCTTTGAAAAAAACTACTTCTGTATTATAATAGAAAAAGTAGCCATCTTGATTATGAATTGAACATTGAAAAGTCACAACGTACACTTGATCCCCGCCCCCTCAGGGCTCTGGAAAGCTGCTGGTTCACTGAAGTCTAAGACTCACTCAACTGGGTGGTAGTGGTGGTGCATTTTAATCCCAGCACACAGGGAGGCAGAGGCAGTTGGATCTCTGGGTTCAAGGCCAGTTTAGACTACAAAGACAGCAGGGCTACACAGGGAAACTCTGTGTTGAAAACAAACGAACAAACAAACACAGAACAAAACAGGATGACGTCCAGTCCAAGGTGGGTGCTTCATCTAGAAGCCCATTACGTTCAGACTCCGTTTGTAATCAGCCATCTCGCAAAGACCATAGTGTTCTAGACGTTCCTGAACAGGAGCCAGGCTTCCCTGGGTGTCTGAACTAGGTTGGTGCTAGATAAAGGATAGAGGAGGGGAGAGATGGGTCATAAGGCCCAGGAGCAGCCACTTTAAAACTGTTACATGGGGGCCACTCAAGGTAAATGCAAGGAAGAAGGAGTGGCCTGCCTAAATCCATTCAGGACAGCAGCCGTTATTCCCTCTGTATTTAAAGTGCAGATAATACTGCTTTCGTCGTTGCTTGAGACAGGGCCTTTATGTGTAGTCTTGGCTGCCCTTGAATTTCCTATGTAGACCAGGCTGGCCTTGACTTCATGGAGATCTGCTTGCCTCTGCCTCACAAGTGCTGGGATTAAAGGTGTGAACTACCACGCTTGGCTCAATGCAGATAATATTGTAAAGGCTGGATATAGGAGGGCACAAAATCCAGTATTTGAGAGTCTGATGAAGATGATGAAGAGTTCCAGGCCAGTCTAATCTGCATGGTAAAACCCTGACTTAAAACAAAAATAAAGAACAAAGCACCAAGCCCAGCACGGTGGCTCATGCACTCAGGAAACAGAAGCAGGTGGATCTCTGTGAACTGGAGGCTAGCCTGGTCTACATAGTGAGTTCCAGGACAGCCAGGACTATATGATAAACCCTGTCTAAGCCGGGCAGTGGTGACACATGCCTTTCATTCCAGCACTTGGGAGGCAGAAGCAGGTGGATCTTTGGGAGTTCAAGGCTAGCCTGGTCTACAAAGCAAGTCCAGGACAGTCAAGAGTACACAGAGAAACCCTGTCTCGAAAAACAAAACAAACAAACAAAAAAATATAAGCCCTGTGTAAGAAAGACAAAACAAAAAAAACCAGGCATAGTAATACATGCCTGTGATACCAGCACTTGGAAGGTGACAGCAGGAGGCTCAGAAGTTCAGGGTCGTTCTCAGAGGTTTGCTTGGGTGATGTAAAAGACATTACTTCTGACCTTGGGTAGTGGACAGTGTGATATTTTGGAAAGGAGACGTGTACATATAGGAAAAAAAACATAGAACAATCCACAAGTACCAACCTCTGTGAGGGCAAATTATCCATCTCCCTGTGTGTGCCAGCCGCTTAGAAATGCCAGATGTGTAATCAAGGACAGAACAAGGTGCACACCTCAGAGGCTGGAAGAGGGGTGCACCTCAGAGGCTGGAAGAGGGGTGTGGCCTAGTGTCAGAAACGGAAGGAAGCAGACGGCGTCTGTGTTAAGGCAAAGCAGGAGGAAAAAGAAGAAGAAGCAGCCTTCCGGTGCTAATCTGCCATATTCAGAGGCCAAGAGCTGAGGCTGCTCACAGTGACAGTGGCCACTGCAGGCAGTCATAGACATTGATACGGACACACGCTCACTCACTCTTCCCGTGCACTGTGTGTTACAGATGAGGAAGCTATGACTGCGGGAACTGAATTGATTGAGCCCACCAATACCACGTAGCAACAAACTGCATAAAGGGAAAAGAAATGGCAGACACTTGCAATTATACAATGCACATACTACGTATTGAAAGCTAATTAAAGTCAACTCAAAGCCCCAGACAAATCAAACAGGAGTCCCTCATCCCTTCCTTATGCAAAGGCACAAGGAGTCTAGGCCTTCAGAAGAGAGGACATGAGGACTTCTCTCTGACCTGGGTCCCATGTTCAGCAAGAGGTGCCACATCACAGCCTACAGAGCTCTGTGACCTACGCACAGCATCCTGGGAGTTTCCATCCCTCCCTCAGGACCTGACACCTTCCCAGGCTCTCAGCTTCTGGACACATCAGAGGTGGCAAGGAGGGAAGCAGGTGCTAGGAAGAGCTGTCTCTGAGCATGCACTTGAGTGTGCACAACTGTCCCATCCAGCAGGACTAGTAATTACGGGGTCTTGAGGGGAGCCATACCTGAAGATGGGACGGAAAAGAGAGGGCCAAGACCAAGTAGCGTTCCTATCAAGGTCTGTTTATTGAATCAAAAGCAAAAGCTTATATAGGGTGGAGGCAGGGGCTAAGCAGCAGAGGTGGGGGCCCGAGAATGCCTCCAGATGATCCCAGCAGGGGAACATGCGGTGGTTCATCTCAGAACAATTCCTATCTTATCTTAGCTAACTATCTCTCGTCCCGAGCTAACGTGCTAAACAGCATCTGCAGAGGTTGAAAAGAGGAAGTTATGCAGAGGCTGAAAGGAGGAAGTTATGCACAGGCTAAAAGGAGGAAGTTAGCTTTGGAACAGGGCATCAATATTTTGCCATTAGACTCTTTTAGCCTTGAATGACCCTGGGTTGGCTCCAGACACACAACTTTTGTGGAGTCAGATCTCTCCTTCTACCTTTAAGTGGGCTCAGGGCTTAAACTAGATCTCCAGACTTGCAGGCAAGGGCCTTTGTCTGCCACGCCACCCCACCAGCCCTCTTTGCTTTGAGACATGGACTCACCCTGTAGTCCAGCCTTAGACTTGTGTTCCTCCCGCTTTAACCTTCCAAGTACTAAGATAGCAGGCCTGTGTCAGAAGCCTGGGTCCTGTTTACCATTTCTTGTGGGAAGGACTGTAAGCTTTGTCACAGGTGAAAGCAGTCTTGGCGGGCTTTACCCTTGGACACACCATGGATAGCTTGAGATGGACTGGGTGGAGCCATCCTGGGCCTGGAATTCAGGAAGCGGACTTGGGGATTCCACCTGGACTATTGTTTTTCTAATTGACCCTCAATGGGAGAAGGAGATGCCCTTCACACGTGACACAGGCAGGCAGAGAGGAGAAAGCAGCAGCAGGTTCAGCCGGGGCTTGAGCTCACATGGATCAGTGAACAGGCCAGAGCAGCACGCAGGCCAGAGACACCTAGGGACACGTCCCATGGAACGGATACCAGAAGGTTCACTCTTGTTTTCCTTTAACCTTTTCTTCCTCTTGTGTAAGCTAGTTGGGTTGTATAATAAAGTTTAATTGTTAAGAAACAGAGCCTACAGTTTCTCACGTGCTTGTTTGGTGAGGGCTATGTGAAGACAGTCAGCTATAAGGTAGGTACAGCTGTACCTCTATTTTCTAGTCAACGGACTCAAGAGCTTAGACAGTTCAAATCTCTTTCTTAAGATCACAAGTGACAGATTCAGGACTCACGCTGAGGACAGCACACCAAACCAGTTTCTTTCGCACCCAGGCCAGCCTTATCTTCCTTTCCTTTCTTGATACATTAAAGCAAAAGGCTCTATACAATTATAGTTTGTGCATTAGAAAAATCCAAGAAGAAATTTGTTTTTTGTCTCATAAAAATCCATTTTCACTTGCCTTTGTCGCCTTCTAGAACATTCCATGTGAATACTTAATTTATATGCGTTTATACCTTTAACCCACTATCGTAGCTCGAACTTAAAGTCTACATTTTAAACTGCAATATACTATTAGAATATTTTATAAATATTTTAATAGTGTATATTAGCTGTACAAAATAATAGGTTTCATTATAACATTTTCATCCACACATATAAAGTATTTGATCACATTTACTTTCCCATTATCTACAATTATTCCCCCTGCTGCTTATTTATTTCCCAATAATCCCTTTTCTACTTTCATGTCTTTTCCCTCCCTCTAGATTTCACATATGAGATAAAATATGTTATATTTTGTCTTTCTAGATCTGGCCTATTTTTCTTAACATGATGATCTCTCCTGTCCATTTTCCTGTGATGACCATGGTTTAATTCTCCATTGTGTATATATGAGATAGATAAGGGACCCATTACTCCCTAGAGCACTGGGCCTACATAGGCGTTTTAATTTAGCACACGTGGTCTGGTGCTTTCCAACAGCTAAGCCAGTATATACTTTTTCCCCCTAGTGTGTGAGGGTGTGATGTTCTACTTCTAAATGTTAGTCTGAAAGCTAAATATGAGGGCACATGACTATAATCCTAGCACTTGGAGGCTGAGACAGAAGGAGCGTGCATTTGAGGATAGCCTAGGCTATACCATGAGACTTTGTTTCAAAGAAGCCTTGAACCCAAAATTTAAAAATGCAAACAAACACACAAAACGTGCTATTCCGAGGACAAGCTATTCATAGAAACACGTTTAGCAGGTGCCAGGCCCAGTCATGATGGCCACTTCAAAGCTCTATGCGAACTTTTAATAGGTTTACTTCCCGCAGGGTATGTGAAGAAATGAGTAAGGGCCAAGGTCCAGTAGAACCATGGGAACTTACCTTACCAAAGGCTTCCAATTTAAACATTTCATCTCATCATCGAACAGCGTTGTGTGAGGAGCAAAGGCAACCTAGAAAAACATCATTCAATATACATCCGACCTATCTCCTGTTCGCGTCACTGGTAAGCGCTATCTTGGGCTGGAGAGATGGCTCCGCGGTTCAGAGCATTTGCTGTTCTTGAGAGGATCTGGTTTGAGTGGCAGCACCCACATGGTTCCTCACAACCCTTTTTCCTTCTTGTCTCTGTATTCGTCTCTCCCTTTCTAGTTCCTTTCTGCTGCTTCTTATTTTCTCCTCTGCTTCCTCCTGCCTCTATTTCCCTTCAACGTTCCCAGATCCCTGCTTCCCATGGGAGCCTTTTGTTTACTTGTCCAGGCAACTCATCCACCCCAACCTCCAAGCGATAAAATGTAGATTCTGCAGATCCAACTTTGGCCACTAGGGGCCCTCTGCTCCCTTGGCCTGAGAGAAGAGAGAAAGAAAAAACCCAAACCAAACCAACTGAACAAAAAAACCCTTTTCGTTGCTATTTTCTCCCAAACTAAAGGCAAATAAAGAGAACTAAACAGCCAACAAGGCTTTCGAGTTTAAGATAACAAAAGCCTGTTCAACGTGTCCACTGACACAGCTGATGGGTCGCAGCCTGGTCCTTTGGCAATCCCGAGAGAACTAAAACTCACTGCTTCTCACAACTTCCTTTCTCCAGCTTCTCTCTAGGCATGACCGCATCACCTCAGAAGATTTTCCAACCTGCTCCATGAACTCCTTCTCTATCCCTCCCATCATCCCTTTCACTCCCACCTCCTCTGCTTCGGCCCTGATCTCTTTCCCCTGCACTGGCTGGGCTGCCTGCAACCTGGCTGGGTTTCCTCAGCCCTCCAGGAGGTTTCGGTGAGCGCAGAGGGGAGGTGTCTTCAACCCTTCCCTAGGCAGTACCAACCCATCTCGATTCTCAATCTCCACCACACAATACTAAGTTGGGGGCAGAGTCACAGTTCAAATCCAGATCTTCTGACTTAGCCTGCGGCCGGCCATTTATAGCACAATCCTTCCTTTAAAGGGCAGGTGAGATGGTTTAGCAGGTCAAGGCGCTTCTCACTGTTAGCTATGCTCACTCCATTTCATAAGGTTCCTCCATGGTTGGACAGTAACAATTACTAAAACTAGTTTGCTTTCCTAAACAAAAGTAAAATGTTTTCCTAAATTCTTGTCCTCCCTGCCCTAAAGTAGCGAGAGCTGCTTTACCATCATCTGACATTTTATTTTACCCACTAGGAACATTGTTTCCCTGTCTACTCCTAACTGTACCAAAAAGGAAGAAACATAGAAACACCTCAGATTCTTTCCCTTCCTCCTTTGTAAGATCTATTGGGCTCTCTGAGTTGCAGAGCTGTTTCCTCCTCGGGGGCTTTTCCTGAATAAGACAGGCGCTGTTGTAGAGTTGCTTGTCTCCTTGGCCGACTTTTCCTTCCTGATGACCTTATAGAAACCAAGCCTGAGGACCTGGGCTCGTCACCAGGATTCACGTGGCAGAAAGAGAGAAGCCACGTGCACACGTTACCTTCTCAATTTCTACATGCCGCGATGGCACATGTAAGCCTCTTCCCCTAATACACGTACACAAATAACTCCCCCGCCTCGCCCCAGACAGGGTTTCTCTGTGTCTTCCTGGCTGTCCTGGACTCACTTTGTAGACCAGGTTGTCCTTGAACTCATGGAGATCTGCCTGCCTCTGCCTTACTGAGTGCTGGGGTTACAGCATACACAAATGAATAAAAGGGTGGTGGGTGAAGTGATATTTTAAAAGTCAATGGTTATAACAGAAACCTGTGAATTTAGAGTCAGTGAGAAGGGCGCAGTGGATAAAGGAGCTTGCCACCAAGCCTGGCAACCTGAGTTTGATCTCCAGAGCCCACACGGTAGGAGAGGACCAACTCTTGCAAGTTGCCCTCTGACCTCTCTCTAGACATGTAAACACACTAAATAAATATTTTAAAATGGTTAGACAAAATTGTTAATTTGACATGCTAATTGGATTGTGATATAGAGTTCTAAAGCTGAACAATGCCTATGGGAAAATATATTTATACCTTTTCAGGTGTTCAGGGCTTTATTGGAAAAAATATTCTTTTATGCATATATATATGACATGAAAATAGAAGGGAAATTGGGGAACAAATGGGAGGAATGGGAGAGGGAAGGTAAGAGGTATGGGAGGAAATATAATCAATGTAAAATATGTACTTGTATGAAAATGTCTTGTAATACAATACCATGAATAATGGATTTTTAAAAATGAAACATCCTTATTAAGTCCAGTTCTATGATTTTTCTCCATCCTGCAGAGTACTGGTTCAAAAGACTCTTATTTTTAACTGGAGAGGTTACTCTCCTAAGTCAGCAATTACTATCTGAAGTTTTTGTTAGGCAAATGTCTGAGACATATCAACTTAGAGAAGAAAAGGTCCTTTTGGGTCTCAGTTTTGGAGTTTTCAGCTCATAACCAACTCGCCAGCCACTTCCACCGCTTTGAGTCTTTCAGGACATCATGATGGGGGCATGCACATACGGTGGAGCAAGCCATCACTTCATAATGGCTGAGAAGTCAAAAGAAAAAGAGACTCTGTACCACAGGCTCCTTTGAGGGTGAGCCCCAGGTGATCTAAGACACCCCACACCCACACCCACACACACTAGATATCACTTCTTTTGCTTTGATTTGTTCTTGAGATGAGGCCCCAAACAGAGACTCACGTGAACCCTCCTCCTCAGCAACCCCAGTAGTTGGGACTGCAGGGATGCGCCCCTGATGTCAGGCCCCCTTCTTAAAAAGCTTCCACCTCCCATTGGTGCTAAGATGGGTACTGAGCCTGCAATACGGGAACCTATGGGGGGCAGGTTACACTCAAAGAACGTTAAAACAGATTCTTTCTTTCTTTCTTTCTTTTTAACCTTTCAGCATCTCTCTCTTATTGCCAAACTTACACAAGAATACTCCTTACTGGGATGAGAGATGGCTCAGTAGTTAAAAATATTTGCTACCATGGGAGAGGACCTAAGTCCAGCAACTCACACGCTCACAATTGTTTGTAACTCCAGCTCCAGGGGATCCTGGCCTCCATAGGAACACCTCTCTCCCTCTCCCTTCCTCCCCCCCCCCACCTCTCACACACACACACACACACACAATTATGCAAATAATTTTTTTAAAAATAAAAGTAACATTTAAGAATGCTTTCTAGATGTTGCTATGTGTCTTCCTATTGCATCTTGGCTTTCTTCTTCTTCTTCTTCTTCTTCTTCTTCTTCTTCTTCTTCTTCTTTCTTCTTCTTCTTCTTCTTAATACAAATATGCATCAACCACTCCTCTAATGATTTTAGTACACATTGGTGATTTTTCCCAGAGTTTAAGCAAAACATGACAACTTGATATGTTGGTTTGTTTCTATGGTTTTAGAAGGGGCCATTTTATAAGCAGCAAACCATAAGGCTCTTTGGGGGACGAGATGTCTTCACACAGCAAGGCTGGAAAGTTGCCTCGATCAGGAGACATAAGTCAGGAATGCAATGAAGTTGAACCCACAGTCTTAGAAGAAGCTGCCATCTTTCTCTACATTGGATATTCTCCCTACAACATAACAGCTCTAGAATTTGTTGCCCATGGTGACAGTTTTATGTCAACTTGACACAAGCTAGAGTTATCTCTGAAAGGAGGGGAACTCAGTTGAGAAAAACACCTCCCTATGATCTGGCTGTAAGTATTTCCTTAATTAGTGTATGATGGGGAGAGCCCAGCATGTTGCGGGTAGAGCCATCCCTGGGCAGGTGGTCCTGAGTTCCACACAAAAGCAGACTGAGCAAGCCACAAGCAAGCCACAAGGAGCAAGCCAGTAAGCAGCACCCCTCCACTGCCTCTGTCTCAGCTCCTGCCTTCAGGTTCCTGCCCTGTTTGAGTTTCTGCTTGACATTCTTTGATGATGAACACTGATTTGGAAGTGTAATCCAAATAAACCCTTTCCTCCCCAAGTTGCTTTTTTTGTCATGGTGTTTCATCGCAGTAATGAAAACCCTAAGACGCTGCATTAGTCAAGATCTGCGAGGCTATTCTTCCCCAAGTGTACTTGCCTTTGTTTGAAAAGTACAAAAGCAGCCTAGTTTGAGCATCTCTTCAGCCTTGGCTCTCTTGTAAAAGATTCCTCTATACATAGAGGTTTAATAAAGCTTTAGTGGGTTTTTTTCTCTTGTGAAGAAGCTCTTGCAATAAGTGGATTCTTAGAACAAGCCAAAGAGCATACATACCAACTAAGGCAGGAATAAGGAAGACCTGGCACTCTCCTGTGTTGCCACAGCCATTATTTCTTGAAGGGTTGTGAGTGGTGAGTGTTGAATCCTAGTCCTTCTGCTGCATTTGTTTTCTGTGTTGTTGTTGTTGTTGTTGTTGTTGTTGTTGTTGGGTTTTCAATACAGGGGCTCTCTTTGTACAGCTCTACCTGTCCTGGAATGCGATCTGTCGATCAGGCTGCCTGCCTCTGCCTCCTGAGTGCTGGGATTAAAGACATGAGCCACCACAGCCCTACTGCTGCATTTATTTTCTGGCACCTTCTCCCTCCTCACTTACCTGTGCTGGGGTCAAAAGGCACTTGCCCTTTACCCACGGAACTACATGTTGGAATGTTTCTATTAAGTGTTTTTCTTAATGAGTTTCTATGGCTTTCAAACAGGAATACTGTCCATTGTTACATTATGAAATGTAATTCCTATAGGAAAATGTAAACGCATGTTTAACTTGTTTATTTATTTACTAATTTCTCAGAAGCATGAGTTGGTTGCCTAGCAACAAGGAACAGTGACCAGTGGATTTTTATAAAAGCATAATGGACTTCTCTTCTATTGGAAATGTTACCAATAAGTTGCCATTGGTTTTGGTGCTTAAATTATCCCCTCAGATCAGCTCTTCTCTTCTTTTGAAATAACCTTAAAAAAAAAAAAACACCTCTTTTTCTGGCACAGGAAGATGCTCCAGATTCACTTTCTAGACTTTCTGACCCAGAACCGTGACAATCCATTTTGTATTAGTCTTAGTTACACTTGATTTAAAAAAATGATATTTGAACAGAATCTGGTATAGAGGTGTACACTGTGAGTTCATGTTATTTGTTTTGTTTTGAGACAGGGTTTCTCTATGTGGCCCTGGCTGTCCTGGATTCACTCTGTAGACCAAGCTGGCCTTGAACTCACAGAGATCCACCTGTCTCTGCTTCCCAAGTACAGGGATTAAAAGGCTATATACCACTACACCCAGCCTGAGATCTTGTTACTTCTATGTTGCCATTTTCTCGAGCTTTTAAATAGACAGGGCTAAGCTAATCCATTTAAGAAGAATTAAACAAACACAGTTTCATACTGACATTTTCAATGTAAATGATGTTTTGCAGGTTTTGTCTGCTTGAATTTCATATTTGAACTTTTTTCTCCAGTTGGAAAAAAAAGTCACAGGTTCCACAATGTAAACAGAATGTTTACTTTTTTCCTCCCTCCTTTACGGTTTATGGAATTGTTTCAAAGAACCACAAGAAATTCATTTGTTCTGTCATTGCTTATGTTACCAACATAAGACAACTGAACATTAAATAGAAGTTTTTTGTTTTGTTTTGTTTTGTTTTTTGTCCTTAAGACATGCCACCCTAGAGAACTGTCACAATACTATGATCCAAAGTCACTTGAAATTCTTCCTGTCTGTTGTGGGGGCATATTCACAAAAATGTCCTGAAACCATGACTACCCTGATGTATTTTGCTCCTATAATGAAATTAGGTAATGTGACAGTTACAGTGAATAAATAGAAATATTGTCCAGATGGGCCTGGCCCAATCACATGAGGACCTAAAAGTAAAAAGTTTTCTCTGACGGAAAGGGCAATTATGGAGAATCAAGAGAGGTCAGAGTGAGACATACACAGGCCTTTTCTGTGAGATGCGAGAGTCCACTTGAGGAGGAACGAAGGTGGCCCCCAGGAGCAGAGCTGCACCAACTAGTAACTGAAAAGGAAAAGGAGATGGCCAGGCAGGGCAAGGAGGGGAATTCTTCTAGGGCCTAGGGAACTGGAAGCCGACTGCCCAAGGAGCCTCCAGCACCAGGAGAGTGCCGAGCCCACCTGGACTCCTCCCAACCCTGACGTCACAAGTAGACGCTTCCAGCTGCTAAGTTGGCCGTGATTTCCGTGCATTGATGAAAAACTAGTGAAAAGTTCTTATGCCGTCAGAGGTGTCATAGTTACTGTTCTGTTGCTGAGAAGAGACACCGCGACCAAGGCAGCTCTTATAAAAGAAAGTATTTGAGGGCTTGCTTACAGTTTCAGGGATGTAGTTACCTTCCTCATGGCGGGAAGCATGGCAGCAGGCTGGTGTGGTGCTGGGGAAGCAGCTGAGAGCCACATCCTCATCTGTGGGCAGAGGGGGAGAAGAAGACATTCTGGGTGTGGCATGAGCTTTTCAACCCTGAAAAACCCACCTCCCAGTGACACACTTCCTTCAACAAGGCCACACCTCCTGATCCCTTTAATCCTTTCAAATAATGTTACTCCTTGGTGGCTGAGCATTCAAATCAACAGCCTGTGGGTGGGGCCATTTCCTTTTCAGAGGTCATTTATTTTTCTTTTAGAGTTTACTTTTTTCAGTTTTGTAAAATGTAGACTTAAATTTCAATTTAATATTCAGACATCAAATTCAAACATCAGAAATCTTGCTCACCCCTCCCCCCCCCCCAGTTCCCTCTTTTCCTTCTCATTTTTCCTTTTTTCCTATAGGAATCACCACTTTTTGTTTTGTTTTGGTTGGTTTGGTTTGGTTTTTCGAGACAGGGTTTCTCTGTGTGGCCTTGGCTGTCCTGGACTCACTTTGTAGACCAGGCTGGCCTCGAACTCACAGCGATCCATCTGCCTCTGCCTACCAAGTGCTGGGAATAAAGGAGTACGCCACCACGCCCAGCTTGGAATCACCACTTTTTAAAAAGATTTTATTCCGTGTGTGTGTGTGTGTGTGTGTGTGTGTGTGTGTGTGTGTGTGTGTATGAGCATGTGCGCATGTGAATGCAGAAACCAGTGAAGTACAGAACAGGGCCTTGGATCCTCTGGAACGGCAGCTACTGGTGGTTGTGTGTCAATTCAGTGTAAGTGCTGGGACTGCAACGGGTCCTCTGTAAGAGCAATAAACCATCATTAATCTCTGGGATATTCTTCTGCCCCGGCATCCATCTTTTGAATAGTTTTTTAAAATATGTTTTGAATGTAAGCAAATACCAGCGTGTTCATGCTCTTTCTGTATCTCATGTAAAATATAACAAATAATAAACACTTCTGCATCGTTCCTTTTTGACATAACCATTCATCTTAGCCAACACTACATTTCTTCATTCCTTTTGTACTATTCAATCATAACTTAATCAACCAAACTCCTTTTGAGAGACACCTGGGATGTTTATATTTTATGAAATTGCAAATATTTCTGTCTTTTAACAATAATAATTTATTATCTGGGACAAATTTTTCTAGGAGTGCTACTGTTATAGATCTAAAGGTAAATGTGTGTGTGGGTTTTTGTTTTTTGGAGACAAGGTTTCTCTGTATTCTTTTAAGTGGTAGGAATTGGGGGATAGCTCGGGGGCCCTTGATTGGAGGAAGTAGCTAATCAGTGGGAATGTCTCTGAAGGTGTACCATGGCCCTCTTTATTTCCCTCTGATTCTTGGCTGCCTCAAGGGAAGCAACTTTGATCTGTCCTACTCTTTTGCAATAATGACACAGGCATAAAAAGACCTGATACAAGTTTTAAAAGTCTGAGCGTCTGTATATTACAGAGCATCTTGGCAGGAAAGCACCAATTTTACATGGATAATCTACCACTTATGAGCAAAGGTTCCAACAGAAATGTTCAAGTATCCACAACTCCTGTAACTTGAAACAAAGTTTCCTCTTTTTTGCTTTTCTTACACACACACACACACACACACACACACACACACACACACGCACACACGGAGAGACAGAGAGAAATGCACAGAGACAGAGAGACAGAGGGACAAACACACAGAGAGACAGAGAAAGAGAGAGGGAGAGGTACAACTGGTGAAACTCCTCTAGGTGAGCTGTCCAGCCCATAAAGTCGTAGATGACTTCACTCCAAGGTAGACCCAAAGCAGAGCAAAGTCTCCCTGCTGGGAAGCCAGGATGGGGAACATTTGCTTCCACTTCTGGTAGTGACCATCAGCTTGCTAGCTCTCCTTCGCCATATTGTGCCCACATCTTCCTTGCTCAGAGTCCTTCCTGCACATGCTCCTGTCAGCCTACTACTGTCTAATCATTGGGACAGCTCTACATCCACACTTACTAATTAAATAGCTATTGACCCCTTCTCAGCCTTGGTCAAAGAAGCTTCTTTTTATAGCAGGAGGCAGTTAATGCAGACACTCGTTAAGTCGTCAAACTGCTAGGACTGAAAAACTGTCAAGTACTCAGGCCTAAGCAGGACACGTTTCTTGCCTCATCTAAGGCCCAGGGAACACTGTAGAAGGGGCAGAACAAAGATAAGATCTGGAAGAAACCTCACCCTGGGGATACACCAGGACATCGTATTCAGGAATACACAGCAACCGTGGATGCTTGCCGGAGTCCTGCCCAGAACCGAGTCTTCCGACATATCGACATATCTTAGGCTGAGAGGAGGATTGTGGGCCCCATCCCTCTCTGCAGAGATATTGTCAGTTAATGGTTGCCAGGGGAGGGTGATGCCACATTCTCCCGTGATGCAGCCACTGGTAAACTGCTCATGCTCTGGTAAATAACTCCCTACCCACGCACAAACAAGCATCCCCAATGAACTCAGTGGGGCGGAAGTAAACAGGTAAGTAAAGAGAGGAACATGGGGGGGGGCTGGTTGTGAAGGAGGGGCTGGCAGGAATGGGAGGAAAATAAGAAAGGGTAATGGGGGTGAACGTGGTTACAGCACATTGCATATAAAAATGGAATTTGAGAAAGTATGCTGAAATTTAAAAGTTAATTAAGAAAAATAATAGTGATCAGTGGTGAAATGCTCCGCTTGCAGGGACCCCTTCATCCAGGGTCAAAGGGCACAATCAGGACCTAAATTATTTCTCATTCTTTTTTGTTTTTTATTTATTTTTGTTTGTTTGTTTGTTTGTTTGTTTGTTTCGAGACAGGATTTCTCTGTGTAGCCTGGGCTGTCCTGGACTCACTTGGTAGACCAGGCTAGCCTCGAACTCAGAGATCTGCCTGCCTCTGCCTCCCAAGTGCTGGGATTAAAGGTGTGCGCCACCATGCCCGGCTCTCATTCTTTTTTGTTATGTTTCTTTTTCTTTTACTTTTAAGATAAATCTATCTGTCTGTCTGTCTATCTATCTATCTATCTATCTATCTATCTATCTATGTGGTCCTGGCTGTCCTGGAACTAGCTCTGTGGACCAGGCTGGCCTCAAACTCAAAAATCCTCCTGCCTCTACCTCCCAAATTCTGGGACTAAAGGTGTGATCCACCACATCCAGATAGTTATCTACTTTTACTTTACGTGTACAAGCATTTTGTCTGCATGTGTGTTTGTGAACCACTTGTGTGTCTAGTGCATGCAGAGGACAGAAGAGGATGTCAGATCCCCTGAAGCTGAGCTTCTCTGTGGGCGTTTGAAACAGATTCTAGGTCCTCCAGAATGCAGCGAGTGCTCTTGACTGCTGAGCCATCTCTCCAGCCCCCTGTGGGCTCTGATTCTTTAGTTTGGCCTTCACATAGGCAGGGTCCCTTCTTGTGACCCCAGAATGACTACTAAAAACTAGGTTCTAGCCTTCCTCACTTTGGACCATGCTTTGTTTATGTTGTTAGGGACTGAGCCCTGGATCTTGTGCACCTTAGGCAAATGCTCTATCATTGAGCCACATTCTCAGTGACAGTTGCCCATCTTCTCAGAAAAATGTGCTGGAGATATCACTTGAAACAAAGGGATGTCTCCTGTCTCTTCTGTAAGCCAATCACTGAGGCTAAAAAGAGATGGGTGATTTGGAGAAGGAGAATCCACCTTAGAGCTGAAAGAGAAATCAAGGTCATGTAAACCCCATAGTTGGTCCCCAGAAGGAAGCCATAGTTTCCCAAGGAAACTCTGAGAGTATGATTCCTGAAGAAGGGAGTGTGGATGCTCAACAGCAAACAGCAGCATGCTAGTTAGTTTTTTTTGTTTTGTTTTGTTTTTGTTTTGTTTTTTTTTTTTGTCAACTTGACACAAGCTAGCGTCCTCTAAAGGAAGGAAACCTCAGTTGAGAAAATGTCTCTGTAAGACCTGGCTGTAGGGCATCTTATTAATTAGGTGATTGATGGGGGAGGAGCCAGCCCATTGTGGTTGGTGCCATTCCTGGGCTGGTGGTCCTGCATTCTATAAGAAAGCAGGCTGAGTAAGCCATGAGGAGCAAGCAAGCCAGTAAGCAGCATCCTTCTGTGGTCTCTGCATCAGCTCCTGCCTCTGGGTTCTTGACCTGACTTCCTTCAGTGATGGACTATGATGTGGAAGTGTAAACCGAATAAACCCCTCCCACCCCAAACCTGCTTTTGGTTGTGGTGTTTATTCATAAAATCATAACTAACTGAAGATAAGTAGGGACTTAGAACTTGGGCAGGTATCTCTGGAAATGGAGCTCAAGACCCGTTTTTTTTTTTTTTTTAAACAAACTCCTCAGGGCATTCCTATAGAGGAATGTTAATTGATACCATGGCTGCTTTGGCAAGACATCACATCCAAAGACCTACTAGGGCTGTGTGATCTAGCTGGAATACAAACATGTCTTTAATCCAGGAGACAGAGGCAAGCAGATCTGAGTTCAAGGCCAGCCTGGTGTAGAGCAAGTTTCAGGTAACGAAAAGCTTAGATGCAGATGTGGTGGTACACGCCTTTAATCCCAAACAATGAAAGTAAAGTTAGTTTGTAGAA
This sequence comes from Acomys minous, assembly GCF_964271855.1. Lineage (NCBI taxonomy): Eukaryota > Metazoa > Chordata > Mammalia > Rodentia > Muridae > Acomys > Acomys minous. The sequence continues at coordinate 27,984,203 of NC_140483.1, read as the reverse complement.
GGAAGCACCTACGTTTGAAAATGATGTCTAATTGAGTGGCAGAAAAAGTGAATCAGAGAAAGATTTGACAGAATAGGATATGCCCAACTCTCAGGAGAAGAGAGAGGAAAAGGAAGCTACTTTAAAAGGGCAATGCAGAGAGAAGAGGCAGTTTTATCAGGAGGGTTTTACAGAGGATGGTTGAAGAAAGAACAAGCAGGACACGGGTGAAGACAGAACAAGCCAGAGAATGAGAAGGAGCCGGAAGATTAGAACACATTGCTAGAGTTAGTCTGAGGCCAAGCCAAGCAATCAGAGGCCAAGAGAAAAGCCAGATTGAATAAGTCAGCTGGGTTTGAGTAAGAACAGCTGAGTTGAGGCAGCCAGCCCAGAGCTCACTAAGAACAAGAAAGGGTGAGCTTATTCAGCAGTAAGTCTCAGAGGCTGAAAACTTTCTAGGCCTAGGTTAGATTGTGCGGAGGCTAGAAGCTTCCAGGACCAGGCCTAGGTTAGCAGAAGGAGGCGGTAATCCTCTGAGACAACAACAATTGAAATAGGCGAATAAAAGTTCATTTTACAGATTCCTTTTGCTTGAAGCTTCTTTATTTAAAGACAATTTACACATTGTAAAGCTCACCCATTTAAAGTGTGCAGTGCATTAGCCCTCAGCTTTATGTGGTCATTGTCATCATAATGTAATGTTTGAATATTTTCATCCTTTTCCAAAAACAACCTTGTACCCGTCGTCAGCCATCCTTCACGTTTGTCTCATTTCTAGTTACAGGCAATTTGCAAGCTAATTTCTGTCTCTACAGATTTGTCCATCCTGGATATCTCATGTAAGTAGAATCATACAATATTCTGCCTTCTTTCAGTTAGGATGATTTCATCCTCAACGGCCAAGTAGTGTTCCGCTGTGTGGACATGCCACATTTTGTTTCTACTCTTGGTAAGTTATGATAACACAGCTAAAAAGATTCATGCACATGCTCTTATATTCATTTACATCATATATTATATTCAATGTAATATATTGCATTATATTGTATATATAAATGAATCTTTTAACATCATATATGATGTATATTACATTTTATATATATGTGTGTGTGTAATATACATTACAATCCAAGATACATCCAATGTAATATACATTACATATCTTGAGTAGATACCTACATATGGAATCCCAGGGTTGTATGATAACCTTATATGTGACATTTTTGAAGAGCTGCCAGGCTGTTTTCTGAAGCACCTGTAGCATTCACAACACTCATTATTGTCTTGCTCGTGACAGCATCCTAGTGGGTGTGAATGGAACTCCATTGTTGTTTTGATTAGCTTTCCCCTAATGACTAATAATGCAAGGAGCTTTCTGTGTGCTCATTGGCCACGTGTTTACCTTCTTTGGAGAAGATCCTTTTGCCCATTTTGGAAACGAGCTACTATCTTTTTTATTGAGAGACGGGTGTTCCTCAGATATACCGGGATGCGAAGCCTTTGTCAGATTGTAATTTGTACATAGTTTAGCTCATTCTGTGACTTCTCCTGTCCCTTCCTGATGGTGTCCTTTGTGGCACTAAACTTTTAATTTTAATGACGTCCCAAACTTAGTTTCATCGTTTGTGTTTGTGGTGTGTATCTGAGACACTTCAAGGGCATTATATTTCTTTCAGCGTTTGAGAATCAAAGACCTGAAAACATCCTCTACTTTTGCTATGTAT